>NC_140171.1:4885431-4895033 GCF_963971535.1 Notolepis coatsorum
TGATGATGAGGAGAGCGAGGGATGATGAGGAGGAGAGCGAGGGATGATGGGGAGGAGAGCGAGGGATGATGAGGAGGAGAGCGAGGGATGATGAGGAGGAGAGCGAGGGATGATGAGGAGGAGAGCGAGGGATGATGAGGAGGAGAGCTAGGGATGATGAGGAGGAGGAGAGCTAGGGATGATGAGGAGGAGAGCGAGGGATGATGAGGAGGAGAGCGAGGGATGATGGGGAGGAGAGCGAGGGATGATGAGGAGGAGAGCGAGGGATGATGAGGAGGAGAGCGAGGGATGATGAGGAGGAGAGCGAGGGATGATGAGGAGGAGAGCGAGGGATGATGAGGAGAGCGAGGGATGATGAGGAGAGCGAGGGATGATGAGGAGGAGGAGAGCGAGGGATGATGATGAGGAGAGCGAGGGATGATGAGGAGAGCGAGGGATGATGAGGAGAGCTAGGGATGATGAGGAGGAGGAGAGCGAGGGATGATGATGAGGAGAGCGAGGGATGATGAGGAGGAGAGCGAGGGATGATGAGGAGGAGAGCTAGGGATGATGAGGAGGAGAGCGAGGGATGATGATGAGGAGGAGAGCGAGGGATGATGAGGAGGAGGAGAGCGAGGGATGATGAGGAGGAGGAGAGCTAGGGATGATGAGGAGGAGAGCGAGGGATGATGAGGAGGAGAGCTAGGGATGATGAGGAGGAGAGCGAGGGATGATGAGGAGGAGAGCTAGGGATGATGAGGAGGAGAGCGAGGGATGATGAGGAGGAGAGCGAGGGATGATGAGGAGGAGAGCTAGGGATGATGAGGAGGAGAGCGAGGGATGATGAGGAGGAGAGCGAGGGATGATGATGAGGAGAGCGAGGGATGATGGGGAGGAGAGCGAGGGATGATGAGGAGGAGAGCTAGGGATGATGAGGAGGAGAGCGAGGGATGATGAGGAGGAGAGCTAGGGATGATGAGGAGGAGAGCGAGGGATGATGAGGAGGAGAGCTAGGGATGATGAGGAGGAGAGCGAGGGATGATGAGGAGGAGAGCGAGGGATGATGAGGAGGAGAGCTAGGGATGATGAGGAGGAGAGCTAGGGATGATGAGGAGGAGAGCGAGGGATGATGAGGAGGAGAGCTAGGGATGATGAGGAGGAGAGCGAGGGATGATGAGGAGGAGAGCTAGGGATGATGAGGAGGAGAGCTAGGGATGATGAGGAGGAGAGCTAGGGATGATGAGGAGGAGAGCGAGGGATGATGAGGAGAGCTAGGGATGATGAGGAGGAGAGCTAGGGATGATGAGGAGGAGAGCGAGGGATGATGATGAGGAGAGCTAGGGATGATGAGGAGGAGAGCGAGGGATGATGAGGAGGAGAGCTAGGGATGATGAGGAGGAGAGCGAGGGATGATGAGGAGGAGAGCTAGGGATGATGAGGAGAGCTAGGGATGATGAGGAGGAGAGCTAGGGATGATGAGGAGAGCTAGGGATGATGAGGAGGAGAGCGAGGGATGATGATGAGGAGAGCGAGGGATGATGAGGAGGAGAGCTAGGGATGATGATGAGGAGAGCGAGGGATGATGAGGAGGAGAGCTAGGGATGATGATGAGGAGGAGAGCTAGGGATGATGAGGAGGAGAGCGAGGGATGATGATGAGGAGAGCGAGGGATGATGAGGAGGAGAGCTAGGGATGATGAGGAGGAGAGCGAGGGATGATGAGGAGGAGAGCGAGGGATGATGAGGAGGAGAGCGAGGGATGATGAGGAGGAGAGCGAGGGATGATGAGGAGGAGAGCTAGGGATGATGAGGAGGAGAGCGAGGGATGATGAGGAGGAGAGCGAGGGATGATGAGGAGGAGAGCTAGGGATGATGAGGAGGAGAGCGAGGGATGATGAGGAGGAGAGCGAGGGATGATGAGGAGGAGAGCGAGGGATGATGAGGAGGAGAGCGAGGGATGATGAGGAGAGCTAGGGATGATGAGGAGGAGAGCTAGGGATGATGAGGAGGAGAGCGAGGGATGATGAGGAGGAGAGCGAGGGATGATGAGGAGGAGAGCTAGGGATGATGAGGAGGAGAGCTAGGGATGATGAGGAGGAGAGCTAGGGATGATGAGGAGGAGAGCGAGGGATGATGAGGAGGAGAGCTAGGGATGATGAGGAGGAGAGCGAGGGATGATGAGGAGGAGAGCGAGGGATGATGAGGAGGAGAGCGAGGGATGATGATGAGGAGAGCGAGGGATGATGAGGAGGAGAGCTAGGGATGATGAGGAGGAGAGCGAGGGATGATGAGGAGGAGAGCGAGGGATGATGATGAGGAGAGCGAGGGATGATGATGAGGAGAGCGAGGGATGATGAGGAGGAGAGCGAGGGATGATGAGGAGGAGAGCGAGGGATGATGAGGAGGAGAGCGAGGGATGATGAGGAGGAGAGCTAGGGATGATGAGGAGGAGAGCGAGGGATGATGAGGAGGAGAGCGAGGGATGATGATGAGGAGAGCTAGGGATGATGAGGAGGAGAGCTAGGGATGATGAGGAGGAGAGCTAGGGATGATGAGGAGGAGAGCGAGGGATGATGAGGAGGAGAGCTAGGGATGATGAGGAGGAGGAGAGCGAGGGATGATGATGAGGAGAGCGAGGGATGATGAGGAGGAGAGCGAGGGATGATGGGGAGGAGAGCGAGGGATGATGAGGAGGAGAGCGAGGGATGATGAGGAGGAGAGCGAGGGATGATGAGGAGGAGAGCGAGGGATGATGAGGAGGAGAGCTAGGGATGATGAGGAGGAGGAGAGCTAGGGATGATGAGGAGGAGAGCGAGGGATGATGAGGAGGAGAGCGAGGGATGATGGGGAGGAGAGCGAGGGATGATGAGGAGGAGAGCGAGGGATGATGAGGAGGAGAGCGAGGGATGATGAGGAGGAGAGCGAGGGATGATGAGGAGGAGAGCTAGGGATGATGAGGAGGAGAGCTAGGGATGAGGAGGAGGAGAGCGAGGGATGATGAGGAGGAGAGCGAGGGATGATGAGGAGGAGAGCTAGGGATGATGATGAGGAGAGCGAGGGATGATGATGAGGAGAGCGAGGGATGATGAGGAGAGCGAGGGATGATGAGGAGAGCGAGGGATGATGAGGAGGAGGAGAGCGAGGGATGATGATGAGGAGAGCGAGGGATGATGAGGAGAGCGAGGGATGATGAGGAGAGCTAGGGATGATGAGGAGGAGGAGAGCGAGGGATGATGATGAGGAGAGCGAGGGATGATGAGGAGGAGAGCGAGGGATGATGAGGAGGAGAGCTAGGGATGATGAGGAGGAGAGCGAGGGATGATGATGAGGAGGAGAGCGAGGGATGATGAGGAGGAGGAGAGCGAGGGATGATGAGGAGGAGGAGAGCTAGGGATGATGAGGAGGAGAGCGAGGGATGATGAGGAGGAGAGCTAGGGATGATGAGGAGGAGAGCGAGGGATGATGAGGAGGAGAGCTAGGGATGATGAGGAGGAGAGCGAGGGATGATGAGGAGGAGAGCGAGGGATGATGAGGAGGAGAGCTAGGGATGATGAGGAGGAGAGCTAGGGATGATGAGGAGGAGAGCTAGGGATGATGAGGAGGAGAGCGAGGGATGATGAGGAGGAGAGCTAGGGATGATGAGGAGGAGAGCGAGGGATGATGAGGAGGAGAGCTAGGGATGATGAGGAGGAGAGCGAGGGATGATGAGGAGGAGAGCGAGGGATGATGAGGAGGAGAGCTAGGGATGATGAGGAGGAGAGCTAGGGATGATGAGGAGGAGAGCGAGGGATGATGAGGAGGAGAGCTAGGGATGATGAGGAGGAGAGCGAGGGATGATGAGGAGGAGAGCTAGGGATGATGAGGAGGAGAGCTAGGGATGATGAGGAGGAGAGCTAGGGATGATGAGGAGGAGAGCGAGGGATGATGAGGAGAGCTAGGGATGATGAGGAGGAGAGCTAGGGATGATGAGGAGAGCTAGGGATGATGAGGAGGAGAGCGAGGGATGATGAGGAGAGCTAGGGATGATGAGGAGGAGAGCTAGGGATGATGAGGAGAGCTAGGGATGATGAGGAGGAGAGCGAGGGATGATGATGAGGAGAGCGAGGGATGATGAGGAGGAGAGCTAGGGATGATGATGAGGAGAGCGAGGGATGATGAGGAGGAGAGCTAGGGATGATGATGAGGAGGAGAGCTAGGGATGATGAGGAGGAGAGCGAGGGATGATGATGAGGAGAGCGAGGGATGATGAGGAGGAGAGCTAGGGATGATGAGGAGGAGAGCTAGGGATGATGAGGAGGAGGAGAGCGAGGGATGATGAGGAGGAGAGCGAGGGATGATGAGGAGGAGAGCTAGGGATGATGAGGAGGAGAGCGAGGGATGATGAGGAGGAGAGCGAGGGATGATGAGGAGGAGAGCGAGGGATGATGATGAGGAGAGCGAGGGATGATGATGAGGAGAGCTAGGGATGATGATGAGGAGAGCGAGGGATGATGAGGAGGAGAGCTAGGGATGATGATGAGGAGAGCTAGGGATGATGGCTGGGGAGAGCGGAGGGGACATTCAGGATCCACACAAGAGAGTGTGGGGGTGCAGTGATCAGAGAGCAAAAAAATCTGGATGCACCAGTTTTTTTTTATCTACTTTTTCTCCTCCTATTTTTTTTAAATTTTTCTCCCATCCCAATTTAGTCGTTATGCCAATTCCCCCCTCCCCTTCCTGGTCGTTGCGCGCATGTGGCCCCCACTGGTCGGTCTAGGGAGCGCTGAAGTCTATCGCATGCTTCCTCCGATACATGTGGAGACAGCCAGCAGCCTGTTTTCACCTGACAGCGAGGACTCTCATTGGTGAAGTGTAACGCGTGGGAGGATCACACTACCCTCATCATCTCCCTCCCTCGCTGTTGCAGGCGCCCCGACCGACCTGTAGGAGTCGCTGTTTACAACGACCAGGATACCCACCCCACCGGCTTCCCACCCGCTGACACCGCCAATTGTGTCAGTATGGACGACCGGCCCAAGCCGGAGGTACCGCTGAGTCAGCCGGATTCAATCCCACTGTATCTGCGGTGGTAGACAGACGCTTAGTCCACTGCGCTACCCGGCCGCCCGCCTGGATGCACCAGTTGAAAGTAAGTACATTGTTGTAAGTACCGTAGCCACGGACAATTTAGGTACTTGTTGTACTTCCCATTTTTTAAGGGATCTTTGTACTTTTACTCCACTACATTTATCTGAACCTCGCTAGTTATGTGGAAGAAAAAAAGGGGGATTGCATCCAAAAACGAGGCATAGGTTGATGAAAATGATGATGCGCTTTCAAATCTGAAGCCTGTCGACTTAATCAGAGCACACGTGCCTTTAACCCTTTCACTGCCGCGCCGCCGGACGGTTAACCCTTTCACTGCGACAATACAGAAGGTTAACCCTTTCACTGCCACACGGCAACGGGTTAACCCTTTCACTACCACGCGACAGAAGGAAACCGTCGGTAGTGCGATAGTGAAAGGGTTAACCTTCTGTCGTGTGGCAGTGAAAGGGTTAACACAGCAGAGGGTCAGTGGATCCAGGGCTGAACGCTACCAAGCACTTAAAACGCAAGATTCATATAGAATATGTATATATATACGTAAATGGTGCATATATATATATAGCAGCTTTCATCCAAAGCGCTTTACGATTTGTTCCTCACATTTTACCCGTTCACTCACACACTCACACCACCGACGGCGGAGGCGACCATGCAAGGTGCCGACCTGCTCATCGGGAGCAGTTAGGGATTAAGCGTCTTGCTCAAGGAGCAGCAATCGAACCGGGAACCTCCGGATTACCAGACGACCGCTCTACCTCCTCTATGGCCACTGTAGAATATGTACTTCTTTCCTTCTATTTCAGTATTGTGAGGTTGAGCGCCGCCAGCCACAAGTAACATCATCAAAAGATCAAAAGACAAACACACACACACACACCCATTAACCCTCCACATGCCATGGATGGAGTCACCACCATTAACCCTCCACATGCCATGGAGTCACCACCATTAACCCTGCCACATGCTATGAAGTCACCACTATGGACACGCCATGAAATCAAAGCGGAGACGTTGTCTGATTGGCCGTGGCCCCTGAGGTTATGGGGGGGGGGGGGGGGGGGGGGGGGCACTCTAACATTAGCGGTATATATCATGTACAGATCTGGCCATCTGCGTGGAGGGTTTCAAGTAGAGCTGGGAATACCGGAGAGCCCGACTTTGCCAAGACTAATTGTTAGGGGGATCATAGCCGAAACAGGATGTCACTCATTGGGGAGGGGAGGAAGCACTTATGGACACTTGAAAGAAGGGGGGCGGGTCTTTAGTTGACTCCAGGGCAGGCACACAGTGACCCATTTGGACGTTGCCGTCGCCACGCTGCGGGGGGTGGGTGACAGAGGAACCGGGGCTGAGAGGAAAACACGTCATGTGCTACTTTAAGACACCATGACGTTTCCAAAACGCCAGACACGAGGAACCGGGGCTGAGAGGAAAACACGTCATGTGCTACTTTAAGTCAACATGACGTTTCCAAAACGCCAGACATGAGGAACCGGGGCTGAGAGGAAAACACGTCATGTGCTACTTTAAGTCAACATGACGTTTCCAAAACGCCAGACACGAGGAACCGGGGCTGAGAGGAAAACACGTCATGTGCTACTTTAAGTCAACATGACGTTTCCAAAACGCCAGACATGAGGAACCGGGGCTGAGAGGAAAACACGTCATGTGCTACTTTAAGACACCATGACGTTTCCAAAACGCCAGACATGTACTACTTTAACACTTTCAGTGCCACGATTTAGCGCTGGAGTGCCAGCGCTCTATTCAATGAGAGGGCGAGCACATTTGCGAACGCATAAACTATATCTTAAATTGTGGCTATGTGTCTAATACGCCCGTCACTTGTCAATGACTTGCTTGCAGTCAACATTGTCGAAACGGATTGTTTTTTCATCGGTAGATTTCCGTTTTATACCATTTTGAAAAACGCCCGTTTTTCAGATGTTCTCCAAAAAGATTATTCCAATTCCTGATCGCCATTCCAAATATCGATTGCGTTTATTGATCCAACGCTGGGTGCTCGAAACACATATTCCACGCTGTTCTGAGGGTCCACAAAGACTGCAATCGGCTCGGATTATATGCCTGACAAGTAAAATGTGGATTCCGGATTTTCTTTTCCCCATGCATTTTCATTCAGTCCAATCCAAAGGGTGCATTACCATCCGGGAGACGATAGGGGGCGGTATTTTCCCTGTTCGAGCTCAGAGAGAGTCCCAGTGGTAACGTGAGGCTAGACTGATGAAAAATGGAAATCGCTAATAAAAAAAAAAGATTAACACTTTGAGTGCCAGCCACGACAATTGTCGTCTTATCAGACCCCCCATTGAGTGCCGACGACGTGAAATGTCGTTTGTTTGCCATATTTTTTTTTATTGGTGATTTGAATTCATATTTCATCAATCGAGCCTCGGGTTAGTGCTGCAGAGTCTCTCTGAGCTCAATTGGGAAGATACCGCCCCCTATCGTCTCTCCCTGTGTAACTGCACCCCATCAGTTCTGACTGATGCAGGGGGAGTGGTCAGTTTCCTCATTTTATTTTTCCCTCAAGGCATCTGAAGGATCGATTGTGCTCGCCGGCCCGGAAAACCTGTGGATTATGTATTTACAGTATCAACACTGTAATCAATAAGCGTGATCGATATTTGGAATGGCGATCAGGAATTGGAATAATCTTTTTGGATAACATCTGATCTCAGGTAAGGAATCTATTTTACCAGTCTTAGGATAATCAGACCTGTTTTCACGGAAGCGTTTGCCCTATGTGTGTATGTGGCTCTGTGGCTGTGATCGCTGATGAGGAATCGAGAATTGATTTTTCAGCCCGCCTCTATAGCGTGCATAAGTACACATATACTATCGATAATCTAGCGTTTATTTGAAAACTATTCATAAATAGGCCGAAAAATTTCAGCGTTTTTGTGTATTCTAGAATATTCCAGTAAATGCCTTTTATCACGGAATCTTTATATTTTCCTTGAAAACGAGGGCTTTTCAAAATGCTATAAAACGAAAATGAACCGATAAAAAAACAATCCGTTTCGACAATGTTGACTGCAAACAAGTCATTGATAAACGACGGGCAGATTAGACACATAGCCATAATTTAAAACATAGATTATGCGTTTTTAACGCTATCATTGAAGTGGATGCTGGCACTCAACGGGGTTTTCGATGTTAAATGGCCGGCACTGAAATTGTTAATAGCGAGATTTCTCATCCTTGGCACTGAACGGTTGGCATTAAATAACGAGTTTCTCGTTGTTGGCACTCAAAGTGTTAAGTCAACATGACATTTTTCCAAAACGCCAGCCAAGAGGAACCGGGGCTGAGAGGAAAACACGCCATGTACTACTTTAAGTCAACATGACTGCCATGTACTACTTTTTATAATAATTTTTTTTATTTAAAACATTTTTTTATTGTGTTTTTGGTAGATTTGTGTTTTTTTTTTTTTTTTATATATACAAGTCCAGCAGAGAGGAAGTACGGGAGGATAGACGGGGGAAGACATTCGGCAAAGGTCGCCGGGCCGGGAGTCGAACGTTGCACCCTGGCGCCCCCCCCCCCCGCCATGTACTACTTTAAACTACTTTATTCTGTATTGTATTGTGACAAATAAAAAACAAACTTGACCTTTGAACTTAAGTCAACATGACGTTTCCAAACGAATTTAGCAGGGCTCATCTTCCCAAAAGAAACCTTTATTAAAACGACTGCTCTTTAAATGAAACGAGGTTTGTTTTAAGGTTTAGCCTGGGGGGGGGGGGGGGGGGGGCGTCTGAACTAATGGTAAACATGAGGGCAGCCCGAGCGGTACGTTGACGATGTCTATAACTGGAAGGCGGCCATTTTATCAACGTATAGAGTGTGTGTGTATGTGTGTGTGTGTGTGTGTGTATGTGTGTGTGGAGTGTGTGTGTGTGTGTGTGTGTGTGTGTGTGTGTGTGTGTGTGTGTGTGTGTGTGTGTGTGTGTGTGTGTGTGTGTGTGGAGTGTGTGTGTGTGTGTGTGTGTGTGTGTGTGTGTGTGCGTGTGTGTGCGTGTGTGGTCCCTCGACCGTGTTGTTTTCACAGGGGCTGTGCATATCAAGAAATGCAAAGGGAGATAGCGGCAGAGAAAACACTTTTTGTTAGGATCTCCGTTCGGAAAGAGGATATTTGTATAAGAGGACAAGCTCGCAGGACGGCAACATCTGTCCTGTTGGCTTCCTGAGAGACAATGGGGTCAGTTGGCATCACTCAGCCTGACTTGTCAAAGATACTTCTTTAGTGTGGAGTAACTGATGAATATGTCAAAGATACTTCTTTAGTGTGGAGTTAAGTAACTGATGAATATGTCAAAGATACTTCTTTAGTGTGGAGTTAAGTAACTGATGAATATGTCAAAGATACTTCTTTAGTGTGGAGTAACTGATGAATATGTCAAAGATACTTCTTTAGTGTGGAGTTAAGTAACTGATGAATATGTCAAAGATACTTCTTTAGTGTGGAGTAACTGATGAATATGTCAAAGATACTTCTTTAGTGTGGAG
>NC_140171.1:4900233-5355233 GCF_963971535.1 Notolepis coatsorum
GACCGTTACATCTATTCACAGCATCCGGCTCACCTCACACGCCGATTAAACATGTCTGCCCCGAGGTCGAGAGGAGAGGTGTTCTGGGTCGGGGTGTCGATTGAACTTCTTTCGATTCCGGTGCCAAAGAGAGAGAGAGAGAGAGAGAGAGAGAAAGAGAGGAGAGAAGGAGAGTGAGAAAGAGGAGAGAGGATGACAAATGTCTCTCTCTCTCTCTCTCTCTCTCTCTCTCTCTCTCTCTCTCTCTCTCTCTCTCTCTCTCTCTCTCTCTCTCTCTCTCTCTCTCTCTCTCTCTGTCTCTCTGTCTCTCTCTCTCTCTCTCTCTCTCTCTCTCTCTCTCAACCAGTGGCGGTTCTTAAAGCATCAAAATGTATACTTTTATTTGACTATAATGCAAACAACGAATCACCAGTTTAAACTCTGTGAACGAGAGACTTCTTCCAGGGGCTTCTTCATACACCCATGTGTGTAACGGAGGTGCCGCGTGTCTATCCACAGTCACGATGGACAGTGTAGTGACGTGGCTGTGGACGTTAAGCGGTACTGCAAGTAAACTCACTCACCCAGAGCCATACAGACCCATTACCAAGAAGTGAATTCACCTCTTGGTCTAGTGGTCTGTGATGCTGCCCGCGGCGCCGGGGAAACCGGGGTTCAACTCCCACTCAGGGCATGTTAAATAAGGCCGGTTTCATTGTAAATCCTATTGCTTTTCATGGATATTCTTATAGGAAGGCTTCTCGGTTTTCAGTTGCACAAGGTGCGTCGGTCTCGTCAGACTCTGTTCGCTCTGACCTGCAGTGTCTCTGATGGAACGTGTGGCTGCACACTTTTTACATTATTGTACTTAATTAACACATCCCACGCCGGAAACGGCTTATGACGTGTTTCAAGTTCATGCGAATTCTGCCATTCCACGGCGTACGACGTTATTGAGATCATATTTCATTTTTTCGCCATGTTATTCATAATTCCCTCACGGAGCCTGGTCTGATGCAGTTGGAGCCTGCACAACTCTGCAACGCTTCAATACTGCCACCTGGTGGATGATCGGCGAGTTGCCAAACCGGAAATGGACGAGTCGATCTCGGTGCGTCTGGGAAATGCGTCCGGCACTCGCATATTGTTGCGGGACTGTATACACACGTCCGTGTGTAGCGATCGCTGCCATAATGCAATAATCGATACGATTTGGCAGTTTATTATGATTATACAAACCGGAAATGGATTTAGGAGATCGCTGTCAAATAAGTGGGATCTTTTTCCTCCAGTCTCATCGTCGAACGGTAAGAGGACGCTGACGTTACTTTCAGCGCGTTTGTTTATTATTATCCATGCAAACTGCTCTGATCAATATATCACCCATACTACATAAAGCATTTACTGACGATCACGGAATTATAATTGAAATCTTTAATATAGCGTGTATCGCCAACAAACGGCATTTGATAATCTATTATGCGTTTATGCCTATATCTCACGTTCTAGGAATTACTGCAGAAAACGATAAAAACGTATTTATATTCTAGGTGGTATTTTAGTATGAATCTATGAATGAAAAAGTAAAACGTTCCTACATCCTGAACGATAGATAATCGATGTTGAATGGGCCATAGTCATGTCAATTTAGCAATACAATTAAAAAAGTTATAGCCCTGCAAAGAAGGTGAACATCTCCATAGGCTTACAGTGCTGGCAGAGAGTGGTATAAGATGCTCAAATTGCGTGGCAGGGAATGTGTTAAAGGTGCTATAGATCACATTTGTATGTTGAGTGATCATAATTTTTTTTTTTATTATTATTTTTTTTAAACATCCACATAGCTTTTAGAAAGGTACGGAATAAATGTATTGCTTCCCTCCCCCCAAGAAATTATTGACGAATGAATTTAGCATTTTAAAAGTTTTGGCGGGTCCAAAATGAATGTTGTTGTTTACATGTTGCAGTTCATGTATCCCCTCTTTACTTCTAATTTCCCCTGCGTGGAATGACAAGCTGGTGCTCTAGTGCGACATCTAGTGGCTGACTGTTATCCATAGCACCTTTAATGTTTAAAGACTGTAGCACCGACGTTTCAACACTGTTTGATGAACATTGTTATTCAGCTGAGAGAGTTGTACAGAACTTGTAAGTCGCTTTGGATAAAAGCGTTAATGAAAATGAAAATGTATTAAAAATTATTTAAATAAATAAATACATTTAAAAAGTGTCCTTTTGGAATGTTTCATTGGAATGTTCTACACTAGAATTCCAGCGCTTTCCAGTGGCCACCAGCTGGTGTTATATCGCCCTCAGAATGTTCATTTCTCAAAGATCTATCTCATACCTATCATATACATGGATATGGATGGGTTAGTGTTGCATATAAGTATCCTGATGGCCTGGGGATAGAAGCTCCTTTTGAGTCTCTCTGTACGGGCCATGAGACTCCGATAGCGCTTGCCTGACTGCAACAGTGCAAAGAGGCAGTTGTCTGGGTGGCTAGAGCCTTAGAGAGAATCAATAAATGTACCCCGACTGTGCTAATTGGTCAAGTTATTTATTTATTTATTTATTTAGTGACCTCTTGTTCTGATGGTGACACAGGAGCACTCTTAACGTGGGACCACTGAGAGAAAACACCTGGGACGTCAGTACAAAACACATCTAATTGTTTAACATAAATCACAGTCTCTTCCTTTTATCCTTGCAGGTCTACTTCAAGGCAAAGGCCAAGTACACCCCAGCACTTCTTAAGTACAGGTACTACACTGTGTGCGTGTGCGTGTGTGTGTGTGTGTGTGTGTGTGTGTGTGTGTGGTAGCTATAGGTCGTACACAAGCTGGTCTCTCTAAGAGAAGGGCCAAGCAGTTAGCAAGGTATTGTTCAGTATCTGTTATTGGTAGCTGCTCAGTACGGAGATGCTGCTATTTATATCCATAACTTTTCACCTGCTAGTGTTATTTTCATCATGTGTTATTATCCTGTTTGTGTTCAACAATGTGGCTAATCAGGCACTTTTGTAACTAACCGTCTCTCAATATCCGATGCATTATTAGTAGCGTCTATGTCCTTGACATACTTGTATTCATGTGGACACAAAAACATTCAAATACGCATTTGTGGGGGTGGGGGTGGGTGTATGAGGGTGATTTATGAATGAGAAAACTTTCGACTGTATTTTTAAGTGAGATGATTCACCCAAAGAACGTGACAAGTGACAAGTCTACATGTCTCCCGCCAGGCTCCCTCTCTACCTGGTTTTCCTCGGGGTCAGTCTTCTCTTCCTGGTGGTGAACTTGGTCTGCGCCCTGCTGGTCAAGATGACCTCCACAGAGGTCAAGGACATCGTACTTGTCCGGGTCACCATCAACGACACGCTGTTCGTGCTCTGCGCCATCTCCCTCTCCGTCTGCCTGTACAAGGTTGCCAAGATGTCCCTGGCGAGCATCTACCTGGAATCAAAGGTAGGAATCAAAGCGTCCCTGGCGAGCATCTACCTGGAATCAAAGTGTCCATGAAAAAAAAATAAAAATAAAATCTAACCCTAACTAACCTTACTGTCATGCACTTGTCCTAATAAACTAACCTACACTGTAGCACTCAACACTTTGATGAACATTGTTACTCAGCTGATAGAGTTGTGCCCTTCCTGATGACTTGTCGTACAGAACTTGTAAGTCGCTTTGGATAAAAGCGTTCAGCTAAATGACTCAATGTAAATGTGGAGAATATCTACCTGGAATCAAAAGGTACTGTAGGAATCAAAGTGTCCCTGGCAGATATTGGAAGTAGAAATCAATCAATCAAATGGTTAGGAAGTTGTGGAGGTGTAAGAAGATGGAAGATGTGCTGATGAAGATGTGATTTTTCAATGACATTGAAGCGGATACGGACCAGCTAGCTTACCTCTCCCGGAGCATTTAAGCTAGGCTAGTGGTCCGTATCCGCTTCCATTCATTTGTGCCAAGCTAGGCTAGCATGTATTGATTGATTGATTGATTGATTGATTGAAAACTTTAATTAACAGATTGCAGAATGGGTACAGTATACGGCTCAATATACACACAATTGTTAAGGGGATGCAGACCAGAGAAAGACTTTCGTCTTGTTTACATCAGGGTCCCCCATTTTCAATTCACATAGTGATGTAGCTGGATAGCTTTGTACTGAACGCACAGAGAGGAAACTGGTATCCATCTTCACGCCCGACTCTGGAAAAGAGGGTAAGCGCATTTCCCATAATGTCGGCGAGTTCCTTTGCAGCCGCCCCGTTGCGTAACGCGTGTGGTGTGGTGCTCCGTCTCCTGTCCGCAGGGCACGTCGGTGTGCCAGGTGACTCTCGTCGGGATCATGGTCGTCCTCCTGTACGCGTCGCGGGCCTCTTACAACCTGGTGGTGCTCGCTCTGACCGACATCGAGACCATCGACTCCTTCGACTACGACTGGTACAACGTCTCCGACCAGGTGACGCTCACATCTGCGGAACATGCGCACTTAACCCTTTCACTCTGCCACACTACCAAAGGGTTAACCCTTTCACTGCGACAACACAGAAGGTTAACCCTTTCACTGTGACAATACAGAATGTTAACCCTTTCACTGTGACAATACAGAATGTTAACCCTTTCACTGCGACAATACAGAAGGTTAACCCTTTCACTGTGACAATACAGAATGTTAACCCTTTCACTGTGACGATACAGAAGGTTAACCCTTTCACTACCACACTACAGAAGGTTAACCTTTCACTACCACACTACCAAAGGGTTAACCCTTTCACTGCGACAATACAGAATGTTAACTCTTTCACTGCAACAATAAAGAAGGTTAACCCTTTCACCGCCACACTACCAAAGGGTTAACCCTTTCACTGCGACAATACAGAAGGTTAACCCTTTCACTGCGACAATACAGAAGGTTAACCCTTTCACTACCACACTACAGAAGGTTAACCCTTTCACTACCACACTACAGACGGTTAGCCCGTTCACCGCCACACTACCAAAGGGTTAACCCTTTCACTACCACACTACAGACGGTTAGCCCTTTCACTACCACACTACAGAAGGTTAACCCTTTCACCACCACACTACAGAAGGTTAACCTTCTATAGGGTTACACATGTAACACATTTTATTGATATTTGTCATCCTTCCCCTGTCATGTCCGTTAACTGAGCTGCTGTGTGTGTGTGTGTGTGTGTGCGTGTGCGTGTGCGTGTGTGTGTGCGTGTGCGTGTGTGTGTGTGTGTGTGTGTGTGTGCAGGCGGACCTGCGCTCCTCTCTGGGGGATGCTGGCTACATCGTGTTTGGGGTGATCCTCTTCGTATGGGAGCTCCTGCCCACTTCTCTGGTGGTCTTCTTCTTCAGGGTGCGCCGGCCTCCACAGGACAGGGTGAGTCTCTCTCAGGGCGACAGCGCAGACACACCAGTCGCGCGCGCAAAGGCAGGCGGGCGACCAGCGCTTCACTTTCGCTCCCATGTTAACGGACGTATAGCTGTGCCCACCGGCCGCGAGCGGGCGCGCGACTAGCACGCTGGAAGCGATAGTTTTCGCTTTGGTTGGATTCAGAGGCGTGCGCCACACGCATTTTCACAGAAATACACTCAATATCTGCATTATTACCACACATATTGATTGATTGACAATGTTATTAATAGATTGCAGAATGGGTACAATACAGTACGGCTCAATACACACAATTGTTAAGGGGATGCAGACCAGAGAAAGACTTTCATCTTCTTTACATCATACATACATATGAGTATGACATACATGACATACAGGTAGACAGTACTGTTGCATCTAGACATTTACGACAGACCAGATATACAAATATACAACATATAGATGTTGTTCAACCAGCTAATGTGTCTGTATCTTCCCCAATACAAATAAACCATATTACTATACTATACTTTTTCAGGAGTACAGTCACACTGATCATCATTCTAAAATGAATTCTAACATTCTAATTAATTATATAATAACTGTTTATAGATGCAAAATGGACAATAGAACTGGACATCTTTAAAAAATCTTCAAAAGGGGACTGACTTCGCAATAAACTAGGCATTTACAGCTGTTCCAATGTAAACGTGCCTTCTTCCTCCGTGCGCTTTTGCCCGCTCTGAAGTCGGACTCGGTGTGCCCGGCCACGCGCGCTGTTCTCGCACGGAACCCGCGAGTGCCTGTGTGTGTGTGTGTGTGTGGGGGGGGGGGGGGAGTACTCTCACCACTAATCCAAGACACCCACCCTGATACAAACACAGCAGTACTATGATGATGGTTATACTGACGGATCGCCTCTAAATCATCACATGAGCTACACACACAAGAGTATACCATAAGTGACTTATACACACCACACAAGCACATGTATTACACACACACACTGCTGATATTTACACTATAGAATAATATACATTTCTTTTTTTATCCATTTTCTTTCTACATTGTATTGTATAGTGTGCATAGATCGTTGTGTATTGTTGTTTACAAATCTACTACGGTCCAGGAGCCGGGAAAAACAAGCATCTCATGTTTTTCTGAATGTATGTACATTTAAAAAAGCTGTGACAAGAATTTTAATCTGAATCAAAGTCATTAAAATAATGGTCAGACTTGTAGTGGTTCCTCCAGAGTGCGTTTCCCCGAAGCCTGTTTTTGGCTTCGAACTTCGTCAGGGTTTTTCGAACGGACGTTCGAACCTTCGTTTTTAATAATAAAAGAAAATTAAAAAAAAATTAAAAAAGAAATGTATCCTCAAACTAAATCCTCAATTTGAATAGTCATTAATCTGATTAAATTAGTCTTTTCTTTTTATTAAATCAACTTTCTTTAATGAATATAACGCAGTTTTAATACTATAATATTAGTGTAGCCTAATCTTTATCTGCAACTGTGAAGAAAAACCCCATTGGTTTGTACATTTACATTTACATTTAGTCATTTAGCTGACGCTTTTATCCAAAGCGACTTACAAGTTCTGTACGACAAGCCATCAGGAAGGGCACAACTCTATCAGCTGAGTAACAATGTTCATCAAAGTGTTGAGTGCTACAGTGTAGGTTAGTTTATTAGGACAAGTGCATGGCAGTAAGGTTAGTTAGGGTTAGATTATTTTTTTTTATTCAGATAATGGTTGAAGAAGTGCGTCTTTAGTCGACGGCGAAAGATTGGACGTGATTCGGCTGTCCTAACTGGGGTGGGCAGTTCATTCCACCATTGTGGGGCAAGGACTGAGAATAGGCGACTTCTCTTTGATGACCCTCCCGGAGCTCGGATAGGAGGAGTGGGTCTGTACCCTTCCTGATGACCTGTCGTACAGAACTTGTAAGTCGCTTTGGATAAAAGCATCAGCTAAATGACTAAATGTAAATGTAAATGTAAACAGAATGAATAGACATAAAAAATATATATATAAAAAAAATAAAAAATAATAATTTTTTATTAAAAATGTAAAATTTCAAATGTTGATTTAGAATTAGAATGCCAACGTAACAAACGAAGGTCCGAACGTTTGGGCTCAGCCCTAGCGTCTGGGATACTGACTTGTAGTGGTTTCTCCTCCACAGAGAGCGTCTGGGATACTGACTCGTAGTGGTTTCTCCTCCACAGAGAGCGTCTGGGATACTGACTCGTAGTGGTTTCTCCTCCACAGAGAGCGTCTGGGATACTGACTCGTAGTGGTTCCTCCTCCACAGAGAGCGTCTGGGATACTGACCTCTAGTGGTTTCTCCTCCACAGAGAGCGTCTGGGATACTGACTCGTAGTGGTTTCTCCTCCAGAGAGCGTCTGGGATACTGACTCGTAGTGGTTTCTCCTCCACAGAGAGCGTCTGGGATACTGACTCGTAGTGGTTTCTCCTCCACAGAGAGCGTCTGGGATACTGACTCGTAGTGGTTTCTCCTCCACAGAGAGCGTCTGGGATACTGACCTCTAGTGGTTTCTCCACAGAATGCGTCTGGGATACCGAACCACGTGCTCTCGTCAAGAGGCTACTTCTTCGACAACCCGCGCCGCTACGACAGCGACGACGACCTGGCGTGGAGCATTCCTCCTCACAACACAAGGTCAGCACAGAGGTCAGGTCAAAGGTCAGCAGAGAGGTCAGCACAGAGGTCAGCAGAGAGGTGAGCACAGAGCATTCCTCCTCACAACACGAGGTCAGCACAGAGGTCAGAAAAGAGCCAAGCAAGCTAGCCGCATAGCTTTGAGTGGAATGGAAGTATGGAGGTATTGCGGTATTAAAAGGTAGAGCGGCGACCTCTAGGCAGGGTATTCCTCTTTGTTCACATTGTTTTTGTTTCGGTCTGATGTGTGGGTTGGAGTCAGATGGGGATGAGGGGGGGGTCCTACCGCTAGCCACACCAAGAGAGGTCTGGAGGAATGCACAGTATAATAACTTACTGAACTCCCAACCCACACATCAGACCAAAACAAGAGAAGTGAACAAAGTGCAGTACCACGCTTTGTTTTAGTAAGTAAGTTGTATTTCTAAAGCACATTTTAAAACAACTGTATAGTTGCACCAAAGTGCTGTACATGTAAATAACACGAGTAAAAACATGGTAAAAAAAGAAAGAAAAGAAAAAAGCAATACAAATACGACAAATATAACAACAATTAAGATTAGGGGCGACAGTGGCTCTGGAGGTAGAGCAGTCGTCTGGCAATCCGGAGGTTGCCGGTTCGATTCCCACTCTTCCCGGGCAGCGTGTCGAAGTGTCCTTGAGCAAGACTCCTAACTGCTCCCGATGAGCAGGTCGGCACCTTGCATGGTCGCCTCCGCCGTCGGTGAGTGAATGTGTGAGTGAACGGGTAAAATGTGAGGAACAAATTGTAAAGCGCCTTGGATAAAAGCGCTATATAAATGCAGCCATTTACCATTAAAATAAAATGTTTTAAAGAATATGAAATAGAAAAAGACACAACATGAAACGGGTGCGAGATCCAGACTATCCAGGCTAACAAGCCCAGTTTAAAAGCTAAAAGGATAAAACAGGTACCCTAACCTGGATGTTAAAGCAGACAGGCCTAGAACCTCTACTCATGCACTATAGTCAAGTCAAGTCAATTTTATTTATATAGCACATTTCCAGGCAGCGGCAGCTGGCACCAAAGTACTTCACAGGCAAGTTGATAAAAACTAAATAATATGATGCAAGATATAAGATTAAAAACATAGTAAAGCAATGAAAGTAATAAAAAAGATATAAGATTAAAAACATAGTAAAGCAATGAAAGTAATAAAAACAGGTAGGACACAGTAAAGCAAAGAGGATAGAAGGGCCAGGGGTCTAGTGGTGATTAAGTGGGGGGGAAGGCCAAGGAGAACAGGTAGGTTTTTAAAAGTGATTTAAAAGCCTGCACGGTCTGGGCGGTCCGTACGCTGAGGGGGAGGCTGTTCCACAATCTAGGCGCTGTGGTGGAGAAAGCTCTGTCTCCCCTAGTCTTGAGCCTAGTTCTAGGCACCACCAATAGCAGCTGGTCAGCTGATCTGAGGGATCGGTGGGGGGTGTGGCGGTGCAAGAGCTCGGACAGATAGGGAGGAGCCGTGCCATTTAGTGTTTTAAAAACATTTAGGGCTAATTTAAAATTGATCCTAAAGCGAACAGGCAGCCAGTGAAGCGAGGCCAAAACTGGGCTGATGTGTTCATGTTTTTTTGTTTTGGTGAGGAGGCTGCGTTCTATTTATTAATACTATAATATTAGTGCTGTAGCCTAATCTTTATCTGCAACTGTGAAGAAAAACCCCCATTGGTTTAAACAGAATGAATAGACGCATAAAACAAATATATATAAAAGAAAAAAAGATTAAACAATTTTATATTATTATTAATAGGCTATATAATAATAATATATAATTTTTTTTAATAAAAAAATTCAAAATTCAAATGTTGATTTAGAATTCGAATGCCAACGGAACGAACGAAGGTCCGAACGTTTGGGCTCGGGCCTATAGAAAACGGTTCCTTTAAAGGTGTTGCCTCTCTCCCCTCCTCCCACAGCCTGTCGGCAGACTGCTACGACTGGGGCGGCCGGAGCAGCAGCCTCCCCGGCAACACGGACGAACAGCGGCTGACCACCACGACCTCCACTACTACACTACTGCACCCTGAACTGCACCCTACACCCTGAGAGGAGCTGCACCCTACACCCTGAGAGGAGCTGCACCCTACACCCTGAGAGGAGCTGCACCCTACACCCTGAGAGGAGCTGCACCCTACACCCTGAGAGGAGCTGCACCCTACACCCTGAGAGCTGCACCCTACACCCTGAGAGCTGCACCCTACACCCTGAGAGCTGCACCCTACACCCTGAGAGCTGCACCCTACACCCCGAGAGCTGCACCCTACACCCTGAGAGGAGCTGCACCCTACACCCTGAGAGGAGCTGCACCCTACACCCTGAGAGGAGCTGCACCCTACACCCTGAGAGCTGCACCCTACACCCTGAGAGCTGCACCCTACACCCTGAGAGCTGCACCCTACACCCTGAGAGCTGCACCCTACACCCCGAGAGCTGCACCCTACACCCTGAGAGGAGCTGCACCCTACACCCTGAGAGCTGCACCCTACACCCTGAGAGCTGCACCCTACACCCTGAGAGGAGCTGCACCCTACACCCTGAGAGCTGCACCCTACACCCTGAGAGGAGCTGCACCCTACACCCTGAGAGCTGCACCCTACACCCTGAGAGCTGCACCCTACACCCTGAGAGGAGCTGCACCCTACACCCTGAGAGGAGCTGCACCCTACACCCTGAGAGCTGCACCCTACACCCTGAGAGCTGCACCCTACACCCTGAGAGGAGCTGCACCCTACACCCTGAGAGCTGCACCCTACACCCTGAGAGCTGCACCCTACACCCTGAGAGCTGCACCCTACACCCTGAGAGCTGCTGCACCCTACACCCTGAGAGCTGCACCCTACACCCTGAGAGGAGCTGCACCCTACACCCTGAGAGGAGCTGCACCCTACACCCTGAGAGGAGCTGCACCCTACACCCTGAGAGGAGCTGCACCCTACACCCTGAGAGCTGCACCCTACACCCTGAGAGGAGCTGCACCCTACACCCTGAGAGGAGCTGCACCCTACACCCTGAGAGCTGCACCCTACACCCTGAGAGGAGCTGCACCCTACACCCTGAGAGGAGCTGCACCCTACACCCTGAGAGCTGCACCCTACACCCTGAGAGGAGCTGCACCCTACACCCTGAGAGCTGCACCCTACACCCTGAGAGCTGCACCCTACACCCTGAGAGCTGCACCCTACACCCTGAGAGCTGCACCCTACACCCCGAGAGCTGCACCCTACACCCTGAGAGCTGCACCCTACACCCAGAGAGGAGCTGCACCCTACACCCTGAGAGGAGCACCCTACACCCAGAGAGGAGCTGCACCCTACACCCAGAGAGCTGCACCCTACACCCTGAGAGCTGCACCCTACACCCAGAGAGCTGCACCCTACACCCAGAGAGCTGCACCCTACACCCAGAGAGCTGCACCCTACACCCTGAGAGCTGCACCCTACACCCTGAGAGCTGCACCCTACACCCTGAGAGGAGCTGCACCCTACACCCTGAGAGCTGCACCCTACACCCTGAGAGCTGCACCCTACACCCTGAGAGGAGCTGCACCCTACACCCTGAGAGGAGCTGCACCCTACACCCTGAGAGCTGCACCCTACACCCTGAGAGAGCTGCACCCTACACCCTGAGAGGAGCTGCACCCTACACCCTGAGAGCTGCACCCTACACCCTGAGAGGAGCTGCACCCTACACCCTGAGAGCTGCACCCTACACCCTGAGAGGAGCTGCACCCTACACCCTGAGTTTTTGTGCGTTCGTTTTTTTGCGGTTTTTTTGGGGTTTTTGTTTTAGTTCGTTAGTTTTTTTTGCGTTAGTTTTTTTGCGTTCGTTTTTTTGCGTTAGTTTTTTAGCGTTTTTGTTTTAGTTAGTTCATTTTTTGCGTTCGTTTTTTTGCGTTTTCGTTTTAGTTCGTAAATTTCTTTGCATTCATTTTTTGCGCTCATTTTTTTGCGCTCATTTTTTTGCGTTAATTTTTTTGCGTGTCTTTTGCGTTTTTGTTTTAGTCCGTTCGTTTTTTGCGTTCTTTTTTTTGCGTTTTCGTTTTAGTTCGTAATTTTTTTTGCGTTAATTTTTTTGCGTTTTTTTTTAGTTCGTTCGTTTTTTGCGTTCTTTTTTTTTGTTCGTTCGTTTTTGGGGTTCGTTTTTTTGCGTTTTCGTTTTAGTTCGTAAATTTTTTTGCGTTCATTTTTTTGCGTTTGTTTTTTTGGGTTTTCGTTTTAGTTCGTTCGTTTTTTTGCGTTTTTGTTTTAGTTCGTAAATTTGTTTGCGTGGCCCCTGTGTCTCCTGGTTAGAGACACTGTTAGGGGGGGGGTCCTGGATAACACCCTGAGAGCTGCACCCTACACCCTGAGAGGAGCTGCACCCTACACCCTGAGAGCTGCACCCTACACCCTGAGAGCTGCACCCTACACCCTGAGAGCTGCACCCTACACCCTGAGAGGAGCTGCACCCTACACCCTGAGAGGAGCTGCACCCTACACCCTGAGAGGAGCTGCACCCTACACCCTGAGAGCTGCACCCTACACCCTGAGAGGAGCTGCACCCTACACCCTGAGAGCTGCACCCTACACCCTGAGAGCTGCACCCTACACCCTGAGAGAGAGCTGCACCCTACACCCTGAGAGGAGCTGCACCCTACACCCTGAGAGCTGCACCCTACACCCTGAGAGCTGCACCCTACACCCTGAGAGAGAGCTGCACCCTACACCCTGAGAGGAGCTGCACCCTACACCCTGAGAGCTGCACCCTACACCCTGAGAGCTGCACCCTACACCCTGAGAGCTGCACCCTACACCCTGAGAGCTGCTGCACCCTACACCCTGAGAGCTGCACCCTACACCCTGAGAGGAGCTGCACCCTACACCCTGAGAGCTGCACCCTACACCCTGAGAGCTGCACCCTACACCCTGAGAGCTGCACCCTACACCCTGAGAGCTGCACCCTACACCCTGAGAGGAGCTGCACCCTACACCCTGAGCTGCACCCTACACCCTGAGAGCTGCACCCTACACCCTGAGAGGAGCTGCACCCTACACCCTGAGAGGAGCTGCACCCTACACCCCGAGAGCTGCACCCTAAACCTAGAGCTTTTTTTTGCGTTTTTTTTCGTTCGTTTTTTTGCGTATTTTTTTTTTGCGTTTTTGTTTTAGTTTGTTCTTTTTTTTGCGTTTTTGTTTTAGTTCGTTTTTTTTGCATTATTTTTTTGTTCGTTCTCGTTTTAGTTCGTTCGTTTTTTTGCGTTTTTTTTTTATTTTGTTCTTTTTCGTTTTAGTTCGTAAATCTTATTGCGTTTTTTTCCGTTCGTTTTTTTGCGTATTTTTTTTGCATTTTCGTTTTAGTTCGTTCTTTTTTTTTGCGTAATTTTTTTTGCGTTATTTTTTGTTCGTTTTCGTTTTAGTTCGTTTGTTTTTTTTGCGTTTTTGTTTTAGTTCGTCCTTTATTTTGCGTTTTTGTTTTAGTTCGTTCTTTTTTTTGCGTAATTTTTTTTGCGTTATTTTTTTGTTCGTTTTCGTTTTAGTTCGTACATTTTTTGCGTTCGTTTTTTGGGGCCTGACAGCTTCAGTGTCGTCCTCCTCCTCCACAGAGATGTCGGGTCCTGGATACAGACACTATTAGGGGGGGGGGCCTGGATACAGACACTGTTAGGGGGGGGTCCTGGATACAGACACTGTTAGGGGGGGGGTCCTGGATACAGACACTGTTAGGGGGGGGGTCCTGGATACAGACACTGTTAGGGGGGGTCCTGGATACAGTCACTGTTAGGGGGGGGGTCCTGGATACAGACACTGTTAGGGGGGGGGGTCCTGGATACAGACACTGTTAGGGGGGGGGTCCTGGATACAGACACTGTTAGGGGGGGGTCCTGGATACAGACACTGTTAGGGGGGGGTCCTGGATACAGACACTGTTAGGGGGGGGGTCCTGGATACAGACACTGTTAGGGGGGGGGGTCCTGGATAGACACTGTTAGGGGGGGGGGGGTCCTGGATACAGACACTGTTAGGGGGGGGGTCCTGGATACAGACACTGTTAGGGGGGGGGTCCTGGATACAGACACTGTTAGGGGGGGGGTCCTGGATACAGACACTGTTAGGGGGGGGTCCTGGATACAGACACTGTTAGGGGGGGGTCCTGGATACAGACACTGTTAGGGGGGGGGGGTCCGGGATACAGACACTGTTAGGGGGGGGGGTCCTGGATACAGACACTGTTAGGGGGGGGTCCTGGATACAGACACTGTTAGGGGGGGGGTCCTGGATAGAGACACTGTTAGGGGGGGGTCCTGGATACAGACACTGTTAGGGGGGGGGTCCTGGATACAGACACTGTTAGGGGGGGGGTCCTGGA
Organism: Notolepis coatsorum; assembly: GCF_963971535.1. Classification (NCBI taxonomy): domain Eukaryota; kingdom Metazoa; phylum Chordata; class Actinopteri; order Aulopiformes; family Paralepididae; genus Notolepis; species Notolepis coatsorum. The sequence continues at coordinate 4,914,658 of NC_140171.1, forward strand.
TACAGACACTGTTAGGGGGGGGGTCCTGGATACAGACACTGTTAGGGGGGGGGTCCTGGATACAGACACTGTTAGGGGGGGGGTCCTGGATACAGACACTGTTAGGGGGGGGTCCTGGATACAGACACTGTTAGGGGGGGGGGTCCTGGATACAGACACTGTTAGGGGGGGGGTCCTGGATACAGACACTGTTAGGGGGGGGGTCCTGGATACAGACACTGTTAGGGGGGGGGGTCCTGGATACAGACACGGTTAGGGGGGGTCCTGGATACAGACACTGTTAGGGGGGGGTCCTGGATACAGACACTGTTAGGGGGGGTCCTGGATACAGACACTGTTAGGGGGGGGGGGTCCTGGATACAGACACTGTTAGGGGGGGGGGTCCTGGATACAGACACTGTTAGGGGGGGGGTCCTGGATACAGACTGTTAGGGGGGGGGGGTCCTGGATACAGACACTGTTAGGGGGGGTCCTGGATACAGACACTGTTAGGGGGGGGTCCTGGATACAGACACTGTTAGGGGGGGGGGTCCTGGATACAGACACTGTTAGGGGGGGGGGGTCCTGGATACAGACACTGTTAGGGGGGGGGGTCCTGGATACAGACACTGTTAGGGGGGGGGGTCCTGGATATAGACACTGTTAGGGGGGGGGGGTCCTGGATATAGACACTGTTAGGGGGGGGGTCCTGGATACAGACACTGTTAGGGGGGGGGTCCTGGATACAGACACTGTTAGGGGGGGGGGTCCTGGATACAGACACTGTTAGGGGGGGGGGTCCTGGATACAGACACTGTTAGGGGGGGGGGTCCTGGATACAGACACTGTTAGGGGGGGGTCCTGGATACAGACACTGTTAGGGGGGGTCCTGGATACAGACACTGTTAGGGGGGGGTCCTGGATACAGACACTGTTAGGGGGGGGGGTCCTGGATACAGACACTGTTAGGGGGGGGGTCCTGGATACAGACACTGTTAGGGGGGGGGGTCCTGGATACAGACACTGTTAGGGGGGGGGGGTCCTGGATACAGACACTGTTAGGGGGGGGGGGTCCTGGATACAGACACTGTTAGGGGGGGGGGGGTCCTGGATACAGACACTGTTAGGGGGGGGGGGGTCCTGGATACAGACACCGTTAGGGGGGGGGGGTCCTGGATACAGACACTGTTAGGGGGGGGGGGTCCTGGTTAGAGACACTGTTAGGGGGGGGGGTCCTGGATACAGACACTGTTAGGGGGGGGGGGTCCTGGATACAGACACTGTTAGGGGGGGGTCCTGGATACAGACACTGTTAGGGGGGGGGGGGTCCTGGATACAGACACTGTTAGGGGGGGGGGTCCTGGATATAGACACTGTTAGGGGGGGGGTCCTGGATACAGACACTGTTAGGGGGGGGGTCCTGGATACAGACACTGTTAGGGGGGGGGGTCCTGGATACCGACACTGTTAGGGGGGGGGTCCTGGATACCGACACTGTTAGGGGGGGTCCTGGATACAGACACTGTTAGGGGGGGGTCCTGGATACAGACACTGTTAGGGGGGGGTCCTGGATACAGACACTGTTAGGGGGGGGTCCTGGATACAGACACTGTTAGGGGGGGGTCCTGGATACAGACACTGTTAGGGGGGGGTCCTGGATACAGACACTGTTAGGGGGGGGGGGTCCTGGATACAGACACTGTTAGGGGGGGGTCCTGGATACAGACACTGTTAGGGGGGGGGGGTCCTGGATACAGACACTGTTAGGGGGGGGGGTCCTGGATACAGACACTGTTAGGGGGGGGGGTCCTGGATACAGACACTGTTAGGGGGGGGGTCCTGGATACAGACACTGTTAGGGGGGGGGGTCCTGGATACAGACACTGTTAGGGGGGGGGGGTCCTGGATACAGACACTGTTAGGGGGGGGGGGTCCTGGATACAGACACTGTTAGGGGGGGGGGGTCCTGGATACAGACACTGTTAGGGGGGGGGGGTCCTGGATACAGACACTGTTAGGGGGGGGTCCTGGATACAGACACTGTTAGGGGGGGGTCCTGGATACAGACACTGTTAGGGGGGGGGGTCCTGGATACAGACACTGTTAGGGGGGGGGGTCCTGGATACAGACACTGTTAGGGGGGGGGGTCCTGGATACAGACACTGTTAGGGGGGGGGTCCTGGATACAGACACTGTTAGGGGGGGGGGTCCTGGATACAGACACTGTTAGGGGGGGGGTCCTGGATACAGACACTGTTAGGGGGGGGGGTCCTGGATACAGACACTGTTAGGGGGGGGGGGGTCCTGGATACAGACACTGTTAGGGGGGGGGGCTGGATACAGACACTGTTAGGGGGGGGGGTCCTGGATACAGACACTGTTAGGGGGGGGGGGTCCTGGATACAGACACTGTTAGGGGGGGGGGTCCTGGATACAGACACTGTTAGGGGGGGGGGTCCTGGATACAGACACTGTTAGGGGGGGGTCCTGGATACAGACACTGTTAGGGGGGGGTCCTGGATACAGACACTGTTAGGGGGGGGGGGTCCTGGATACAGACACTGTTAGGGGGGGGGTCCTGGATACAGACACTGTTAGGGGGGGGGGTCCTGGATACAGACACTGTTGGGGGGGGTCCTGGATACAGACACTGTTAGGGGGGGGTCCTGGATACAGACACTGTTGGGGGGGGTCCTGGATACAGACACTGTTAGGGGGGGGGTCCTGGATACAGACACTGTTAGGGGGGGGGGTCCTGGATACAGACACTGTTAGGGGGGGGGTCCTGGATACAGACACTGTTAGGGGGGGGTCCTGGATACAGACACTGTTAGGGGGGGGGGTCCTGGATACAGACACTGTTAGGGGGGGGGTCCTGGATACAGACACTGTTAGGGGGGGGGTCCTGGATATAGACACTGTTAGGGGGGGTCCTGGATACAGACACTGTTAGGGGGGGGTCCTGGATATAGACACTGTTAGGGGGGGGGGTCCTGGATACAGACACTGTTAGGGGGGGGGTCCTGGATACAGACACTGTTAGGGGGGGGGTCCTGGATACAGACACTGTTAGGGGGGGGTCCTGGATACACACTGTTAGGGGGGGGTCCTGGATACAGACACTGTTAGGGGGGGGGTCCTGGATACAGACACTGTTAGGGGGGGGTCCTGGATACAGACACTGTTAGGGGGGGGGTCCTGGATACAGACACTGTTAGGGGGGGGTCCTGGATACAGACACTGTTAGGGGGGGGGGTCCTGGATACAGACACTGTTAGGGGGGGGGTCCTGGATACAGACACTGTTAGGGGGGGGTCCTGGATACAGACACTGTTAGGGGGGGGGGTCCTGGATACAGACACTGTTAGGGGGGGGGTCCTGGATACAGACACTGTTAGGGGGGGGTCCTGGATATAGACACTGTTAGGGGGGGGGGTCCTGGATACAGACACTGTTAGGGGGGGGGGTCCTGGATACAGACACTGTTAGGGGGGGGGTCCTGGATACAGACACTGTTAGGGGGGGGTCCTGGATACAGACACTGTTAGGGGGGGGGTCCTGGATACAGACACTGTTAGGGGGGGGGGGTCCTGGATACAGACACTGTTAGGGGGGGGGTCCTGGATACAGACACTGTTAGGGGGGGGGTCCTGGATACAGACACTGTTAGGGGGGGGGTCCTGGATACAGACACTGTTAGGGGGGGGGTCCTGGATACAGACACTGTTAGGGGGGGGGTCCTGGATACAGACACTGTTAGGGGGGGGGGTCCTGGATACAGACACTGTTAGGGGGGGGGGTCCTGGATACAGACACTGTTAGGGGGGGGGGTCCTGGATACAGACACTGTTAGGGGGGGGGGTCCTGGATACAGACACTGTTAGGGGGGGGGGTCCTGGATACAGACACTGTTAGGGGGGGGGGGTCCTGGATACAGACACTGTTAGGGGGGGGGGGTCCTGGATACAGACACTGTTAGGGGGGGGGGGTCCTGGATACAGACACTGTTAGGGGGGGGGGGTCCTGGATACAGACACTGTTAGGGGGGGGGGGGTCCTGGATACAGACACTGTTAGGGGGGGGGGTCCTGGATACAGACACTGTTAGGGGGGGGGTCCTGGATACAGACACTGTTAGGGGGGGGTCCTGGATACAGACACTGTTAGGGGGGGGGGGTCCTGGATACAGACACTGTTAGGGGGGGGGGTCCTGGATACAGACACTGTTAGGGGGGGGGGGTCCTGGATACAGACACTGTTAGGGGGGGGGTCCTGGATACAGACACTGTTAGGGGGGGGTCCTGGATACAGACACTGTTAGGGGGGGGGGTCCTGGATACAGACACTGTTAGGGGGGGGTCCTGGATACAGACACTGTTAGGGGGGGGTCCTGGATACAGACACTGTTAGGGGGGGGTCCTGGATACAGACACTGTTAGGGGGGGGGTCCTGGATACAGACACTGTTAGGGGGGGGTCCGGGATAGGAGGCGAGGTGTAGATAGGACGGGAGGACTGTTGACAGAATGTAGATGATATTGTGATGAATGTTTCTTGAGAATTCTTTGTCAGATAACTGGAATCTTTTATTATTTTCTTTTTTAATTTGTTGTGGTTCTTTATATTTTTTAATACATTTGTTGAATTGAACTCGGATATAACGGGTCTTCTGAATTGAACTTGGATGTAAGGTTCTTGCACTTTGAGATTTTCACAAATATAAAGTGCGGTACAAATTGAATTTATTATTATTATTATTATTATTATTATTATTAACTTGGATGTGATGGTTCTCCTGAATTGAACTTGGATGTAAGGTTCTCCTGAGTGTCAACAGGCGTTATTTCATCCAACTACCCAAGTCATCGCTGCAGCTTGAAATGAGCCCCACTTGTGAATTTAGTTGAAGTTGTGTTTTCAGGTCATGTGCAGAACCTCCAGGTAGGACTGTCCCCTCCCTCTGTCCCCTCCAGGTAGGACTGTCCCCTCCCTCTGTGCCCTCCAGGTAGGACTGTCCCCTCCCTCTGTCCCCTCCAGGTAGGACTGTCCCCTCCCTCTGTCCCCTCCTTCTGTCCCCTCCAGGTAGGACTGTCCCCTCCCCCTGTCCCCTCCCTCTGTCCCCTCCCTGTGTCCCCTCCCTCTGTCCCCTCCAGGTAGGACTGTCCCCTCCCTCTGTCCCCTCCCTCTGTCCCCTCCAGGTAGGACTGTCCCCTCCCTCTGTCCCCTCCAGGTAGGACTGTCCCCTCCCTCTGTCCCCTCCAGGTAGGACTGTCCCCTCCCTCTGTCCCCTCCAGGTAGGACTGTCCCCTCCCTCTGTCCCCTCCCTCTGTCCCCTCCCCCTGTCCCCTCCAGGTAGGACTGCCCCCTCCCCCTGTCCCCTCCAGGTAGGACTGTCCCCTCCCTCTGTCCCCTCCCTCTGTCCCCTCCAGGTAGGACTGTCCCCTCCCTCTGTCCCCTCCAGGTAGGACTGTCCCCTCCCTCTGTCCCCTCCCTCTGTCCCCTCCAGGTAGGACTGTCCCCTCCCTCTGTCCCCTCCAGGTAGGACTGTCCCCTCCCTCTGTGCCCTCCAGGTAGGACTGTCCCCTCCCTCTGTCCCCTCCCTCTGTCCCCTCCAGGTAGGACTGTCCCCTCCCTCTGTCCCCTCCAGGTAGGACTGTCCCCTCCCTCTGTCCCCTCCAGGTAGGACTGTCCCCTCCCTCTGTCCCCTCCAGGTAGGACTGTCCCCTCCCTCTGTGCCCTCCAGGTAGGACTGTTCTAACAGTTCTAATATGTCTAGCAGTTCTAATAGTTCTAATATTTCTAGTAGTTATAATATTTATAATAGTTCTAGTAGTTATAATATTTATAATAGTTCTAGTAGTGTGCGGTCAGGTGGCGTAGCGGAGATTGCGTTCGTCACCAAACGCCGGAGACGCTGGATTCGCATGTTCGAGTTGGCTGGCCGTTCACACTAATACAATTGGCAGTATTAGAGGGTGGGAAAGCTGGCGGGGTGGGTCCGGGTCGTTGTAAACAGCGACTCCTACAGTTCGGTCGGGGCGCCTGCTAAGCGCGGATAGGATCTAAGGGGGGTAGTGTGATCCTTCCACACGTTACACCCTCTCAGTGAGAGTCCACGCTGCCAGGTGAAAAGCAGGGGTGTAAAGTACTTGAGTAATTGTACTTCGTTACAATACTTAAGTACTGTTTTTGGGGATTTGTACTTTACTCCAGTATTATTAGGTTTGTATACTCGTACTTTTACTCAATTACATTTCAGAGAACAAAAGCATACTTTTTACTCCTTACATTTAAAATGCAGACCTACAAAGTACAAAGTGCAGATCTCGCAGGTTCAACAGTTTAATTAGTATATTTGATTATCTGGCCGAACTAACGTTAACGTTATTAACCCTGCGGCCGCACTTTATTTAAAAACAGCCAATCAAATCCCCATCAATGGAAAATGAACCCGCCTATACCCATGCTTGAGTGGTCCTTGTGCAAGACTAGAAAGCGGGGATCTTCGATTAAACACCTGCTATCAGAAGAATAGACAGTAAAAAAAAACTTTTTTAATTTAACTTTTTAGTACTTAAGTACATTTAAAAGTAGAAACTTTTTGACTTTTACTCAAGTGTGTTTTTAGCCAGATACTCTGACTTTTACTTGAGTAAGATTTTGAGACGGTACCCATACTTTCACTTAAGTATAATTTCTGGGTACTTTTTACACCCCTGGTGAAAAGAAGCGGTTGATTGGCTAGACGTGTGTCGGAGGAAGCACGTGATAGCCTCCACTCTCCCAGACCGACTGTGGGGGGTAAGTGCACAGCGACCAGGAAGGGGATTGGGAATTGGCATAACGACTAACATTAGGATGGGAGAAAATCTGAGGAAAAAGGAGGGGGAAAAAGATTTAAAAAAAAATATATATATATATAGTTCTAGTAGTTATATTTATAATAGTTCTAGTAGTTATAATATGTATAATAGTTCTAGTAGTTATAATATGTATAATAGTTCTAGTAGTTCTAATATTTCTAGTTCTAATAGTTATAATATTTCTAGTTCTAATAGTTATAATATTTCTAGTTCTAATAGTTCTAATATTTCTAGTTCTAATATTTCTAGTAGTTCTAATATTTCTAGTTATAGTAGTTTTAATAGTTCTAGTAGTTCTAAACGAGAAAACGAGATGCTACATCTCAAGGGGTTATTCCGAATAAAGAATTTCAATATATGTCTAGTTATAGTACTTCAGTTCTAGTAGTTCTAATATTTCTAGTTCTAGTAGTTTTAATAGTTCTAGTAGTTCTAATATGTCTAGTTATAGTACTTCAGTTCTAGTAGTTCTAATATTTCTAGTTCTAATAGTTCTAGTAGTTATAATATTTCTAGTTCTAGTCGTTCTAATAGTTCTAGTAGTTCTAATATTTCTAGTTCTAGTATTTCTAATAGTTCTAGTTCTAGTAATTCTAGTAGTTCTAATATTTCTAGTTCTAGTAGTTCTAATAGTTCTAGTTCTAATAGTTCTAGTATTTCTAATAGTTCTAGTTCTTTAACTGAGCGCGTTGTTGGGAGGACTTCCCTGCACATCAGGTGCGAGACTCGAGTGAGACTGATGTTTAATCAACGATTTGTCATCATATCATTCAACACAGTACTCAACAGGCTTCTTCTTGACTCTGCGACTGGGACGGTCCCAACATGGCACCGCGTTAAGCCTGTGGCACTAGAACCCATATGATGTGTAGAGAAACAGATCTCGTACACAGAACCATATGATGTACTGAGACACACAGATCATACACAGAACCATATGATGTAGACACAGATCATACACAGAACCATATGATGTACTGAGACACACAGATCATACATAGAACCATATGATGTAGACACAGATCATACACACGCACATTGAGGTAGCTGATTATTCAATATTCTGACATTGAAAAACATGTTCCGACATTGTACATGGTCCTGGGGCGGGGGTAGTTCAAAGAGCAGGATAGCCCAGTTATAGACCGTGACTCGCATGGCATTCTTCTTTTTTTTATCCACTTTCCTCCTCCTGTTTTTCTGTATTTTCCTCCCATCCCAATTTTAGTCGTTATGCCAATTCCCCCCTCCCCTTCCTGGTCGTTGCGCGCATGTGCCCCCCCACTGGTCGGTCTAGGGAGCCCTGAAGTCTGTCACATGCTTCCTACGATACATAGACAGCCAGCAGCCTCTTTTCACCTGCCAGCGCGGACTCTCATTGGTGAAGTGTAACGCGTGGGAGGATCACACTACCTTCACCATTTCCCTCCCTCGCTGTGCAGGCGCCCTGACCGACCTGTAGGAGTAGCTGTTTACAACGACCAGATTACCACCCCACCGGCTTCCCTCCCGCTGACACTGCCAATTGTGTCAGTATGACGGCCGGCCAAGCCGGAGGCACCGCTGACAGACGCTGGTAGACAGACGCTTAGTCCGCTGTGCTACCCGGCCGCCCTCGCATGGCATTCTTGATGTTTTGGATAGTTGGCCACATTTTATTTAACCTTTATTTAACCAGGAAAGTCATTAAGAACAAATTCTTATTTACAATGGCGACCTGGCAATTCAACTTGAACATTGGTTATTTTTTTCCCTTTCTTTCTTTTTTATTTACTATATTTAACCCAGTAACGACGTAGTACTTCAACTCATTCAGCGCCGGGGATTTTCCTCATCGTGTTCTAGCTAGGCCACGCTTTAAAGATAGGGGTGCGTCACCTTGTTTGTAGAGCTATATCTATATTCTATATTATAGCTAAGGAGAGAATACTATGGTAATTTGACAGTCAGTATCTTCCGTCGAACATGCAAAAAATTATACATTTTTTCATGCATACGTTCGCGTTATCCCGCGGTGAATATAAGTATAGTTTCGGAGTGATCCGGGCTAATTCCTGGAAAGCAGAGTTATAGGGCGCTACGTGAATTCTACTAAGTATTTCGTTTCATCGCTGGACACGCTACTATTTCCTTCTTTTTTTTTATCCACTTTTTCTCCCCATTTTCTATTTTTCTCCCATCCCAATTTCGTATTATCCAATTCTTCCCTCCCCTGTCTTGAACGTTGGTAGACTATGCCTCCCACTGGTCGGTTGTAGTGAGGACAGAAGCCTTGCATCACGTGTCCCCTCCGGTACACGAGGAGGCAGCCTGTCGCATCTTTTCACCGCAGCAGCTCAAACTCTCAGTGGCAAGGAGTAACGCGTGGGAGGCTCACGCTGCCCCCGCTACTTCCTGCTTCCGCCGCACCGGCGTCACCAAACCGACCTGTAGGAGTCGCTGTCCACAACGTCCAATCCCCACCCACCGGCTTTCCCACCCTCTAACACTTGCCAATTGTGTTAGTATGAACGACCGGCCAGCCGGTAGCAACGCAGAGAGCTGGGCTCGAACCCAGCGTCTCCTGCGTTAGTGGCGAGCGCCTTGCCAATCAGCCGCCCGACACGCTACTATTTCCAAATCAAATGTATATAATAGGTATTATGTTTCATCATGAATGCATGACGGGGGGGGGGGGGGGGGGGGTCGTTTCTGATGCTTTTGATTGCCAGTAACGGCATTCGTTTTGAACACTACACAGGCGGATCAGCTGGATGGATATGAAAACATTGCAGGATCAAGCTGGAATTGACGTCAGATAGTCCTTACCTTTGATCGGGGCTATTCCAAAAAGAATATTCCAATTGTTTGATCGCCATCTGGTCCATCTGATGTCCATCTGCTCCACGACATAATCCGGCACAACACATGCATCGAGCGTCCCGGACACTTTTCAATGTGATCGAGTGAACCTCTAGGCTTCCCTGTACTAACATTCTCCGCCCGGTGGTATTTAAATGTAACACACGGTCTGGAACAGGGTTTACTGCACTCTCGATACTGCCACCTAGCGGGATCTGGCCGGTACTGCACCCTCTGGGTCCCAGTATGCCTTTTAACGGCAACATACAGATATGTGACATTGAATAGAATATTAAAATCGAGAAAAAGGAAAACGGACCAAATAACGATATACGTGGTTGGCGTTCAACGGTTGTCGAGCAAACACGTATATATAAACGTTGTTGGCGCAGATTGAGTTAAGGAAAAGCCAGATAGAATTATTTCCTGTTATTACATGGCGTTTTCACAATCGCCGAAATGCTTGCTTGTGATTGGTCAATAGCGTGCGTCAGAGGTCCGTTATCACACGATAACGGACCTCTGCCAAGCAATAATGACCGCTGTGCGCAGCTGTTCGCAATCAAGCCCACTACAACACTGCATCAGTGCTGCTCAGCATATGCACAGCTGCACTCAGTCATCAGTGCAATCAGACCACAGACCTGCCGACTGCCGATAATAATAATCACTTTATTTGGGCTGACAGAGCCACAGAACAACTGCGTTTGCATTTGATCTCGTCTCGTCGATGGTGTACAATGAATTAGGTATATTTGTTAGTAAGTTAGCCATGTAATAAGCGGGATAATGTATAGCTATACTCGATCATTGTCGCAAAATAATTGACCTTCACTGACGTTTAAAACACCTCGGCGCTGCGCCTCGGTATTTTAAACTCTGTGTCGGTCAATTATTTTGCGACAATGACCTCGTAGCTATACATTATCCCTTACTTAAGAGCTAGAAACACAACATTTGCAGTGAGAACTGTCGAGACAAAATTAAATAAAATGCGATTTCACACCTTAATTGGTAGACAAAGTTGAATGTGAAAATAAGTGAAATAACGCAAAACAATTATTTGCTAAATATCAGATTTACACGGGCGGTGGGGTGGCGTAGCGGCGATTGCGCTCGTCACCAATGCAAGAGGCTGCGGTCTCGACTCCCGGAGTCAGCATTGCCTGCGGCTTGGGCCGATCGTCATACTAACTCGTTTGGCTGAGTTAGCGGGAGGGAAGTCGTGGGTGGTAATCTGGCGTTGTGGACAGCGACACCTACAGGTCAGGTCTGGGCGCCTGCTCAGCGAAAGGCAGGAAGTGGTGAAGGCAGCGTGACCTCCCACGCGTTACACTCGCTGCCAGGTGAAAAGAGAGCCGCTGGCTGTCTCCGCATGTGTCGGAGGAAGCATGTGGTGGACTTCAGGGTTCCCTTGTACCAACCAGTAGGGGGAACATGCGCACAACGACCAGGTAGGGGAGGGGGGGAATTGGCAAAACGACTAAATTGGGATGGAAGGAAAAGCATAGAAAATCAGGCGGAGAAAAAGATTAAAAAAGAATATATATATACATCAGATTTACGTTGGATAAAAGCAAAAAATTCAACTTGTTTTGAACCCAACAGGACAGAGCATTTGATATAACTCTGTCGTTTTTGAGATACATGAACTTGTAAACTTTGTTTATAAACAAATATCGTCTATAAATTAAAGCATGATAAATATGTGAATTTCTTGTTGTTGTCTTGTAGTGCCACATGTATCGACAGTTCTCACAGCAAATTTTGCTACCTCTTTCTACCAAAAATGACGTGGTTTTTCCTCAACATACTAAATATAGTAGTTAGTCATCAATGTATGAAACTGATGGAACATTTCAACTGAAATCTGCTCCGCTAGGACTTTGCACGCTGTAATTATAATATTTCTTTTTTTATACAATTTCACTGTGGACATTAATGGGTTAAGACATTTCAGCGTTACTAGATAGCTCTCGTATAAAATTGAAAGTGACAGGAAAGATGGAACGTGGGGCTACGATGGGCGACAAACCTCACAGCCCGGAATGAAACCCATGACATCGCAACTACTGCGCCTGGTACAAGCCTTAGCCCGCTAAGCTACTATACCTGAGCCCTGGTTCTTTTAGCCACTAGGGTTGTCAACCGCTAAGCTACTATACCTGAGCCCTGGTTCTTTTAGCCACTAGGCTTGTCAACCGCTAAGCTACTATACCTGAGCCCTGGTTCTTTGAGCCACTAGGGTTGTCAACCGCTAAGCTACTATACCTGAGCCCTGGTTCTTTTAGCCACTAGGGTTGTCAACCGCTAAGCTACTATACCTGAGCCCTGGTTCTTTTAGCCACTAGGGTTGTCAACCTCTAAGCTACTATACCTGAGCCCTGTTTTTTTTAGCCACTAGGGTTGTCAACCGCTAAGCTACTATACCTGAGCCCTGGTTCTTTTTAGCCACTAGGCTTGTCAACCGCTAAGCTACTATACCTGAGCCCTGGTTCTTTTAGCCACTAGGCTTGTCAACCGCTAAGCTACTATACCTGAGCCCTGGTTCTTTTAGCCACTAGGCTTGTCAACCGCTAAGCTACTATACCTGAGCCCTGGTTCTATTAGCCACTAGGGTTGTCAACCGCTAAGCTACTATACCTGAGCCCTGGTTCTTTTAGCCACTAGGCTTGTCAACCGCTAAGCTACTATACCTGAGCCCTGGTTCTTTTAGCCACTAGGCTTGTCAACCGCTAAGCTACTATACTATAAGGCGGCACGGTGGTGTAGTGGTTAACACTGTCGCCTCACAGCAAGAAGGTCCAGGGTTCGTTTCCCGCTTTCCCGCGATGCCAGGTACCCAGGTGGGGTATCTCCCAGACCTTTCTGTGTGGAGTTTGCATGTTCTCCCCGTGCTCGCAAGGGTCCCCCCCGATAAGAGAAACCCAATGGAAAAACATGCACAACAGATCGTTGACGCTGTCGCGTCCCTGACGAAGACGGGCAGGAGCACTTGGATTGGTCCCCGGGCGCGGTACCTCGCCGACGCCCTGTCTGCTCCCGGCTGCCCTTGGGGGGGGGGGAAGGACGACGGGATGGGTCAAGAGCAGAGCTCAATCGCATCGGCGACCCTGAGAAAGACAATGCATGTGTGTGTGTATTCCTGTGTGTGTGTGTGCCGCCCATTGCATGTCCCATGTCGTTGCATGCCTGGTTCTTTTAGCCACTAGGTTTGTCAACCTCTTTACCTCGACATCATATGATTCCCATTCTCAAGGCAACAATTCCATATTTGGCGATATTATACATTTCGCTACAGTAGGGCTGACCCCTATTAGTCGACTAATCGGTCGAAAGGAGCCGTAGTCGACTGTCAACCTCTTAGTCGAATACAAAAAATAAAATAAAAAATTATTAAAAAAATAATATCTCTCTATATATATATATATTATTTTTTATCATTATTTCCAAAAGAAGAGGCCTAGAAGCGTGGCTAACGCTAATGGCATGCATACCAGAGGCTAACTGCCTAAGAAAACAGGCACAGAGGCACTGAAAGAGGATTTCACCCATCTAATGAACACACTAGACTAGACAAATATCAAGATGTATCCATCAGTGGACCAATTGCATGCTTTTGCAGAGGACAAGACGCCTTCAGTCGACTCCTTCAGACATTAAGCACCCCCCACAGCCCAAATGGAATGATATAAAAAAGAATTATACTTTTTTTTTGTCGACTAATAGTCGACTAACAGCAAATTTCGGCCAATCATAGTCGACTATCCAAATCCTTAGTCGGGGACAGCCCTACGCTACAGTATGATTCAGCAACATAATGATCAGGGGTGGATGACGTCATGTGATAGAAATGCAACGATTGTGTCGCAATCCATCAAGTCCAAAATGCATACAACCAAAATAAGGTTAAGTTCAATTTTATTATTAAGCTCAGTTTGACACTGGAATGCAACCTGAAGTACCATTCTTTGAATCTGGACCTAAAACAATAATAATAATAGTGTGTGTGTTATATATATATATAATAAGCATGAGCTTACCGTTTGATTCTCGATATATTAACAATAATAAGATCATATTATGAATGGATATATGTACATCGCTGGATTGTATCGTTGCCTTTTAAATGGATGTATGGATCCAAATCAACCAGTCTGACATCACACCTCATGGAGACTTGAAACCCTCTCAGACACTTCAATATGGATTCCATAATGTTTTTGAGTTAATCCTGCTTTTTGAAGACAAACGGCTCAAGCAGGGAAACTGAGTCAGAATTATATATTTCTAAAGGGAAGAAGCGTTTTTTCAAAGTCATTTGTACAGCTGCGAGTTGAACTGAGAGTCACTATATTTTGTTGTTGAGCTACCGTGTCTGTGGATGTGCGTTGTGGCGCGTTGACACATGAAAATCAATAAAGATTTACTTTTTTTCTTTTCTTTCTTTGTCACAAAAGATTTGACAGGACATTTTCACCATCAGGGTTTTCAAAAAAAAAAAGTTTATCCGATACCGGCAGATTTCTTTGAGTCACAAACAAACGGGAATTCAATGACATCCAGAAATATTTATTTCTCTGTTTCAAATAAATATACTCAAACAAGTATACACATCAATATAGGTGCAACTATGAATATTTATAGAGATCTGAAAATCAAACAAAGTATTCTGTATTCTATAAATAGTCCAAAAACTACCAAAAGATTTGAACTATCTTAAGAGGTGCTATAGATAACATTCAGCCACTAGGTGTCGCACTAGAGCACCAGCGTATTTGATAGGGAGTAGGGATAGGATACATGCAAACAGGTTACATTAAACAATGTAAACAACATAAATTTTGGACCCGCCAACATTTTTTAATGATAAATTCAACAAATAAATGTTGGTGGGGGGGGGGGGGGGGGATATTTCCATTCCATACTTTTCTAAAAGCTCTGTTGAATATTGATAATGAAAAAAAAAAACACAAAAACACGATAAATGTTATCTATAGCACCTTAAAAAAAGGCAAAGAGAGGAGAATCGCTGTAGAGCATAGAAATCAGTCAAAACAACTTCTGTCCAAGGAGAGCAGGCTCAGGCTTTTTCTTCCGTTTTCTTATTTTTTACTCTTAAGGCAGACAAGTGGATTGCACAGGACGTTCAGGTGTTGTAATGTAAAGCATGCAAGGCTTAGAAGACGCACATGCACACGCACGTGCACACACACACACACACACACGTTTTTCGCTTGGGAGATGTTGCGATACTCATTTTGCGATCTCTTTCATTCCTAGTACGGAAGCACACTGGTCGACTTGCGCAGCGACAGCAGCATGGTGGCCGCCCCGTCAATAGTGCGAGCTAAGCTTCCGCCCCCCTCCCAGGTTTTTAACCCTTTCACTCCCACACACAACAGCCAGTTATAACCCTTTCACTGTGACAATACAGAAGGTTAGCCCTTTACTATCACACAACCGACGGCGATGCTCCATGCTAATGATGGAGCATCGCCGTCGGTTTGTGTGATAGTAAAGGGTTAACCTTCTGTCGTGTGGCAGTGAAAGAGTTAAGCGCCACTGACAAATAATACCCTAACCTTAACCTTATACTGTCAAGAGACAGATAATACCTTAACCTTATACTGTCAAGAGACGGATAATACACTAACCTTATACTGTCAAGAGACGGATAATACACTAACCTTATACTATCAAGAGACAGATAATACCTTAACCTTATACTATCAAGAGACAGATAATACCCTAACCTTAACCTTATACTATCAAGAGACAGATAATACCTTAACCTTATACTGTCAAGAGACAGATAATACCTTAACCTTATACTATCAAGAGACAGATAATACCCTAACCTTATACTGTCAAGAGACAGATAATAGCCTAACCTTACTGTCAAAGAGATTAACAAATAATAACTTTATACCGTCAATAGATGGACAAATAAATCAATTCAACTTAAAAGTTGTACACTTCCTGGAAGGGGTAACAAAAAAGCTGCGCCATCATCATCATCATCATAATAATAATAATAATAATAATAATAATAATAATAATAATAATAATAATAATAATAATACGTAGGCAACATAAAGGTCTTTGGTCCATCTTTACATACTTCATACAAGCACTTTCTCTACTGATATGGCCAGAGTTTAGACTGCAGTCAGCTGCTACGGGGTTAAACGCCATATCGATGTCATGTCTGGTTACAAATAGTGTTATACCTGCTACGATTAGGAATGTAACAGAAAATGAAGTTACACGGAGGGGCAATCATTGGCAAGATTTTTGAATGTATATACATATTAATCTCGACTGTGAATTCTTATTTTTGACTACCTAAAGGTTTATTGTGAGCGATCTGTGGCGCTGAATTTCCCTCGGGATCAATAAAGTACTTATTATTCTATTCCATTATTGCAGCGGCCTTGCAGGTAAAGGCTGCATTTTCCACAACGACAAGTTCTACACACGGAAACTCAAGGCGACTATAAACCAAACCCCGTCGGCCCTGCTGTACAACGCCCTCTGGTGGTATCGGCGAGGAGCTGCTACAGCTGTAGTGTGGATCACGGGACGCAGACCGTGGCTAGAAGAAGCGTGCGACTATTTCACTCGGAATTCTCCTCTCCTTCCTCAATCTGCGACACTATAGGCCACACATCCCGGGTTTAGCGCCGCCCAGGACGATTGTGATTGGTTTATTAAGAAATACAAACAAGCCAGAGTGAATGACAATAGGTTGAGACAGAAAAAAAAAAAGTCTAACCCCAACTAGCACTCAACACTTTGTAGCACTCAACACTAGCACTCAACACTTTGATGAACATTGTTACTCAGCTGATAGAGTTGTGCCCTTCCTGATGACTTGTCGTACAGAACTTGTAAGTCGCTTTGGATAAAAGCGTCAGCTAAATGACTAAATGTAAATGTAAATGACTCTCCCGGCGCTGCCACAAAGCTAACACATAGTGTGGAGAGAGGGGTCTGGCTACACACAGTGCTAACATAGTGTGGAGAGAGGGGTCTGGCTACACACAGTGCTAACATAGTGTGGAGAGAGGGGTCTGGCTACGCACAGTGCTAACGTAGCGTAGAGAGAGAGGTCTGGCTACACACAGTGCTAACATAGTGTGGAGAGAGGGGTCTGGCTACGCACAGTGCTAACGTAGTGTGGAGAGAGAGGTCTGGCTACACACAGTGCTAACATAGTGTGGAGAGAGGGGTCTGGCTACACACAGTGCTAACGTAGTGTAGAGAGAGAGGTCTGGCTAAGCACAGTGCTAACATAGTGTGGAGAGAGAGGTCTGGCTAAGCACAGTGCTAACATAGTGTGGAGAGAGGGGTCTGGCTACACATAGTGCTAACGTAGTGTGGAGAGAGGGGTCTGGCTAAGCACAGTGCTAACATAGTGTGGAGAGAGGGGTCTGGCTACGCACAGTGCTAACATAGTGTAGAGAGAGGGGTCTGGCTACACACAGTGCTAACATAGTGTGGAGAGAGGGGTCTGGCTAAGCACAGTGCTAACATAGTGTGGAGAGAGGGGTCTGGCTACGCACAGTGCTAACATAGTGTGGAGAGAGGGGTCTGGCTACACACAGTGCTAACATAGTGTGGAGAGAGGGGTCTGGCTAAGCACAGTGCTAACATAGTGTGGAGAGAGGGGTCTGGCTAAGCACAGTGCTAACATAGTGTGGAGAGAGGGGTCTGGCTACACACAGTGCTAACATAGTGTGGAGAGAGGGGTCTGGCTACGCACAGTGCTAACATAGTGTAGAGAGAGGGGTCTGGCTAAGCACAGTGCTAACATAGTGTGGAGAGAGGGGTCTGGCTACACACAGTGCTAACATAGTGTGGAGAGAGGGGTCTGGCTAAGCACAGTGCTAACATAGTGTAGAGAGAGAGGTCTGGCTACACACAGTGCTAACATAGTGTGGAGAGAGGGGTCTGGCTACGCGAGACTAATACACCAAACAAATACATTACGATCACAGCATTCAGTGGGGACGATATTAGGGACCGAGTACGGAACCTTTTTTCGAAGTAGCGGCTAACACCGGGGATATGGATACGATCCGTTGCTACAGTGTGTAGATTTAAGCGCTTGGGGGGGTCGTTGCATAAAAAATGACGGCGATAGGTTTAATAATTTTTCTCCACTGGAGACGTCGGCTACCTTTCTGTGCATCGAAGATGCAGAAAATCAACTGGCTTTGCTTTGATATCTGATACGAGAGAGGCTCTTGGTGTCGGGTGTCCATTGGCCGCTGAATTTCCACATTATTGTCGAGGAAACTTTGTGAAGGACTTTTTCCCCCCAAGGACCTTGCCATCAGCCTGATAGTGCAAGGGATCAATAAATATCTGATCTTAACGAGTCGTCTTGGAAGAGTCCCCGGAATTGTGGGCTTTCATGTCATTCAATTAACCCTTTCACTATACCACACCACACGACAAAGGGTTAACCCTTTCACAACCACACAACAAAGGGTTAACCCTTTCACAACCACACTACACAGACGGTTAACCGCTTATCGTCTTAACCGCTTAGCGTGCGCAGACGAGAACACGGATACCAATTTCCACAAATGAATGGAAGCGGATACGGACCACTAGCCTAGCTTAAAATTCCCTGGCAAAGGTGTTTTTTGGCCAACGGCTAGGCTAGCTTCCATTAATTTGTGCTAAGCTAGGCTAGCTTCCATTCATTTGTGCTAAGCTAGGCTAGCTTCCATTCATTTGTGCTAAGCTAGACTAGCTTGCAGATGGATAGCTTTACTACTGAACACACAGAGAGGAAACCGGTGTCCATCTTCTTGTCCGACTCTGGAGAAGACGGCGAGCGCGTGCTCCTTTACGACGGTACGGACAGAGTGAGGATGGTTGCCGTGGCAACTAAAGCGGACACATTTACAAAAGCCCATCCAGCAGCTACAGACGGACCCATTCTCACACGCAAAATATGGAATAGTTTAATTTAGTAATAGAATTCTAGCTTCGCACATAATGCACTAACAACCGTTGAATTAGCGATTATCCAAGAATGGAATTAATTGTAGTTCACTCCTCAATAGCTGCAATTGCTGATAATCTAAAAACACACACATTCAACGCAAGCATGAGCTCTCTCCCTCTCTCTTGCTCTCTCTCTCTCTCAAACACACACACACACACAAAGTCTAGCTAGCTTGTTAATTACGCCTGAGATGATAAACAGAACAGGTACAGATTCTCAGGCATTGAGCGGTGTTTCTCAAAAAAGGGATCCCAAAAAAAAGAAAGAGGGAGAGGAGAGGAGAGGAGGAGAGAGAGACAGAGAGGAGAGAGACAGAGATACAGCGAGAGAGGGAGGAGAGAGACAGACCGAGAGAGGGAGGAGAGAGAGAGAGAGAGGGAGGAGAGACAGAGACAGAGACAGAGACAGAGAGAGAGAGAGAGAGAGAGAGAGAAAGAGGGGGAGAGACAGAGAGAGGAGAGAGAGACAGAGAGAGATACAGAGAGAGAGAGGGAGGAGAGAGACGGAGAGAGAGGAGAGAGACAGAGAGGAGAGAGACAGAGAGAGAGAGACAGAGACAGAGAGAGAGACGGAGAGAGAGGAGAGAGAGACAGAGAGGAGAGACAGAGAGAGAGAGAGACAGAGAGGCAGAGAGAGAGAGGCAGGGGTGAAGCACATGGTCTACAGACACACAAGACGTTAAGCCACAGCAGCTCATCAGAGCAAAGCCAGGTCCACTCCCCCCCCCCTCCTCCCCACAAGTCAGCGCAAAGCAAGTCCTAAACTCAAAGAAGCAATCCTTAAATCCTTAAGGGACAGTCTTCGGGGTACAAATCCAGTCCATGTTTAGTTTATTTTCGTTTAGAAAAGCCCAACAGGTCCGTGGAGGCGGAGTCAGCAGGGTGCGACGTATGAGGAGGCGGAGTCAGCAGGGTGTGATGACGCAGGAGGAGGCGGAGTCAGCAGAGTGTGATGACGCATGAGGAGGCGGAGTCAGCAGGGTGTGATGACGCATGAGGAGGCGGAGTCAGCAGGGTGTGATGACGCAGGAGGAGGCGGAGTCAGCAGGGTGTGATGACGCATGAGGAGGCGGAGTCAGCAGGGTGTGATGACGCATGAGGAGGCGGAGTCAGCAGGGTGTGATGACGCAGGAGGAGGCGGAGTCGTGTGATGCACGAGGAGAACAGCGGTCTGAAGACTCCGCCTCCTGTCACACGTCCTGCGTCGTCAGACGGTCTCCTCCCTCCGCTCTCTCCCTCCGCTCCCTTCCCTCCGTTCTCTCCCTCCGCTCTCTCCCTCCATCCACGACCCCCTCTTAAGGGAGAGGAGGGGCCACCCGGGTCCGGGGTGTCTTTGTCTACGAACTGTCTCTTTGTTCAAAATTGACGATTTGGGGGGGGGGGGGGGGGGGGGGGGGGAATGGCTATAATTTTGTCCCTTGCTGATGTGGTTTTAACTGGGGGTGGATTGATATTTTTGGAGATATCATTGTAACCTTAAGTCCATCTTTGATTTGGGTAATAAAGACATAAGTATGGCTGGCTGTTATCCGTCAGGATTTAGGGGAACCTTGGTGGCATCAAAGTGTGGAGATAGTTTACAAGGTGAGGAGGTTTAAGTGGAGGGGTGCGTGTGTGTGTGTGTGTGTGTGGGGCGGGGGGGGGGGTTCAGTGTTAATCCTGGTGTCCCTGAAAGAGGTCTTATTCTGGGCTTGAATAAGACTATTGCAGTTCCCTCTGGGTTTTGGCTCCACACGCTGGACAGTTTGTGGAGGTGCGTCCGTTACCTCTTGTTCTCCAGCAGGGAGCGGAAGTTATGGAGCTGGTGTATGCTGGTGGACAACCTGGGAGAGACAGAGAAAGAGAGAGACAGAGAGAGAGAGACAGAGAGAGAGGAGAGAGAAAGAGAGATAAAGAGGTGAGAGAGACAGAAAAAGAGATATAGAGGTGAGAGAGAGAAAGAGAAGAGAGAAAGAGAGATATAGAGTTTTGATTGATTGAAAAGTTTATTAACAGATTGCAGAATGGGTACAGTACAGTACAGCTCAATACATACAATTGTTAAGAGGATGCAGACCTGAGAAAGACTTTCGTCTTGTTTCCATCAGGGTCCCCCATTTTCAATTCATCATATGACACACACGACATACAGATAGACAGTACTGCTACATCTATACATTTATGACATACCAGATTTTCAAATACAGTACTGTTTGTGATACTAAAAAAATCCAGAAGAAGAGTATATACATTTGACATAGAAACTGTGCATTGGGGGAGGTTGAGTAGGTGGGGTGGGGCTGTACATTGGAGGTGGGGGGGGGGGGGGGGGGGGGGTAGGGGGGGGGGACACTGTACATTGGAATACTGACATACATTTGACATGGAAACTGTACATTGGAGGAGGTTGGGTAGGTGGGGTGGGGTTGGGTGGGGCTGTACATTGGAATACTGACAAAGCCATGCTTGGTCTTTATTGTACAACTGGGTTAGGACATTTGTAGGGGCCAGTTTTGAATTGCAGTCTCCCGTAGGTGTTCTTTGAGAGTGTTTTTGAAGGTGGGTAGTGATTTACATTCCTTTACAGCTTTGGGTAGGGTGTTCCACATTGTTGTGGCATAATTGCGAAACGTGTTTAGTCCCTTGTTTGAGCCAAATCTGGGTTTTACATGATTTGTGGAGCTCCCTCTGGTGTTGTGATCGTGGTATTCACTGACCTTTGGGAAGTATTTTGACATGTACATGGGTACCTTGGTCGTGTAGTGTATCTTGTAGACCAGGCCCATTGCAAGTTGCTGTACTCTGTCGTCTACTCTAAGCCATCCTAGGTTGGCAAAGTGTGCAGGGGTGAGGTGGGTTCTAGGAGTCAGGTCAAGCAGTAGTCTGACTAGTTTGTTTTGAGATGTTTGTAATTTGGTTTTTAGTGCCTTTGAGGTGCTGAGTAGTTTGCTGAGTAGTTTGTTTTGAGATGTTTGTAATTTGGTTTTTAGTGCCTTTGAGGTGCTTTGGTACCATGAGGTGCAAGCATAGTCGTAGTACCCTTGAATGAGTGCTCCTGCCAGAGTCTTCAGGGTATTCTTGTTTACCAGGGAGGAGATCCGGTACAAGAATCGAGTTCGTTGATTGACTTTTTTTATTACATTGGATGCCATTTTGTCACAGGAAAGATTAGCCTCTAGGATGGAACCCAGGTAGGTAATTTCATCTTTCCTTGTGACAATATTGTCACCCACTGTAACTGAGAAGCCGTCTGTTTTGCTGAGTTTGTTATTTGAACCGAAGAGAATGGACTCTGTTTTGCCCATGTGTAATGATAGTTTGTTGTCGGCGAGCCATATGCAGATTTTGCCTAGTTCCGAGCTGAGGGTTTTTTCAACCTGTAACTTGTTCTTGTCAGAGACCAGCAGGGCTGAGTCGTCCACAAACAGGAACAAGTTGCAGTCACAAGCTGACGACATGTCATTTGCATAAATTAGGAACAGTAGTGGTCCTAGTATGCTTCCTTGTGGAACACCACAGTTCACTGTGAGGGGGGGGGATAGGGTACCGTTTACCTCCACCATCTGTTCTCTCCCCTCCAGGTAGGATTGTATCCAGCTCACTGATAAACTATCAAAACCAATTGCTTTTAGCTTGTCAATCAGAATGGTGTGATTGACAGTGTCGAAGGCCTTTTGTAGGTCCAGCATGACCATGCCGCAGTATTTGCCCGCGTCCACCTCTTGCTTGATGTGGTCGTTCAAATAGAGAAGGCATGTGTCAGTGGAGTGGGATGTTCTGAAGCCAGATTGGAATTCGTAGATTAGATTTTTATCCGTAAGGTACTTTTCGACCTGTTCGTATACTATTTTTTCCATGACTTTCGAGATGGATGTAAGGATAGAAACAGGGCGGTAGTTGCCTGGGTCTAATTTGCTGCCCTTTTTGTGCAGGGGTGTTACTCTCGCTATTTTGAAGTCCTTGGGGACGTGTCCCTGTTTTATGGAGAGGTTTATTATGTGTGTGATGACTGGGGTGATGGCGGCTGCTGAGTCTCTGAGGAATTTGGAGGGGATGTTGTCATGGCCAGTGGCCTTGTTCGGTTGGAGGGCGCTCAGTTTATTGAGTACCTCATCTGTAGTTACCATTTCCAGTTTGAAATCGTCTTTGTGGACGCCTAGGTTCTTGTAGTATGCTACTATGTGTTCTACCCCATACTGCCCTGAGTGGGAGGGTAGTTTGTTTACCAGTGTTGTGGCTATGTTTGTGAAGAAAGTGTTTAAGTAATTGGCTACATCCAGTTTGTCTGTGATGAGCGTGTTGTCCGTCTTTATGTTTATGTTTGAGAACCTGGTTTTAAGTTTTTTACTGCAGCCTAGTTGATTATTGAGTAATTTCCAAAGTTCACGTGGTTTATTTTTGTTTTCCTCAGTTTTGTCATTGATGAAATTTTTTTTTGCAGTTTTTATCATGGAGTTTACGTCATTTCTTAGTCTGTTTCTTTCTAGTTTGAGTTCAGTCACGTGGGCTTGGAGTTCACTGCTCGTGCTTTTGGTAAGCTTTGACTGACTTTTATGAAATTCAGAGAATTTGTTGAGAGAGAAAGAGAGAGAAAGAGAGATATAGGTGAGAGACAGAGAGAGAAAGAGAGACAGAGAGAGATGAGTAGGGGAGGAGAGAGAAACAGATAAGTCCTCTCTGAGATTATCTATTGTCTTCAATGCGATGGCAGAGGACAGAAT
Organism: Notolepis coatsorum; assembly: GCF_963971535.1. Lineage (NCBI taxonomy): Eukaryota > Metazoa > Chordata > Actinopteri > Aulopiformes > Paralepididae > Notolepis > Notolepis coatsorum. Next base: position 4,938,063 of record NC_140171.1, read on the forward strand.
AGTACAAATAGGTTGCATTTCCGCAGACGACCTCATTTGAACTTGTATTCTTCATCAAAACATTCTTAAATGTGCACTTTTGATAAGAACATTCAATAAACTCATGTGCTCTTTACCGGACATGTTACACCCATTCACCTACCCCTCGTCTTTAGGGAACATTCACCTACTCCTCATCTTTAGGGAACATTCACCTACCCCTCATCTTTAGGGAACATTCACCTACCCCTCATCTTTAGGGAACATTCACCTACTCCTCATCTTTAGGAAACATTCACCTACCCCTCCTCATCTTTAGGGAACATTCACCTACCCCTAATATTTAGGGAACATTCACCTACCCCTCATCTTTAGGGAACATTCACCTACTCCTCATCTTTAGGGAACATTCACCTACCCCTCATCTTTAGGGAACATTCACCTACTCCTCATCTTTAGGGAACATTCACCTACCCCTCATCTTTTTTTTTTATCCACTTTTTCTCCCATTTTCTATATTTTCTCCCATCCCAATTTCGTATCATCCAATTCAACCCTCCCCTGTCACGAACGCTGTTTCTTGCCTCCCACAAGCCGGCTGCAATGTGGACTAAGTCATACATAGCACAAGTCCCCTCCGGTACTTGAGGTAACAGCAGTCGCATCTTTTCACCTGCGCAGCTCGATCTCTCAGTGGCGAGGAGTAACGCGTGGGAGGCTCACGCTGCCCCCGACACTTCCTGATTCTACTGCGCAGGCGCACCAACCGACCGGGAACATTCACCTACCCCTCATCTTTAGGGAACATTCACCTACCCCTCATCTTTAGGGAACATTCACCTACCCCTCGTCTTTAGGGAACATTCACCTACCCCTCATCTTTAGGGAACATTCACCTACCCCCCCTCATCTTTAGGGAACATTCACCTACCCCTCGTCTTTAGGGAACATTCACCTACCCCTCATCTTTAGGGAACATTCACCTACCCCTCATCTTTAGGGAACATTCACCTACCCCCCTCATCTTTAGGGAACATTCACCTACCCCCCCTCATCTTTAGGGAACATTCACCTACCACTCATCTTTAGGGAACATTCACCTACCCCTCGTCTTTAGGGAACATTCACCTACCCCTCATCTTTAGGGAACATTCACCTACCCCTCGACTTTTTTTTTGGCATTATATTGCTTTATTCAGGACAGAGAGGGAGGATGGGAGAAGATATGGGGGAGGAGACATTCGGCAAATGTCGCCGGGTCCGGGAGTCGAACCCAGGACGGCCGCGTTTGCACTACAGTGCGTTACGTGGTGCGCCACCACCCTGGTGCCCCACCCCTCATCTTTAGGGCACATTCACGCACCCCTCATCTTTAGGGCACATGTACCTTGTGTTTTATTACGGGTTAAAAAGAAAGTAAGCAGCCTAGTTACCTGGCAAAGGCGTTCAGCAGGGACACTATCTCCTGACGCGTCAGCTGGAAGCCCTTGGAGGGGCTGTGTTCCGGCAGGTTCTGGATCTCCTTCTCAGAGAAGAGGATCTTCAGAGCCGTGCCCAGTCCTTCCGTCTGCCACGTCCGTCCAGAGGGGGGAGAGGTGGGTTAACTCACATGCAAGACGGTACACATACGGTGTGATTTAGATGAGACATCTAGTGGCGGGATGGTAGCTATAGCACCTTTAATATCACAACAGAGAGATATAACAGTTCAGTTCAGAGTTTTTATTTGCCACATGGAATAATACAATCATAGTTTCTTCATTAAAAAAAAATCATAAATAGTCATTCCATGGACAAAAGGAGCAGGAAGAAGAATAAATCTTATAGTTACCTGCCCCTTATTCCTAAACTAACAAGTATTTTCTTAATGGTCGGCGTACAACCTAATTTACACAAATAATCATTTATACCATTATAAAAGAAACACTATCCACAGTTAAACAAGAAACATTTTTATAATAATAATAATGATAAAGAATAAAGAATAAAAGAGAAAAAAAAAAAAAATCTCACTATACAGATCACATTTTATTTTCATACTGACTAAATTTATTTTTTTTATAATTTTTTTTGAATTGATAAACACTATTGCATCCCTTAAAGGATAACTCCACTATTTTGGGAAATTAGCTTATTTAGCATCTTCCCTGGAGTTAGACAAGAAGATGCATACCTTTTTTGTCTCTGTGCGTGCATTTTAGCTTTGGGAATAGATGCTCCGTTAGCATAGCTTAGCTTCATCACTGGAAGTGAGGCAGGACAGTAGCCTTACAGTGCCTTACAGTGTATTGCAAGGTCTGACATTGACCAAACTTGATATGCATGACCTTGGTGGGCTCTAGGTCAACTCCTGAAAAGGGGGTCAATGTCAGACCTTGCAATCAAAAGTTAGGGGCGCACTGAAATTATGGCAAGGGTTATTAGCCCCCTAACTTTTGATTGCAAAGTCTGACATTGACCCCCTTTTCAGGAGTTGACCTAGAGCCCACCAAGGTCATGCATATCAAGTTTGGTCAATGTCAGACCTTGCAATACACTGTAAGGCACTGTAAGGCTACTGTCCTGCCTCACTTCCAGTGATGAAGCTAAGCTATGCTAACGGAGCATCTATTCCCAAAGCTAAAATGCACGCACAGAGACAAAAAAGGTATGCATCTTCTTGTCTAACTCCAGGGAAGATGTTAAATAAGCTAATTTCCCAAAATAGTGGAGTTATCCCTTAAGCTCGCTATGGCGTACCTGTAGTTTCCCCCACAGACGACACTTACTGCAGCCCACGCAGTCCATGATCCTCGAGATGTTCTTGAAATGGAGGCGGAATTCCTCCTGGGGAGGGGGGAGGGGTGAGGGGGAGATGTTTTAGGACATAAAGGGTAAACGTTGCATTTTTATACAACAGCTTTTATCGAAAGCGCTTTACAAATTTGTTCCTCACATTTTACCCGTTCACTCACACATTCACACACCGACGGCGGAGGTGACCATGCGAGGTGCCGACCTGCTCACCGGGAGCAGTTAGGGGTTAAGTGTCTTGCTCAAGGACACATCGACACGCTGCCCGGGAGGAGTGGGTTTGGAACCGGGAACCTCTGTCGCCCCCATAGTGGACATGAGTTTGGACAGATTCCTAGTGGAATATTTAACTACATGTTATATAACTATAATATGAATATGTAACATTCTATTAGTCTGGATAATTTGATAGCATTACTCATGTACTAGCAGTCAAAAGATTGATTACACCTGCAATAACCTACTAACCTTCGTACCGTCTTCTACCATCGTGCACTTTGTAACTAAATAATCTTCCTTGCCTATATTACTACCTACTATGCTAATATGTCTTTACTACTATGCACTCAAGACTGCAGCACCCGAGTTCCAACACCGTTTGATGACCATTGTTACTCATCTGCCAGAGTTGTACCCTTCCTGCTGACCCGCTACAAGGCGACCGTGCGAGGTGCCAACCTGCACATCGGAAGCAGTTAGGGGTCGAGTGTCTCGCTCAAGGACGTCAAAGACGCGTCTCAACAAAGCAAGAGGTGCTTTCAGCCAACTTCGCAACATCTGGATTCTCTGGAAGTCTAAACAATATAGCCTTAAAACCAAACTCAGGCTCTACAACAGCAATGTTAAGTCTGTCCTGCTATATGGCTCTGAGTGCTGGAGAGGAACAAAACAGGATATGAGAAAGGTTGACGTCTTCCACAATAGCTGCTTACTTACGTAGGATCTGCAACATCTTTTGGCCACAAATAGAATCTTGAATGAGGAACTTTATAAGAAGACAGGCAGCTTGAGATAAGGAGACGGAGGTTAAGATGGCTCGGCCATGTATTGAGGATGCCCAATGAAGGGTTACCCAAAGTTGCCTTGAGATGGACCCCAGTTGGGAAGAGAAAGAGGGGTAGACCAAAGAACACCTGGGCGAAGGACAGTGATGATGGAGCTGAAGGAGATGGGTCTTTCCTGGGACACAGCACGGGCCAAAGCACGAGACAGGATTCAGTGGCGGTGTATGATTGCGGCCTTATGCCCCAACCTTGAACGTTCTTGCTCAAGGACACTTCGCCACGCTGCCCGAGAGGAGCGGGACTCGAACCGGGAACCTTCCGATTACCAGGCAACCGCTCTACCTCCTGAGCCCCGTCCGTCCGTCCGTCCGTCGTGATAACCCTAACGTCACGTTATAAATGGTGCATTTATATAACAGCTTTTTCTCCAAAGCGCTTCACAATTTGTTCCTCACATTTTTACCCGTTCACTCACACGTTCACTCACACACTCACTCACTCACACACTCACACACCGACGGCGGTGCCGACACACTGAAGACACGACCTCCTGGTGAAGCTTCCACTTTACCTTTAAAGTTTTGGCTTCTATCTTGTGGCCGGCGAACATGGAGCTCTCGTCGAAGTGCATGGGGAACGCTCTGGAGAGAGAAAGAAAGGTTTACGTCGTGTTCTTTGTGACAAAGTAAAGGGGGGGGGGGGGGGGGGGAGGGAGGTGTTACAAAAATCACAACTGCATGAATTATTAGGCCATGATTTAGCGGCGAAGCGGAGTCGTGGGTGCTGATCCTGGGGGGTCCGGGGGTCCTGGGGTGGGAGTGGGGGAGGAAATGTCTTTTGTGGTTGTCTGTGGTAACGCAATTTAATTTGTATGTACCGTTTTATTGTTTTGGTTATTTCCGTTGTCGTTATTGTTATTGTTGTTGTTACCATGTCCTGTTTATTGTTGTTATTACTGTATTGTGTTGTCTTGTTTCATGTAAAAGAAGAAGAAAATACATTTTAACACTTTAACTGCCGGGAAACGCTTTACAGCGTCATTCCCGGCCATGCTCAAGTTGCCGAAGGACGCTTTACAGCGTCTTTAATATCAATATTTCAAAAATCTGTGATCGGATTCATATTTCCCCTCCGCTGGCCTGAGATCCACCAGGAGGACCCACTGAGCTCTCTGGCGGTTCAGGAGCGCCATCTGGTGGCCGATCGGCGCAATCGCCAAACAGGAAGTGCTATGGAGGTTGTGCTGGTCGGCCATATTACTTCCGGGCACTCGGTTTGGCTGCCGGCACTCTGGCTCGTCACAATATAATAGCGATCCATTGCCAATAACTCGATAAACAACATGATTTGGACGTATATAGTATTATACAAGCTGGAAATGGTTCATCAGGATAAACATCCCATAATCGAAAACGGTCTACACCACGCTGATCGTCCAACGGCGCGAGGAAGATCCGGTGAGATTCAGCGTTATTCTTGAACGTGTTCCATATAAACAGTTATGAACATATGACCCACACTAGATGAATGATATAACGCTGCCCACGGAATTATAAACGATCCCCCGCCCATCCGGTCATCATCAGATCATACGTAGATCATTCTAGAAGTACGTCCAATTGAAATGTTTTATATCGCCCCGATTGCCATCAAACTGTATTTCATCATCAATATAATGCATTTGGGGCTATAGATCACGTTCTGGAGAAAGCTGCAGAAAGAGATGAAAACATACTTATACATTAGACCATACTTTACTATGAATATGTGAATGAAAAAGTTTAACGTTGCTACACAATGAACAATACATATAGGACTTTGAATGGGCCCTAATAATGGCAATGTAGCAATAGAATAAAAAAAGTTATAGCCATGCAAAGAAGGGGTACTTATCCATAGACAAATAGAGCCGGCAACCTATGGTATAGCATGAATTTAACCTCCGGCACCCATAGTGTTAAAGAAATGTGAAGAAAAAAAATGACAAAGATTTGTCTGGAACCACGTGATCACTTTGGCACATCAACATACACTAGAACTGCAATGCCCATCGACTATCACCAGGTGGCAGTATCGTCTGTGTCTGAACTGGCTTGGTGTTTCACCGGACGAAAAACATGCTCGGCAAACACGATCACATTTTTGAGTTAAAACACCCCCCCCCCCCCTTGTGAAGGTACATATATACATGTTATATACCTTTGATTTGGGAGTATTTGGGGGGTTCAGGGAATCAACCAGAACGATTCGGCACATAACACGTTTTATCTCGCGATCTATGATAAAAGACTGTATTAAGGGCGGCCGAGTGGCGCAGTGGGCAAGGCGCTCGCCACTAAAGCAGGAGATGCTGGTATCGAAGCCCAGCTCTTGGCGTTGCTACCGGCTCGGCCGGTCGTTCATACTACCACAATTGGCAGTGGTAGAGGGTGGGAAAGCCGGTGGGTGGGGATTGGACATTGTGGACAGCGACTCCTACAGGTCGGTTGGTGCGCCTGTACAGCAGAATCAGGAAGTATCGGGGGCAGCGTGAGCCTTATTTTATATAAATAAATATCTAAATATATATATATATATATATATATATATATATATAAATAAATGTATATATATAAAATATAATATATATAAATAAATAAATATATATATATATAATATATATAAATAAATGTATATATAAAATAAATAAATAATAATATATATTTATAGGGCGGCTGGGTGGCGCAGCGGACATTGCGCTCGTCACCAACGCAAGAGACACCGGGTTCGAATCCGGGTTAGCGGGTGGAATTCGATGGGTGGTAATCTGGACGTTGTGGACAGCGACTCCCACAGGTCGGTTGGGGGACGCCTGCACAGCAGAGACAGGAAATGGCGGGGGGGCAGTGTGAGCCTCCCACACGCTACACCTCGCCAAATGAGAGTCCGCGCTGGAAGGTGAAAAGAAGATGTGACAGGCTGCCTCCTCGTGTATCGGAGGGGAGGACACGTGATGCAAGGCTTCTATCCTCCCTACAACCGGCCAGTGGGGGGCATATGCGAGCAACGTTCAAGACAGGGGAGGGGAGAATTGGCACGAGAGGAAATTGGGATGGGAGAAAAATTGAAAAAGAGGAGAAAAAGTGGATAAAAAAAAGAAATATATATATATTTATTTATCTTTACTATATATATCCCCCCCCCCCCCCCCCCCCTTTTCTTTCCCGCCTCTCACTTGGTGTCGTTGAAGACCTTCAGCAGCAGCTCCTTGGTGGCGGAGTCCTCGCGGGCGTCGCCGGTGTACAGCTTGATGAAGGCGCGCTCGAAGTAGGGCGCCACCTTGGAGAGCGCGCGCAGCTCGATGAGGTACAGGAAGTAGAGGTTCTTCAGGCGCCGCGTGCCCTCGCCCTTGGTCTCCGCCGGGCCGAAGCGCTGCTGGAACTCCTGCACGTTGGGGCCCCACACGGACTTGCCCCAGCCCTCTGTGAGGGGGGGGGAGACACATGCACCTCATGGTTTCTACTAGTGGTGGTGGGGGGAAATATCAACACAGTATAGTATCGCGATACTGTATCGATACAAGGACGCCAAGTATCGATATTTTATTATGCAACGATTTTTTTTTTTGGATAAGGAAGTTGCATTGTTCATTTCAATACCTGGCTGTAATAGTACAGTAGTCCACACACACACACACACACACACACACACACACACACACACACACACACACACACACACACACACACACACACACACACACACACACACACACACACACACACACACACACACACACACACACACACACACACACACACACACACACACACACACACACACACACACACACACACACACACACACACACACACACACACACACACACACACACACACACACACACACACACACACACACACACACACACACACACACACACACACACACACACACACACACACACACACACACACACACACACACACACACACACACACACACACACACACACACACACACACACACACACACACACACACACACACACACACACACACACACACACACACACACACACACACACACACACACACACACACACACACACACACACACACACACACACACACACACACACACACACACACACACACACACACACACACACACACACACACACACACACACACACACACACACACACACACACACACACACACACACACACACACACACACACACACACACACACACACACACACACACACACACACACACACACACACACACGTGTGCATTCAGTTAAGTTGGAATATGACTGTAATACAAACAGTTCAGTTTGTCAGGTACATGCAACACCAGATTACAGTGTTTACATCCGTCTGCTTGAGAAAATCCCATTTACTGCGATATAAATGATTGAAGTGAGATGAACAGACTGACAACTTTATTTTATTAGATAAAACATGTTGACAAAGTTTTACTTTGCAGTTGAAAAAAGGTAATAATAAATCGCAATATTAATATCGCAATACACTGCATATCGCAATATATTTTGAATCGCAATACTATCGTATCGCGACTTAAGTACCGTGATAATATCGTATCGTGAGGCCTCTGGTGATTCCCACCCCTTAGTTTCTACAAGGTCTCCATGTTTTTGGCCAACGGCTAGGCTAGCTGGTCCGTATCCACTTCCATTAATTTGTGCTAAGCTAGGCTAGCTGGTCCGTATCCACTTCCGTTCACACGTGCCAAGATAGAATTCTAACTATTCTATGTATTTGCGCGTGAGAATGGGTCCGTCTGTAGCTGCTGATGTGCTTTTGTAAATGTGTGCGCTTTAGTTGCCCCGGCAACCATCCTCACTCTGTCCGTACCGTCTTAAAGGAGCACGCGCTCCCCGTCTTCTCCAGAGTCAGACGAGAAGATGGACAACAGTTTTCTCTCTCCGTGCGTTCAGTAGAAAGCTATTCGGCTGCAAGCTAACCTAGCTTAGCGTAAATGAATGGAAGTGGATACGGCCCACTAGCCTATAGCTTAAAACTCTGGGAGGGGTGTTTTTGGCCCAACAGCTACGCTAGTTAGTCCGTATCCGCTTCCATTAATTTGTGCTAAGCTAGGCTAGCTTGCAGCTGGATAGCTTTACTAGTGAACGCACACAGAGAGGAAATTGGTGTCCATCTTCTTGTCTGACTCTGGAGAAGACGGTGAGTGCGTTTCCCCGATAATCCCGGCGTGTTCCTTTACGACGGTACGGACAAAGTGAGGATGGTTGCCGGGGCAACTAAAGCGGACACATTTACAAAAGCACATGAGCAGACTGCAATACCTTTTCCTGGACTTGAGGGCTTTGGTCGGCGTTCATCATGATGTATAATCACTACATACGCGTATGTCAGTCTTCATTAGGGCTGCAACGATTAGTCGACATAATCGACGATGTCGATTATAAAAAATCATCAACGTGGAATTGTTGCGTCGATTAGTCGTTAAAAAAAAATATATATATCATGATTATTATTATTATAATTTTTTGCACTACCTATCTTTGTGAAAGTGGCTTCTCAGCTCTGGTCCAGCTGAAGACTTCTTAGCTTAACATAACAGACCGACAGTAAGTTTGGGGGAACTAACTAAACTAACTAAAGAAATAAAAATAAAATGGGATAACTGGGGATGTTGTTTGCTCCTGACAAGAGTCTCAAAGTCTGGGGTGATGGTAGACAAAGCAACTCTGAGGTCATGCTCAATGTCCAATCTGTTCCCCTGCTCTGTCTTCAGCTGGACCAGAGCTGAGAAGCCACTTTCACAAAGATAGGTAGTGCAAAATAAAAAAAATTATAAAAGAAAATATATTTTTTTTAATATACTTTTTTTTCCGATTAGTCGACTAATCGAAAAGATTAACGACAGATTAGTAGACTACCAAAATAGTCATTAGTTGCAGCCCTAGTCTTCATAACAAGAAACTTGCAAACTACATTGACACGTGTATCGGAACTGAACTGCAATCCGTTTACACACCTTTTACAAACTGTTGACGCAATTCACAAACTTTCCCAAGACCTGTTTTTCCGTTGACTATTGATGTTTTTTCCCCCACAGCAGTCCAAACACAAAACGCCCTGGCGTTGGTGTTTAACTAACATGCTGTACCGCAAACAATTACCACCAACCATAGTTGTGTGGCATTAAAGTATCTTGTATCTTAAGTGTCCATCATGAGAGCAGTGTTTATATTGATGTTGGTGTTCATCATGAGAGCAGTTCTCCTACCGTCCAGCAGGTGTTCAGCACAAAGGTGGATGTTGATGCTGCTGTGAAGACCAGAGATCAGTCTGTAGAACACCCTCTTCTCAAGACACAAGCCTGGGGGAGAGACACAGAGAGGGAGAGGTCAATTAACCCTTTCACTGCCACACTACAGACGGTTAAGCCTTTCACTACCACAATACAGAAGGTTAACCTTTCACTACCACACTACCGTCTGTAGTGTGGTGGTGAAAGGGTTAACCTTCTGTAGTGTGGTTGTGAAAGGGTTAACCCTTTGGTAGTGTGGTAATGAAAGGGTTAAACTGGAGGCTCCGTCATCAGCGACTGAACAGCAATTTTTTTTGTATCCACTTTTTCTCCCATTTTAAATTTTTTTCTCCCATCCCAATTTCGTATCATCCAATTCAACCCTCCCCTGTCTCAAACGCTGTTTCATGCCTCCCACAAGCCGGCTGCAATGTGGACGTGTAAGCCATTGCACGAGTCCCCTCCGGTACTCGAGGTAACAGCAGTCGCATCTTTTCACCTGCACGGCGTGATCTTTCAGCGTCAGTGGTCTGCGCTTTGGAGGGGTGCCGCCCCCATCGCTTCCTGATTCTACTGCGCAGGCGCACCAACCGACCTGTAGGAGTCGCTGTCCACAACGCCCGATCCCCACCCATCAGTTTCCCACCCCCTAATACTGCCAATGTCTATTAGTACGGACAACCAGCTAAACTGAAAGCAATGTGGAGCGCTGGGCTCAAACAGGCGAACCCAGCATCTCCAGTATTCGTGGTGAGCGCCTTGCCCACTGCACCACGTAGCCGCCCACAGCAATTTTTTTTTACACTTTTAATTGCTTGAACTGAAAGGGAAGCAGCCCTGTTGTGACGTAAATAGTGTGTTGTGGCTGTTTGCAGGGTTCCCACAGACATTGCTAAATGAAATTCAAGGACTTTCAAGTACTTTTCCAAGCACTATCTTTCATTGTAAAAGGGCATTTAAAAGGATACAATTCACTTTTAAATGCAGATTGCGGATCCAATATGTATGGCTTAAAACCAATTTCCGACAATTAGTTATACTTTAGAATAGATTAAACAATTACATTTCTTGATTCAAAACGATTGTATCATGGAAGCAACAAAACGTTCAATGCAAATGGTTGATTTGAATTTCAAGGATTTTCTAAGAACCTCGTTAAAAAATGGGCTGTTTTCAATGAATTCCAGGCCTTGATTATAATCTTTTCAATCAAGCACTTTAAGCACTTGAAGGACCTTGTACTAACCCTGTGTTTGTGTCATTAAAGGAAGTTGTGAATCAACATTTAAACAAATGACTCGAAAAAGATAAGTATATCTTTATTTTTTTTTAATCCTCTTTTTCTCCGCCTGATTTTTCTATTTTTCTCCCCATCCCAATTTAGTCGTTGTGCCAATTCCCCCCCTCCCCTACCTGGTTGTTGTGCGCATGTTCCTCCTACTGGTCGGTACAAGGGAACCCTGAAGTCCATCACATGCTTCCTCCGACACATGTGGAGACAGCCAGTGGCTCTCTTCTCACCTGGCAGCGAGGATTCTCATTGGTGAAGCGTAACGCGTGGGAGGTCACGCTGCCTCCACCACTTCCTGCCTTTCGCTGCTAAGCAGGCGCCCAGACCAGACCTGTAGGCATCGCTGTCCACAATGCCAGATTACCACCCACGACTTCCCTCCCGCTAACTCAGCCAAACGAGTTAGTATGACGACCGGCCCAAGCCGCAGGGCAATGCTGACTCCGGGAGTCGAGAAAGATAAGTATATCTAACACCAAATATACTATTTATTTATTTATTTACCTTCCAGCCAGTTGTAGAAACCCTCTCCGGCTAGACAGCGAAAAGAAAAAGGAGCAGTTGTCAGTTTTCAACTTTTCCAACACAACAGCCTGGAATAAGTACATTTCAAATTATGTTCATAAATGTTATAAATACTCACCGTCGTCATCACCTGAGATCAGAGAGAGAGAGAGAGAGAGAGAGAGAGAGAGAGAGAGAGAGAGAGAGATCAAAGCTGTGTTATGTTGGTTCTATTAATAAAACAGTTTAAATCCCAACACACCAAGGCAGAGTCACATGGGCGAGAGACATTAACCCTTTCAGGTGGACTTTTCCCCGAGATGTTCCTTTGGAGTTCCATCTCCAAAATAATAATTATTTTCATTATTATTATCATTATCATTATCATCATTATTATTATTATTATTATTATTATTATTATGATCATTGTATTTACTGCTGTGAAGCACTTTGGGCTGCAATTCTTGTATGAAAAGTGCTATAGAAATAACGTTTATTATCATTACCATCATTATCATTAGTATCACTATTATTATTATCATTACCATTATTATTATTATTATTATTATTATTATTATTATTATTATTATTATTATTATTATTATTATTATTATTATTATTATTATGATCATTATCATCATTATTTTCATTGTTATCATTAATATTAAAACTCAGCTGAACGGATCCGTACACCTGAGAGGGCTAAACAGTGGAGCAGCAGGGCTGTGTCTCTGGGCGCGGCAGGAATAGGGGAGGAAGCAACACTGACTCACCCCTGCTAGGAGCCAGTGGGTTGAGGGGTCGGTACACTGATCTGGGCCTGTGGTGGAACAACAAGTCTTTAAGCCGAGCAACACAGAAGCAGAGGCACATCACTGAACCCCACCGTGGTATCTTACAGGCATCCCAGGACTGAATATATATATAAACAAAAAAATCTTTTCCCCCCTTCTTTTTCCGCTTTTCTCCCCTCCCAATGTTAGTCGTTATGCCAATTCCCACTCCCCCTTCCTGGTCGTTGCGCACTCTACCCCCTACCGTCGGTCTGGGAGGGCGGAGACTATCACATGCTTCCTCCGACACATGTGTTAAGCCAGCCCACCGCTTCTTTTCACCTGGCAGCGCGGACTCTCACTGGGAGAGTGTAACGTGTGGAAGGTCACACTACCTCTCCCAGATCCTTTCCCTCGCTGAGCAGGCGCCCCGACCGAACTGTAGGAGTCTCTGTTTACAATGACCAGGACCGACCCACCCTCGCCGGCTTCCCACCCGTGCATTTTAACGTGCATTCGCATTCTTTCACCGTTAAGTTTAGGCATAACTTTAAGCATTGTTTCGGAGTTGGTTAAGGTTAGGCATTGTTTCGGAGTTGCTTATGGTTAGAAGGGTTAAGTTTAGGCGCTGTTAAGGAGCTGGTTAAGGTTAGAGTTTGTCTTAGAGAATGGCAATGTTTCGGAGTTGCTTATGGTTAGAAGGGTTAAGTTTAGGCGCTGTTAAGGAGCTGGTTAAGGTTAGAGTTTGTCTTAGAGAATGGCAATAGACAGCCTATTTCCGCGCTGCAGCGCGAGGCAATAGACAGCCTATTTCCGCGCTGCAGCTCTCTCGCGCTGCGGCGGTCACATGGGCGTAGTGGCCAATCAGAGAAACGCTAAACACAAGTTGGTTGCCGAAAATATTCACGCTACCCGGCCGCACCCCAGCACTGAATATTTTAAACGGTTTCAATACTCATTTCCTGCGCTATCGATACCAGCTGCCTGCATTTTTCTCACTCCCAACAGTGACACACCTACTAACATACACACACACACACTGCAGATCTCGTCTGTTGTTCTGCTTGTTCAATATGGAAAGAGCCTCCATGACCTGTTTTGATTGAACAGGAAAGCAGCAGGGCTCTTGTTACAGCAGTGCTGAAATACTTTGCGTTTGAGGCAAATGCAAGCTTGTTACTAGCAAGCCCATATACAAGAACAATATAGTATGTGCTTATATATATCTGTCAGAATATACCTGCATATAATCATTCTATATACCTACTTATACACCTGTATGTACATACCTACATAATCATTTTACATATCTGTAGATACGATATCTATATCTGTACATATCCCTTACCTATTTTTACTAGTTACACTGCTGGCCAGTATGACTTACTACCACAGTGTCTTTATATCTGTATCACTGTACATATTAATATTACAACTCTGTACATACATCTGATTACTATTGCACTTTGCTGTCACATTTGTACTCTGTACTTGTACTGCTGTATAATGACAATACATTTTAATCTAATCTAATCAATTTAAAGAGGTAGGTCAGAGCTCTCATGTTAACGTCACTGAAGCATTAAACAAGATGTCCCAGAAAGCTAAGCTAACTCGCCTCAGAGTCATCAGGCCTGAGAAATCACACAGCTGGGTTGCAATAGATTTGACTATGGCCAGAAAATTAATTTAGTAAAGATGCTGTTGTGCTTGTAAATAGGGCTGCAACGATTAGTCGACATAATCGACGACGTCGATTATAAAAAATCGTCGACGAGAAATTGTTGCGTCGATTAGTCATTAAAAAAAGATTATTTAATTTTTTTTTTTGCACTACCTATCTTTGTGAGAGTGGCTTCTCAGGGTTCCAGACAACATCATAACATGATGATCCCATAGCAAATTTTGGACATTGAAAACATTGTTCCCCTGCAGGAGATGATCAGACTAGACAATACATTACACACGCACTCCTCTCACTCACACACAGCGATCAGAGTAAGACACACACATACACACTCCTCTCACTCACACACAGCGATCAGAGTAAGACACACACACATACACACTCCTCTCACTCACACACAGCGATCAGAGTAAGACACACACACATTCACACTCCTCTCACTCACACACAGCGATCAGAGTAAGACACACACACAAATTACACAGTACACACACTCCTCTCACTCACACAGCGATCAGAGTAAGACACACACACACGGACTCCTCTCACACACAGCAAACAAAAGTTATTTAAAGTACACTTCCACTTTAATTTGTATTATTTAATTTATTTATCTTGTTATGAGTGATTGCTGTATTGTTCTTCAAATACATTTTCATTTAAAGTGGCTTAAAGATCCAAATTCAAATGTTTCATTATTCATTATTTTAATTTGCTATGGGATCATCATGTTATGATGTTGTTGTTTGGTCCTGACAAGAGTCTCAAAGTCTGGGGTGATGGTAGACAAGCAACTGAGGTCATGCTCCATGTCCAATCTGTTCCTCTGCTCTGTCTTCAGCTGGACCAGAGCTGAGAAGCCACTTTCACAAAGATAGGTAATTAAAAAAAAAAAAAAAAAAAAAAAATTGTGTTGTTTACATTGGTTTTCGATTAGTCGACTAATCGAAAAAATAATCGGCAGATTAGTCCACTACCAAATTAGTCATTAGTTGCAGCCCTGCTTGTAAACACACAATACACCTCTAGAACAAATCAAAGAAGGTGATACATATACATTTATTTAAGATTTAATTATATAATTTCGTTTTTTCGCCTAAATCTAACAAAGATTGTTTAAAAAAATATGTATATTTCTCTTATAGTAATAGAAGTTCCGCCCGCAATGACACTCACAGCCTACCCTTACAACCCTACCAGCCTACCCTTACAACCCTACCAGCCTACCCTGACAACCCTACCAGCCTACCCTGACAACCCTACCAGCCTACCCTTACAACCCTACCCTTACAACCCTACCAGCCTACCCTAACAACCCTACCAGCCTACCCTAACAACCCTACCAGCCTACCCTAACAACCCTACCAGCCTACCCTAACAACCCTACCAGCCTACCCTAACAACCCTACCCTAACAACCCTACCAGCCGACCCTAACAACCCTACCAGCCTACCCTAACAACCCTACCAGCCTACCCTAACAACCCTACCCTAACAACCCTACCACCCTTTACCCTAACCCTACCAGCCTACCCTAACAACCCTACCAGCCTACCCTAACAACCCTACCCGAACAACCCTACCCGAACAACCCTAACAACCCTACCAGCCCACCCTAACAACCCTACCAGCCTACCCTGACAACCCTATCAGCCTACCCTAACAACCCACAATTTTTTTTTATATCTAGCCCTAACTAACCTTACTGTCATGCACTTGTCCTGTTTTTTTTTTTTTTTTTTGATATTTTTGCACAAATCTTTTCAACATTTACAATATCTTTCCATAGCATAATGCAACATCCAAGATTCACCTTTTTTTCTTTTTTTTAACAACATATAAAACATGTAAAAGACTCATACAAACACATTAACTGACATGGAAATTAAAAAAGCACTTACAAAAAAAAAAACAACATTACTATACATTGTGCATATATGTCCCTGATGCACATACGTATGCATATACCTACATAATATATTATAGAGCACAAGTACCATCAGATCAAGTCCCCTTTTTCATATTCATCCTTGATAATATTGTAATCCCATCTTAATCATTTGTCCTCAGATCGTTCAGTCAGGTGTAGAAAACTGTCCCATATCTCAGCGAAAATATCCTCTCTCCCTGCGACTCTATACGTCACCCTTTCATATGATGCTGTCCGAAACATTAGTTCCATCCATTCTTTAAAAGTAATATCAACAGGTGATTTCCAATGTCGTAATGCAATTCTACATCCTGATATCATGGCCATTCTATACCACATTCCCCGGTATTTAGGCAGTTTAATCCCTTTCGGTACTATACCCAAAACACATGCCATTGGGGCGTTATTTATCTTCACATTCAGGACCTTACTTAGGAATATCACAATTTGATCCCACATTTTCCGGACCTTCTCACATTCGTACAACATGTGCAGTAAAGTGCCTGTCTCCTTCTCACATCTCCAGCAGATGTCACTGTCCCTTAATTTCAGTCTGGCCAGCTTACTAGGCGTCCAATAGCTTCTGTTCAGTACTTTGTAAAAAATAAGTTGTGATTGCGCCTCCCTAGAGAATTTACTCCATTTGGATACCAGTTTCTCCCACATTTCCTCAGTAATATCCTCATGTACATCGTTCTCCCAGCTCAATCTCAAACCCGCCACTTTGGGTGCATTGTATTCTCTTATAACATCATAAAATCTTGACGCACCGCCTTTCCTGCGCCATCCTTTATAGAATATTTCTTGAATTGCAGTAATTGGGCCGCACTTTGGTCCTCCTATTGATGACGATATACAATGTCTAATCTGTAGGAATTTATAAAAGTTTTTATTATCTATATCAAAATCCTCCTTAATATCCTCAAAAGGCAAAACCCCATCCTCCCCGGCTATATCACCCAGTACATGTATCCCCCTTTTAACCCAATCGTCCCATATGACTGATTTCTTCCCAATCTTTAGTTTCTTATTATACCATATAGAGGCTCTCGTAGTTAAGTATGGGCTATCACCAGTCATTTTGTGCGATTGATTCCAAGTTTCCCTGATAAATGCCATCAAAGGGTTTTTAAGAGGTGTAGGTCTGTCTGATTGTGTCAGGAAGGATTCCAGAGATGAGGGATATATCATTTCCTCCTCCATCTTGACCCAAGCAGGTGCCTCCTCAGACGAGTGATTCAGTTTGGAGAGCTGGGAGAGCGAGAATGCATAGTGATACCAGTCTAGTTTAGGCAGGGATAAACCGCCATTTTCCTTTGCTGCATACATTTTGGTCCGTCCAAACAGCGGCCTTTTGCCCCCCCACAGATATACATTAATGACTTTGTCATACTGTTTGAGTAACTGGGTCGGGAGAGTCAGCGGCAACATATATAGGATATAGTTTAACTTGGGAGCTAATATCATTTTCACTAGGTTTATCTTTCCCAGGAGGGACATATTCATTTTGGCCCAATTCTGGGTCAGAGCACTAATGTGTTCGATTATAGGGGCAATATTGGCTTGCATCAACTCTTTCAGACCTGGGATCAGCTTTATTCCTAGGTATATCAATCCTGACGGCATCCATCTGTATTGCCACCCCCTTCTGATATCAGGGGGACAGCATTTAGAGAGAGGCATTGCTTCTGACTTGCTCCAGTTGATTGTGTATCCAGATATTTTGGAGAAGGACTCGATAACATTTCCAATGATCCCAACTGCTGTTCGGGGATTGCTGGATACCAATAAGATATCGTCCGCATATAAAAATAATTTATGTTCTACCTGCCCCGCTATTATCCCTTTGATGTCCTGATTATTCCTCAGTGCGATAGCAAGTGGTTCGAGGAAAAGCGCAAACATTTGGGGAGAAAGCGGGGAACCTTGCCTCGTCCCCCGCCCTAGGTTAAAGGGCGAGGACACGATCCCGTTGGTCAATACTGATGCCATCGGATTTGTGTATAACAGTTTTACCCACCCAGTAAACGATGGACCAAACCCGAAGCGCTCTAGCGTGTGAAATAAGAATGCAAATTCCACCTTATCAAAGGCCTTTTCGGCATCCAATGAGAAGGCCACTGTAGGTTCTATATCATTCCTTACCTTCCACATTATGTGTAGGAGTCTGCGGATATTATCAGCTGAGTTTCTCCCCTTCACAAAGCCCACTTGATCTGAATGCACCAAAGTTGGTAGTACATCTTCTATTCTATTCGCAAGTATCTTTGCCAATACTTTTTCTTCCAAGTTGCTCAGGGATATAGGTCTATAGCTTCCACAGCATTGAGGGTCTTTGCCCTTTTTCTGTAGTAATGTAATAGTGGCAGATCTCAGGCTAGTGGGCAATCCCCCCTTTATCAGTGAGTCCTCATATACTTTTAATAATCTCGGAGCGATTATATCACTGAATGTCATGCACTTGTCCTAATAAACTAACCTACACTGTAGCACGCAACACTTTGATGAACATTGTTATTCAGCTGATAGAGTTGTACCCTTCCTGATGACCTGTTGTACAGAACTTGTAAGTGGCTTTGGATAAAAGCGTCAGCTAAATGACTAAATGTAAAACCCACCAGCTGTATATACAAGAAGAAAGATGAGAAGCGGGTGGCCTAATGGTTAGAGAAGCAGGTTTGTGACCGGAAGGTCGCCGGTTCGATCCCCCGGACCGGCAGGAAAAAATCTGGGCTGGGGAAGTGAATTAATAACGCTCTCCTGACTTGGGGGAAGCCCTGGTCTGTGTGTGTGTTCCTCTCACTTGGGGGAAGCCCTGGTCTGTGTGTGTGTTCCTCTCACTTGGGGGAAGCCCTGGTCTGTGTGTGTGTTCCTCTCACTTGGGGGACGCCCTGGTCTGTGTGTGTGTGTTCCTCTCACTTGGGGGACGCCCTGGTCTGTGTGTGTGTGTTCCTCTCACTTGGGGGAAGCCCTGGTCTGTGTGTGTGTGTTCCTCTCACTTGGGGGAAGCCCTGGTCTGTGTGTGTTCTAGGACTGAAAAAAAAAAATCTAAAAAAGAAAATATTTCAAAAACGTTTTTTTTCTTTTATAAATATCCTCAAACTAAATCCTCAATTTGAATACAGTGATTAAATTAGTATTTTTTTTTATTTTTTATTAAATCAACTTTCTCTAATGAATATAACTATCAGTTTTAATACTATAATATTACTAGTGTAGCCTAATCTTTATCTGCAACTGTGAAGAAAAGCCACACTGGTTTAAACAGAATGAAGAGGAAAAAAAACAAAAAATGTATTTTTTTTCTTTTTTTATAATTTTTTTTAAATTCTAATGTTGATTTAGAATTTGAATGCCAACGTAACGAACGAAGGTCCGAAGGTCCGAACGTTTGGGCTGAGCCCTACTGTGTGTTGCCCTCACTTGAAGCAGTTCTCCTCGTAGATGCTGTTCCAGACCCTCCAGGCAGGCGGCCCCTTGTAGCCGGTGTAGCGCTCGGGGTTCAGGAGCAGGTCCACGTAGTGCGCGTCCGGAGACGTCTCGTCTGACGGGGGAGAGGGAGGGAGAGAGAGCACAGCTTCAACAAGAGGACAGTACCTCCAAGACAGTAGAGGAGGCACCGAGAGGGAGGGAGAGAGAGCACAGCTTCAACAAGAGGACAGTACCTCCAAGACAGTAGAGGCACCGAGAGGGAGAGAGAGAGAGAGCACAGCTTCAACAAGAGGACAGTACCTCCAAGACAGTAGAGGCACCGAGAGGGAGAGGGAGAGAGAGCACAGCTTCAACAAGAGGACAGTACCTCCAAGACAGTAGAGGCACCGAGAGGGAGAGGGAGAGAGAGCACAGCTTCAACAAGAGGACAGTACCTCCAAGACAGTAGAGGCACCGAGAGGGAGAGGGAGAGAGAGCACAGCTTCAACAAGAGGACAGTACCTCCAAGACAGTAGAGGCACCGAGAGGGAGAGAGAGAGAGAGCACAGCTTCAACAAGAGGACAGTACCTCCAAGACAGTAGAGGCACCGAGAGGGAGAGAGAGAGAGCACAGCTTCAACAAGAGGACAGTACCTCCAAGACAGTAGAGGCACCGAGAGGGAGAGGGAGAGAGCACAGCTTCAACAAGAGGACAGTACCTCCAAGACAGTAGAGGAGGCACCAAGAGGGAGAGAGAGCACAGCTTCAACAAGAGGACAGTACCTCCAAGACAGTAGAGGAGGCACCGAGAGGGAGAGAGAGAGAGAGCACAGCTTCAACAAGAGGACAGTACCTCCAAGACAGTAGAGGCACCGAGAGGGAGAGAGAGAGAGAGCACAGCTTCAACAAGAGGACAGTACCTCCAAGACAGTAGAGGCACCGAGAGGGAGAGAGAGAGAGCACAGCTTCAACAAGAGGACAGTACCTCCAAGACAGTAGAGGCACCGAGAGGGAGAGAGAGAGAGCACAGCTTCAACAAGAGGACAGTACCTCCAAGACAGTAGAGGCACCGAGAGGGAGAGAGAGAGAGCACAGCTTCAACAAGAGGACAGTACCTCCAAGACAGTAGAGGAGGCACCGAGAGGGAGAGAGAGAGAGAGCACAGCTTCAACAAGAGGACAGTACCTCCAAGACAGTAGAGGCACCGAGAGGGAGAGAGAGAGAGCACAGCTTCAACAAGAGGACAGTACCTCCAAGACAGTAGAGGCACCGAGAGGGAGAGAGAGAGAGAGCACAACTTCAACAAGAGGACAGTACCTCCAAGACAGTAGAGGCACCGAGAGGGAGAGAGAGAGAGCACAGCTTCAACAAGAGGACAGTACCTCCAAGACAGTAGAGGAGGCACCGAGAGGGAGAGAGAGAGCACAGCTTCAACAAGAGGACAGTACCTCCAAGACAGTAGAGGAGGCACCGAGAGGGAGAGAGAGAGAGCACAGCTTCAACAAGAGGACAGTACCTCCAAGACAGTAGAGGAGGCACCGAGAGGGAGAGAGAGAGAGAGCACAGCTTCAACAAGAGGACAGTACCTCCAAGACAGTAGAGGCACCGAGAGGGAGAGAGAGCACAGCTTCAACAAGAGGACAGTACCTCCAAGACAGTAGAGGAGGCACCGAGAGGGAGAGAGAGAGAGAGCACAGCTTCAACAAGAGGACAGTACCTCCAAGACGAACAAGACTGTAGAGGTTGAGTACTTTATTATCTAGAGATGGTTTGTGAACAAATTTTTATCTTTTTTTATTTTTGACATGACATACAAACATTTACAGTAGAAATCCACTATAAATCACAGGGCTATTACCGACATAATACTAACAATCATGACAGCCCGGTTTTTTTAATTAAAATAGATGTAGATTAAAGATTACAGATATACACAGATTAATTACAATACAATACAACACATAGGTCTTGCTCGTTCTCCCCCCCCCCCCACCGGACCCCCCTTGAATACATCCATTATTCCGTTTGATACCAAGGATTAAAAGTTCATATAATGCTTTATCCTCTCCACCACATCTAACCAGATTGCTATGCTGGCTTCATTAACACCTAGAATTCGTGCGGTAGATATCTCTAGGTAAATCACATCAAGATAGGTAAGAATCCATACCCTCCGACACATTTTATCAGGTTGAATCCAGCGTGATGCTATTAGCTTTTTGGCAGCCGTAAGACCGGACAAGATTATCCTTTTTATAAGTACAGAGTGTGATAACTGAGAGATATCATTCAGCAACAATACAGAAGGCATTACAGGTATTGTCAAAAACAAAAATCCTGATAATAGTGTGGTTATTTCTTCCCAAAATATCTTAACAGGCGGGCATTCCCAATACATATGCATAAATGTACCACTATCACCGTTTGTACATAAGGAACATCAAGAGTCTTGTTTAAGCCCCATACGGTTCAGTCGAATAGGAGTTAGGTAAGTCCTATAAATAAAATTAAGATTAATCTGTTGATGATCCGGGTTACGTGACGATAGCCGAACGTTTGCCCAGACCTCAGCCCAATCAAAATCTACTTCCAGGTCTGGTATATCCCTCCTCCAAAATCTAGAGATGGTTTGAGTGTTGTGTTCATTCATAATTAAAGACAGTAGAGGTCGAGTACTTTATTATCTAGAGATGGTTAGAGTGTTGTGTTCATTCATAGTTAAAGACAGTAGAGGTTTAGTACTTTATTATCTAAAGATGGTAAGTTAGAGTGTTGTGTTCATTCATAGTTAAAGACAGTAGAGGTTGAGTACTTTATTATCTAAAGATGGTGAGTTAGTGTTGTGTTCATTCATAGTTAAAGACAGTAGAGGTTGAGTACTTTATTATCTAAAGATGGTAAGTGTTGTGTTCATTCATAGTTAAAGACAGTAGAGGTTGAGTACTTTATTATCTAAAGATGGTTAGTGTTGTGTTCATTCATAGTTAAAGACAGTAGAGGTTGAGTACTTTATTATCTAGAGATGGTAAGTTAGAGTGTTGTGTTCATTCATAGTTAAAGACAGTAGAGGTTGAGTACTTTATTATTTAAAGATGGTGAGTTAGAGTGTTGTGTTCATTCATAGTTAAAGACAGTAGAGGTTGAGTACATTATTATCTAGAGATGGTAAGTTTGAGTGTTGTGTTCATTCATAGTTAAAGACAGTAGAGGTTGAGTACATTATTATCTAGACTGAGATGGTAAGTTTGAGTGTTGCGTTCATTCATAATAGCTCTACATTCTGACAGACATCACTGATATTGAGTGTTTGGTCAGTAACATGAGTCTCCCAGTCCCTCCACTCTGCAGTAAACACAAAATACATTTCCTCGTATCCCTTCCCACTTTATCCAATCAGGAGAGAGAACCCTAGATATTTGTACTTATTTCAAGAAAGCTTGCCAAGCCAAATGTTATACTGGCAGATTATTTCACTTGTTTCAAGCTAATTTCTTTGTCAGACAATTGTGTGGAGTTCTCGCTCCTGATTGGATAAAGTGGGAACAGGATACCAGAAGATATATCTGTTTACTGCAGGGTGGAGGGACTGGGAGATAGGGGCGTAATTTGCGGGGGGGTCCCCGGAAAATGTCCCCCGCATGATTTCAGAATGCAGTATTTGTCCCCCCCATGTTTTTACCCCCAAACCGCTGCAACTGCGCGGCCTGGCGGCCAGCACTGTGACTCGCTAGTCGCTACTACACAGTGCCGGCACTGCAGATTTACCCTACTCTTGGAATGCATTGCCAGATCCTCAAAGTCATACATAGGGGCGCTGTCTCGATAATGCAGTGTTATTAAAGCAGCGTGTAAAGCAGCGGAACTGGAAATCCGTTGGTAAAGAAATAGCGGCCTGGAATCATTTTTGGGACGCTCTCAATTCTCATTCTAACGCAGGAGTCCTGGACCCCCGACAGGTAAGGTAAGCGATTTTAGATGTATCACTTTAAGTGTGCGGCTGTTGTCCGAATACTAGTGAATATTGAAAAATAAAGGCATGACATTTAGAGACGTCCCCGTCGTAGCGTTCTGGTGCGGGGATATTGGTCTCTCTGCGGGGGCGCAACAGCAACAGGTGGGGTAGGCTGGGCAGAGATGTATGCATCAAAACGATTACATTGTTTGTCTCGCATACATTCAATTTATAATGCGAGCACCTGCATTACAATCAAATGACTGATCTGTTATGTGTTATGGACCCGAGTCTCGAGAGGCACTTTATAATAGAAAAAAGACAGTGCAAACATGTATATGTCGCTTACAGTTTATTATGCCTATGCAGCTCGTTTAGTTAAAAAAAATTCACTAGTATCATTATATTAAATTAGCGGACGTGCAGCTGGACAAGCCCTGGCTCCACGATGACCACTTCTTACAAGAGGCGCCACCGCCTGGTATTACCCCCCCCCCCCCCCCACACCCATGTTACTGACCAGACACTCTATATCAGTGATGGCTGTTTACTGCAGAGCGGAGGGACTGGGAGACCCATGTTACTGACCAGACACTGTATATCAGTGATGGCTGTTTACTGCAGAGTGGAGGGACTGGGAGACCAATGTTACTGACCAGACACTCTATATCAGTGATGACTGTTTACTGCAGAGTGGAGGGACTGGGAGACCCATGTTACTGACCAGACACTCTATATCAGTGATGGCTGTTTACTGCAGAGTGGAGGGACTGGGAGACCCATGTTACTGACCAGACACTGTATATCAGTGATGGCTGTTTACTGCAGAGTGGAGGGACTGGGAGACCCATGTTACTGACCAGACACTCTATATCAGTGATGGCTGTTTACTGCAGAGTGGAGGGACTGGGAGACCCATGTTACTGACCAGACACTCTATATCAGTGATGGCTGTTTACTGCAGAGTGGAGGGACTGGGAGACCCATGTTACTGACCAGACACTATATCAGTGATGGCTGTCAGAATGTCTCAAAAACATCAGTGTCGTTTTGTAAAACAGTGTTTGAGATGCATCGTTCCCCCAAATTTCGTACAGATCTGTGGTGTCTGGGATAATGCACCGGACGGACGGACGGACGGACGGACAGACAGACAGACAGACAGACGGACAGAAACTCACCGTCCAGCTCACAGAAGTGGTCCTGGGCGTCGTCATGTCGAGCCCAGTCTGCAAAGGCTTGTTTACTCAGGTTACTGGAAAGCAGAGAGGGAGAGACCACCCCAATTAACTCAAGAGAGGGAGAGACCAGACCAATTAACTCAGAGGGGGAGAGAGACCACCCCAATTAACTCAAGAGAGGGAGAGACCAGACCAATGAACTCAGAGGGGGAGAGAGACCACCCCAATTAACTCTACGTAGGTGTCGGACTCTATAGGAGAACATTATGCTGAGTGGGTCTGACTCTCTAAAGATTTCTTTTTTGCATTTATTGCTTTTCATGGTCAGACATGACCGACAGATGAGGAGAGGATGAACGGGAGAAGAGGCGGGGGAAGACATGCGACAAATGTCACCGGGAAGCGAACCCGGGACGGCCGCGTAGGTGTGCGATGCACTAACGTGGTGCGCCACGAGGGCGCCCCGTGTCTGACTCTCTATAGAACATTATGCTGCGTGTGTCTGACTCTATAGAACATTATGCTGCGTGTGTCTGACTCTATAGAACATTATGCTGCGTGTGTCTGACTCTATAGAACATTATGCTGCGTGTGTCTGACTCTATAGAACATTATGCTGCATGTGTCTGACTCTCTAGGAGAACATTATGCTGCGTGTGTCTGACTCTATAGGACATTATGCTGCGTGTGTCTGACTCTATAGAACATTATGCTGCATGTGTCTGACTCTATAGAACATTATGCTGCGTGTGTCTGACTCTCTATAGAACATTATGCTGCGTGTGTCTGACTCTATAGAACATTATGCTGAATGTGTTTGACTCTATAGAACATTATGCTGCGTGTGTCTGACTCTATAGGACATTATGCTGCGTGTGTCTGACTCTATAGGACATTATGCTGCGTGTGTCTGACTCTCTAGGAGAACATTATGCTGCGTGTGTCTGACTCTATAGAACATTATGCTGCGTGTGTCTGACTCTATAGAACATTATGCTGCGTGTGTCTGACTCTATAGGACATTATGCTGCGTGTGTCTGACTCTATAGAACATTATGATGAGTGTGTCTGACTCTATAGAACATTATGATGAGTGTGTCTGACTCTATAGAACATTATGCTGCGTGTGTCTGACTCTATAGAACATTATGCTGCGTGTGTCTGACTCTATAGAACATTATGCTGTGTGTGTCTGACTCTATAGGACATTATGCTGCGTGTGTCTGACTCTCTAGAACATTATGCTGCGTGTGTCTGACTCTATAGGACATTATGCTGCGTGTGTCTGACTCTATAGGACATTATGCTGCGTGTGTCTGACTCTATAGGACATTATGCTGCGTGTGTCTGACTCTATAGAACATTATGCTGCGTGTGTCTGACTCTATAGGACATTATGCTGCGTGTGTCTGACTCTATAGAACATTATGCTGCGTGTGTCTGACTCTCTAGGAGAACATTATGCTGCGTGTGTCTGACTCTCTAGGACATTATGCTGCGTGTGTCTGACTCTATAGAACATTATACTGCGTGTGTCTGACTCTATAGAACATTATGCTGCGTGTGTCTGACTCTATAGAACATTATGCTGCGTGTGTCTGACTCTATAGAACATTATGCTGCGTGTGTCTGACTCTATAGAACATTATGCTGCGTGTGTCTGACTCTAGAACATTATGCTGCGTGTGTCTGACTCTATAGGACATTATGCTGCGTGTGTCTGACTCTATAGAACATTATGCTGCGTGTGTCTGACTCTATAGGACATTATGCTGCGTGTGTCTGACTCTATAGGACATTATGCTGCGTGTGTCTGACTCTATAGAACATTATGATGAGTGTGTATGACTCTCTAGAACATTATGCTGCGTGTGTCTGACTCTATAGGACATTATGCTGCGTGTGTCTGACTCTATAGAACATTATGCTGCATGTGTCTGACTCTATAGAACATTATGCTGCGTGTGTCTGACTCTATAGAACATTATGCTGCGTGTGTCTGACTCTATAGAACATTATGCTGCGTGTGTCTGACTCTATAGAACATTATGCTGCGTGTGTCTGACTCTATAGGACATTATGCTGCGTGTGTCTGACTCTATAGAACATCATGCTGCGTGTGTCTGACTCTATAGAACATTATGCTGCGTGTGTCTGACTCTATAGAACATTATGCTGCGTGTGTCGGACTCTATAGAACATTATGCTGCGTGTGTCTGACTCTATAGAACATTATGCTGCGTGTGTCTGACTCTATAGGACATTATGCTGCGTGTGTCTGACTCTATAGAACATTATGCTGCGTGTGTCTGACTCTATAGAACATTATACTGCGTGTGTCTGACTCTATCGAACATTATGCTGCGTGTGTCTGACTCTATAGAACATTATGCTGCGTGTGTCTGACTCTATAGAACATTATGCTGCGTGTGTCTGACTCTATAGAACATTATGCTGCGTGTGTCTGACTCTATAGAACATTATGCTGCATGTGTCTGACTCTATAGAACATTATGCTGCGTGTGTCTGACTCTATAGAACATTATGCTGCATGTGTCTGACTCTATAGAACATTATGCTGCGTGTGTCTGACTCTATAGAACATTATGCTGCTTGTGTCTGACTCTATAGAACATTATGCTGCGTGTGTCTGACTCTATAGAACATTATGCTGCGTGTGTCTGACTCTATAGAACATTATGCTGCGTGTGTCTGACTCTATAGAACATTATGCTGCGTGTGTCTGACTCTCTAGGAGAACATTATGCTGCGTGTGTCTGACTCTCTAGGAGAACATTATGCTGCGTGTGTCTGACTCTATAGAACATTATGCTGCGTGTGTCTGACTCTATAGAACATTATGCTGCGTGTGTCTGACTCTATAGAACATTATGCTGCGTGTGTCTGACTCTCTAGGAGAACATTATGCTGCGTGTGTCTGACTCTCTAGGAGAACAGGAAGTGACGCTCTCTCACCTCAGAGAGCCGTTGATGGCGCCCAGTTCTTGGGCTTGTTCACACTTGTCAACCATCTCGATCATGGAGTTGGCAGCCAGGGAGTACTGCGGCACAGAGAGAGAGAGAGAGAGAGAGAGAGAGAGAGAGAGAGAGAGAGAGAGAGAGAGAGAGAGAGAGAGAGAGAGATAGAGAGAGAGGATGAAGACCATTATCATCATCATCACTGAACTTGTAAGTCGCTTTGGATAAAAGCGTCGGCTGAATGACTAGATGTAAATGTAAATCACCACGCCTACAATGTTTCAACGTGACCCCCGACAGTGACCCCCCCCCCGACAGTGACCCCCGACAGTGACCCCCGACAGTGACCCCCCCGACAGTGACCCCCGACAGTGACCCCCCCTGACAGTGACCCCCCCCGACAGTGACCCCCCCCCCGACAGTGACCCCCCCTGACAGTGACCCCCCGACAGTGACCCCCCCGACAGTGACCCCCGACAGTGACCCCCCCTGACAGTGACCCCGCCCGACAGTGACCCCCCCCGACAGTGACCCCCTGACAGTGACCCCCCGACAGTGACCCCCCGACAGTGACCCCCCCCGACAGTGACCCCCGACAGTGACCCCCCCTGACAGTGACCCCCCGACAGTGACCCCCCGACAGTGACCCCCCCCGACAGTGACCCCCTGACAGTGACCCCCCCAGTGCTAATGCTGAATTTAGGGGCGACAGCGGCTCGGGTTATTTAAAAAAATAACTACAAGAACACAACAAATTCTTAAAACAAACTACAAGAACAATTCTTATAAAAACGAACTACAACACGACTCGTAAAAAAAAATGTACTATATAAAAGAACGCCACCAGTTCGTATAAAGACCAAAACTACAAGAACACAACCAATTATTATAAAAAAAACAAAACTACAAGAACACCACCGCTTCCCTTTCAGACGTCTATATTATTAGCGCTTGTGGGTAATAAACACCACCTTTATTCATAGTCATGTCAAACGCCTTCAGTTTCATGGGCCACATCTTTATTAAATACAAATCAATCATTCAAATGCCCACACACACACACACACACACTTCCAATTTAAAAAAAACAAGATTCAGGCCAAATTCTGACAAAACAATTACGAAACCGGTTAAACTAAATGTCCTTTAATAAAAACGACGTCACACTCGGCTCCGTTTACCAGGCGACGGCCAGTGAAGGAGAAATGACCTCGAGGTAAAAGAGCGGGTCCAGATGTCCAAACACTTCTGGCTCATTACAGAACAAACACTGAGGTTAGTGCAGCGAGCGGTGCGCTCGCTAACAAACATGAAGCGGCAAGCGGCCTTCCCTCCCTCGCCCCCACGGGCAGAGTCCGGGTGAAGGGTGATTTGAGCGGTTTTTGTTCGCTGTGTGTGTGCGTGCGGCTGTGCGTGTGTGTGAAGGAGGTAGGGGGGGGGGGGGGGGGGGGGGGGGGGCACTGTTGAAGTGCTGAATCAGCTGCCAAGACGGAAAATGCTGGAACAAGTGCAGCTGCTCTCCCAACTCCATTAACCATTTCACTGCCACACTACAGAAGGTTAACCCTTTACTATCACACTACCGACGGGGTAAAAGTGTGATAGTAAAGGGTTAACCTTCTGTAGTGTGGCAGTGCTAAAGGATTAACCTGCTGTCGTGTGGCAGTGAAAGGGTTATTATTAACCTTCTGTGTATTGTCGCAGTGAAAAGGTTAACCACTTGGTAGTGCCGAGCGACAACGACCGTGTAAACAAGCCGCCAGGTTGCCCCTCTGTTCCACCCAGAGGTCTAAGTTGCCCCTCTGTTCCACTCAGAGGTCTAAGTTGCCCCTCTGGTCCACTCAGAGGTCTAAGTTGCCCCTCTGGTCCACTCAGAGGTCTAAGTTGCCCCTCTGTTCCACTCAGAGGTCTAAGTTGCCCCTCTGGTCCACTCAGAGGTCTAAGTTGCCCCTCTGGTCCACTCAGAGGTCTAAGTTGCCCCTCTGGTCCACTCAGAGGTCTAAGTTGCCCCTCTGGTCCACTCAGAGGTCTAAGTTGCCCCTCTGGTCCACTCAGAGGTCTAAGTTGCCCCTCTGGTCCACTCAGAGGTCTAAGTTGCCCCTCTGTTCCACTCAGAGGTCTAAGTTGCCATCCATCCACATGTGTAATAAATATAACAAGAGTTGACATGCAAGAAATCTCCAAATTGTGTCATAATGAATTCCATCTCCCATCATAGTATGTGTGAAGCAAAGACTGCATGAGAGCCGGTCCCACCGGTTAGTTTGACTGTTTCTATGGCGACCGGGAGGCGGGCTCACCTTGTTGTAGTTGCCAGACTTAATGCCCACTGGGATCTTGCTCTATAGGACAAACAGAGAGAGAGACAACGGAGACAGACGGGTGAGCAACTCTTCACATAAAACACAATGGAATCAATATTTACATGTGTAAGAAGATAGATGGATATACTTTATGGATCCCCTTGGGGAAATTCAGTTATCAAACAATAAAATCAGTACTTAACTTACATTTTAAAAAGGTAGCAGCAGTAAAATAGATAGTAGTAGTAGTAGTAAGTAGTAGTAGTAGTATGTAGTAGTAGTAGTAGTAGTAGTAGTAGTAGTAGTAGTAGTAGTAGTAGTAGTAGTAAGTAGTAGTAGTATTAGTTAGTAGTAGTAGTAGTAGTATTAGTTAGTAGTAGTTAGTAGTTAGTAGTTAGTAGTAGTAGTACTCGGCTGCCCCCTCCCCTCGCTGGAGGGACTATACGGCTCCCGCTGCCTTGGAAAAGCAGTGAAAATACTGAAGGACCCACACCACCCGGGCAACAAACACTTCGTACGGCTGCGCTCGGGCAGGCGTTTCAGCGTCATGCCCACCCGGACAAACAGACTGAAGTTTAGTTTTTATCCCAGGGCCATATGT
Organism: Notolepis coatsorum; assembly: GCF_963971535.1. NCBI lineage: Eukaryota > Metazoa > Chordata > Actinopteri > Aulopiformes > Paralepididae > Notolepis > Notolepis coatsorum. The sequence goes on from NC_140171.1 coordinate 4,968,735, forward strand.
GCACTAAACTCACCCCCCCCCCCCCCCCCCATAATCAGATGTATGTGTTATAGTGTTATTATGTAAAGAAAACCAATTTTGTCATTTCGCCTTCCTGTGAGCCTGGGATATATTAGCCTTCAACATTCATAATTATTAATGAAAAACACCAAGCCCCCTCCGGTCATTATTTCTTTACAGATATCTTTGTTAAAGGGCTAATGAATAATGAATGGCTGTTATGAATATATGAATAATGAAATACAGTTGAGTTATTGATTAATTTAGTTAGTATTGTATTTGGAGCCTTTTTGTGTTGGGATTTAGCAGATATTGAGAATGTACTTAAGCTAAACAGTTTTTTCTATATTTCTGGGACAATATATCGTCCCAACAAAAATAGTTATCGTGACAAAACTATATTCCCATAACATTAGCCGTTATTGGCCCCATCAGTTATCGTTAAGTAGCCTCTTAAGACTACTGCAGTTATGAAGAGAGAAGAAACTATACCGATTTTGTTCACAATTTCACAATTTTGTATTAATTAAGATTATTTTTATAATGTAATTATCCAAAATGTTACATTAGGATAATTTTACCTCGACTCGCCATGAGCCTCTAAAGTAGGCCTGTAATCATCTATGTATACTATTTGGAGACCAACAGCAAATAAACTAAATGCACAAATGTTGATAAATAAGTAATTTCTTGACCAAAAGGTCATACGACGTAGATATGTTGGGTTTTAATGAGCTTCTCTCAGGGTTCCCGCAGACAATGCTAAATGAAATTCAAGGACTTTCAAGTACTTTTCTAAGCACTATTTTTCATTTTAAAAGGGCATTTAAAAGGATACAATTAAATGCAGTTTTTTATAGAAAATAATTTGGATCCAATAGTTATGGCTTAAAACCAATTTCCGACAATTAGCTACACTTTAAATAAAAAAATTATATTTCTTGATTCAGAACAATTTTATCATGGATGAACAAAAATGTCAATGCAAATGGTTGATTTTAATTTCAAGGACTTAAGCACCTTGTTAAAAATAATTGCCATTTTCAAGGAATTCCAGGCGTAGAATTTTTTTTGCAAAACAATCGAGCACTTTAAGCACTTCAAGGACCGTGTGCGAACCCTGTTCTCTCCTCCGTTGGCCTCGATAGAATTGGCATCAAAGTCTGGCGCCGAGCAGAGCGTTAGGACGCCGGCATGATGGCGTAATGTGTGGCATTATGACCTAAATGACCCTTCCTTCATTCACAGTTTCCTTGGTTGCAGTGTTTTCCACAGACAGGAAATATACCAAGCTGCTCCCCTAGCAGCGTTCTTTTTTTCCGTAGCCGCATTTCTGGCAAGACGCTCTCTGATTGGCCGACGCCTGTTTCTACACTGTTTACGCTTAGGCACTCTTTCGAAGTAGGTTAAGGTTAGAGTTTGTCTTAGAGCGTGACGGCAAGTTCTTTCGACGGTTAAGCTTAGGCACTCTTTCGAAGTTGGTTACGGTTAGAGTTTGTCTTAGAGCATGGCGATAGAACGCCAGGTAGTTTGCAGGCTGTTCGACGCGGAAATGGGCAAAGACACAGCTCGTCACGCGATTGGGCAAACATGTCAGTGGCCAATCGGAGAGCGTCAGTCAGTGGCCAATCAGAGAGCGTCTGCCAGAAATGCGGCTACGGAAAAAAATAACACCCCCTAGCAACGGTCTGTTAAGTGTTGAACTCTGACCTCTGGACAAGGCTCCACGTGGCAGTCTTTAATGGAACAGTGGCCCTCATCAGGCCAGAAGGGGCACGGGCGCTTCAGGTTGATCTGCAGAGACAAGAGGTTAAAGGTCAAGCAGCTTATTACAGGGAAATTAGGAAATACACACAGTGCATTACGTCACGGTATGGAAATTGGGATGTATTAGTAGAATATTGCGGTAGCACTTGTGATAGAACTTAAATATATAAACGTATAAATAGTATATAAACATATATACTAATATGAATAAATCTCTGCTCCAAGACGTCTAATTAATTTATTTCTTTATTATAATGCATTTTTTTTACAGCACATGAGTGTGTGTCCAGGAGGAGGAGGGGGGGTCGATTTCTCTCCAACATCCACCTTGATTATGAGCAGGGAGACGACCCTTCAGGAGGTCATGAGAACCCCCCCCCCCCCCCACCTTTAATAATTACAGCCTTATGATTCTGCAAGTGAATTTAGTCAGCACTGTGACCGATTTCAGTTTCCTTTTTGGAGTAACGGGCAAACCTGCTGCTGTTTTTATTCCTCCAGGGTAGATATAGTATATTGTTGTTATTCCTCCAGGGTATATAGTATATTGTAGGGCTGACCCCTATTAGTCGATTAGTCGACTAATCGGTCGAAAGGAGCCGTAATCGACTAGCCAACCTCTTAGTCGAATACAAACAAAATAAATTGTATTTTTTATTATCATTCTTTCCAAAAGAAAAGAGGCCTAGAAGCGTGGCTAACGCTAATGGCGCGCATACCAGAGGCTAACTGCCTACGAAAACAGGCCCAGAGGCACTGAAAGAGGATTTCACCCATCTAATGAAATCAAGATGTATCCATCAGTGGACCAATTGCATGCTTTTGCAGAGGACAAGAAGCCTTCAGTCGACTCCTTCAGACATTAAGCACCCCCCACAGCCCAAATGGAATGATAAAAAGAATAAAAAAAAAAGAATAAAAAAAATACACTTTTTTTTTTTGTCGACCAATAGCTAACCAATTCAATCAATCACACTGCGCGGTGATTGATTGAATGAAAATTGTATTAACAGATTGCAGAATGGGTACAATACAGTACGGCTCAATACACACAAATTATTATTATTTTTTTTTATAAATATCCTCAAACTAAATCCTCAATTTGAATAAAGTGATTAATCTGATTAAATGAGACTTTTTATTTTTATTAAATCAACTTTCTTTAATGAATATAACTAATCAGTTTTTAATACTATAATATTAGTGTAGCCTAATCTTTATCTGCAACTGTGAAGAAAAACCCCATTGGTTTAAACAGAATGAAGACATAAAAATAATATATAAAAAAAATAAAAATGTATTAAAAATTTAAAATTAAAATGTTGATTTAGAATTTGAATGCCAACGTAACGAACGAAGGTCCGAATGTTCGAACGTTTGGGCTCAGCCCTAGTGGAGTGGATTCCATTTTCTCGGGGGTGGGGAGGTTGCCTCATGCAGACTCGCTGCAGCAAGGTCGCGCGGTCCGATACTGGGTGGCGTGGTGGAATGTTCCCAGTTATCACTGTAGCAAGGTCATTTCCTGTTGTTTGGGTTCCCTTGTTGCGCTTTGTCACAGTTTGGTGGTAAATGGTGTACTGGATGTGGGAACCGAACAGCTTTGCTCCAAATCTGTTCAGAAAAACTCCATTTTGCTTGAAAGGTTCCTTGTGCTCCCAGAATAAATTGAAGTGGTCAATAAAATCCACGTGCATTGGGCAGGCCACTGTGAGCCACCTATTTAATCCTAAGAGCTAAATCGATTTGTCCTGTTTGTGACTGGAGAGAGGACCACTAATGTATGCTTTATATATATATATATATATGGAATTGAGCGACCGTCGGTTGTGTGATAGTAAAGGGTTAACCTTCTGTCGTGTGGCAGTGAAAGGGTTAAAGTGGCGTTTCAGCGTTTCCGTTGGTCCCATAAGAGATATAATTTGCCCCTTGTACCTAAATTGTACCTCATCCCATTTCTGCTTTGCACTATATAGTACTGTACATTAGTACACTGCATAGTATTGTATATTATATGGTAACTCAGAACATTGTACATATGTCTATACCGAACACTGTGACCTCATTTTCTTCTTCTAAATTACATGCTATACTATGTTATTTGATACTATCTTGTCTAGCACAGTCTCTGGAGCGTAACAGTAAGAAGCATTTTGTATGAAAGTATTCTGTACTTCTGTATGACAACTATTAAAGAAACTTGAAACTTGAACTACGATCTTGTTGACACCTCGGTTTGTAGAAAGGATTTCTGGGATTCTTCTCGTTACGTCACCAACCATACCATCGGGGAAGCAGTATGTTTTGGTCGTTCTCTTGCCTCCAAAGTTTGATATTCTTTACGGTTTGGTCCCCAAGAACAAGGGTGGTGGCAGAATTAGCTTGTTGCAGGGTTTCCCACAGACATTGCAAAATTAAATTCAAGGACTTTTAAGTACTTTTCCAAGCACTGTTTTTCATTTTAAAGGATGGCACTCGAAGGATACAATTCACTTTTAAATGCTTTTTTTTTTTTTAAGCATCTTCTTGGCCTGCTTGCCAGCTAGAGCATCAGACGCGACTTTTTTTTGTCAAAGATCAAGCACTGTAAGCGCTTCAAGGACCTTGTGCGAACCCTGTTGTTGTAGTGGTGGCCTGTGATTTGTCTGAGGCCTTGGGTGTATGGTGTTGTTATTCGCCTTTTTCGGCTCACAGTTAGCTTGTTTAGCTTGTAGTTGCGTCCTGGCATTGCGCGTCCTGGCATTGTGCGTCCTGGCATTGTGTGTCCTGGCATTGTGTGTCCTGGCATTGTGTGTCCTGGCATTGTCCCACGGCGACGCGTTCTGTCCGAGCGGTGCGGCGTTGGCGACCAGGGAGCCGGTAGAGCTGTACATAGAGCTAGGTGGCTAGGCTAGCTTTTGTATACTGTAGCTAGGCCAATGCAGAGACAGTGTCATAATTTTCTTTTATCTATTTTTTAGTGCTGCTTAGAGTTTTAATATGCTGCCTCTGTACAGCACTTTGTGCCCGTGTGGCTGTTAAAGCGCTTTATAAATAAAGTTGGATTGGCTTGGAGATAATGTAATTTCCAGGGAAGCACTATTAGGAACGTGAGGCTAATGTAGTAAGTGCTAGAAAGTTTTTTTATGATTAATTGCGAATATTTTCATGTTGAGCTATAGATTGTGGATGAATAAGCACAGAAAGGTACACCATGCAAATGTTAATGCTTTATTTGTTTTAAACGAGACAATTTAGAAATGGGTAATGGGGAAATACATTGCGTTGGACAGAGGGTGGAAAACGAAAAACGGCAATGACGTAACCAACACTACACCTCCCTATAGAGTCACAGGAGTTCCACCTTCACACTCAGACAGCCATGATGCTGACAGTCTGCCACCTTGCACGCTGGAAGTGTATTTTTTCGCTTCGGTTGGAATTTGAGGCGTGCACCACGCACATTTTCACAGAAATACACACAATATCTGCATTATTACCACACACATATTAGATTAGGGCTGGGCGATATAACGATAAATATCGCGATATATTTTAATAATCGATATCGATTTTTTTTTTACCTGCAACAGGGCAGTTTTAAAACCAGAGACAGTGGACAGGCTTGTCTTTCTTGCCTGCAACTTAAAGTAATGGCTTTGCTTGTCCAAATGACAATACTGACCAAATTCAGATTTCTTTTTCTCTTGTCCATTTATTTAGTTTGCTTTCTAATTTAAAATACATTTTGAAACCGTCTGTACACAGTAGGCTATGTGTGCTAGCAGAACTAGACTCCAGTCACGAGTCACAGTGCACATGTGCGGTGGTTTGTCCACCAAAAAAGCGCCAAAAGATCGAAAATAAACTAGCAGAGCCAGAACTGTTCAACTCCTCTGGAGCCACAGCCAGCAGAGAAGCCGGTTTACTTTAGCTTTTAAACCAGCTGCAGCCTGAGAACTGGAGTGTGAGGGGATGTAACACTAAAGATGGCGGCAATGACAAAGAATTGCTGCAAAATAAACATACATCTGTTGTTAAAAAAAGAAAAAAAATTAATTTTTTTTATACTTATAACAATTCGATAATTATCGATATCGAGAAATCAAATAAAATTATCATATCGTTATCGCGATATGATTTTTTTCCATATCGCCCAGCCCTATATTAGATGTTGTTCAACCAGCTAATGGGTCTATCTTTCCCAATACAAATAAACCATACTATACTTTTACTTCCAGTACAGTCACACTGATTTCATCGTTCTAAAATGTATTCTAATTAATGAGATAATAACAATAATATACATGCACAATGGACAATAGAATACTGGAACTGAAAATCTTTCAAAAAAAAAAAATCTTCAAACGGGGACTGACTTCGCATTATAGACTAAGCATATTTACAGCCGTTTCCAGTGTAAATGTGCCTCTTCCTCCGTGCGCTTCCGCCCGTTCTGAAGTCGGACTCCGTTTGGACGGCCACGTGAACCGTTCTCGCACGAAACCCGCTCGTGCCTGCGCCCGCCCCCTGGTGGTGAGGTTGCGGCGTCACACTCGGACGGCTCTGTCTGCCGTGATACTCGTCACTCGGGCGAGCCATGCTAATTAGGGCTGCAACGATTAGTCGACATAATCGACGATGTCGATTATAAAAAAATCGTTGACGAGGAATTGTTGCGTCGATTAGTCATTTTTAATTAGTATTATAGTTTTACATTTTTTTTTTGCACTACCTATCTTTGTGAAAGTGGCTTCTCAGCTCTGGTCCAGCTGAAGACTTCTTAGCTTAACATAACAGACCGACAGTAAGTTTGGGGGAACTAATGGGATAACTGGGGATGTTGCTTGGTCCTGACAAGAGTCTCAAAGCAACTCTGAGGTCATGCTCAATGTCCAATCTGTTCCTCTGCTCTGTCTTGAGCTGGACCAGAGCTGAGAAGCCACGTTCACAAAGATAGGCAGTGCAAAAAAATAAAATAAAAATAAATTATATTTTTTATTTATATATTTTTTTTTTATATAATTTTTTTTCTATTAGTCAACTAATCGGAAAAATAAGACAGATTAGTCGACTACCAAAATAGTCATTAGTTGCAGCCCTAATGCTAATGATTTCAGCCACGGCCCGTGTAGGACAAAGAGAGAACATCCCCCACACAGTCTTAAGCTTGCATCCGTTTATTGAAAGACAAATGTTTTAATCCCAAAAACACACTCCTGGTGTCACCTGAAGGAGATCCCTCAGGGTCGCGCAACATTGTCTTTCAATAAAGCAGTTCTATTTGCAAGACGGCTTAAGACAACGAGCGGGATCTTCTTTCCTTGTCCAAGGCGGTTTCTCCCCGACACACATGCTCTCCAAGACTTTGATTCAAGTGTGCAGAACAGAACTACAGCAGCCTACGTATTATGGTCGACTAGTCCGAGTAGTCACCCACCACCTACATAACAATTGCCAAAATCCTACTTTTAATACTATAATATTAGTGTAGCCTAATCGTTATCTGCAACTGTGAATAAAAACCCCATTGGCTTAAACAGAATGAATAGACACAGAAAAAATATATAATTTTTTTTTTTTTTTTTTTTATAAAACATTTAAAATTCGAATGTTGATTTAGAATTCGAATGCCAAAGTAACGAACGAAGGTTCGAACGTTTGGGCTCAGCCCTAGTCCCAGCCGTAGCTCTGTTAGTGGCATCATCACACCAGATAAACACTGGTCCCAGCTTTAGCCGTCACAGAACTCTTGTTATTTTTCCAGCTGTGGTAACTCCGTAGCACAATCACTCACTCTTGGTGCGACACCATCTCAATATAACTGTGTGAGAGTAACCTTTTATCAGCGCACGGGGCACGAGGCTCTGTGAACCAATAGACTGGACCACGTCTGACTAAGTATGCAAATGTGGATGATAGGAGAGAGGTGTTATCATTACTGGTTGGAGTGGAATCTAGTTGTACCACAGCGCAACATTACAGCTACCCGACTCAAACATCGACAGCACATATTAGATAGTAGTATAGACAGCAAATGACTTAATAGTAGAAGACAATAAGGTTAGTTATTATTTAAGATAATGATTGAAGAGGTGGAGTACTGATCTAGGATCACTGCTCAGGTCACATTACTATAATGTATAAGAGAATTTGGTCTCAAATCAGCACTTCTTAATTTAAAGAAACCATATTAAGCTTTTTTTTTTATATTTTCCTCTTACGTTCCATTGAAAATTACACTGTCTGAATTGGGCCCCCCAAAAAACGGGTTGTGTCTTTTAAATTTGACTGTAAACAAAGTGATTCTCGGGTTGGCTACTTCACTTCCTGTTTTGCGTTGACCTTGCTCGGTGCTCACCCATGTCAACGTAAATCTACACCCAACCACGCAGCGTGTGTTTGATTCCCTACTGAAGAGCAATGTTCCTATTTACTGGGGATGCACAGAGATGGATACTGGTTCAAATAGAATATGGGTATCGATACTTCCCCGATACAAAAACCCAATACTAAGAAACACAAGAAATATTTATTATATCTCAATAGTTTCTGTCCAATGACCCCAAAAAGACAGTCCAAGTCTATACTGTTCATTAAAGGTAATGGATCAGTACTCTCTACTCTGTATCGGCCCATTATGTTAAAGTGGTATGTGGTCCAGTTATGCTGCTCTGATTAAAGGTTATGTTAAAGTGGTGTGTGGTCCAGTCATGCTGCTCTGATTAAAGGTGATGTTAAAGTGGTATGTGGTCCAGTTATGCTGCTCTGATTAAAGGTTATGTTAAAGTGGTATGTGGTCCAGTTCTGCTGCTCTGATTAAAGGTTATGTTAAAGTGGTGTGTGGTCCAGCTCTGCTGCTCTGATTAAAGGTGAATGTTAAAGTGGTGTGTGGTCCAGTTATGCTGCTCTGATTAAAGGTTATGTTAAAGTGGTGTGTGGTCCAGTTATGCTGCTCTGATTAAAGGTTATGTTAAAGTGGTATGTGGTCCAGTTCTGCTGCTCTGATTAAAGGTTATGTTAAAGTGGTATGTGGTCCAGTTCTGCTGCTCTGATTAAAGGTTATGTTAAAGTGGTATGTGGTCCAGTTCTGCTGCTCTGATTAAAGGTTATGTTAAAGTGGTATGTGGTCCAGTTATGCTGCTCTGATTAAAGGTTATGTTAAAGTGGTATGTGGTCCAGTTCTGCTGCTCTGATTAAAGGTTATGTTAAAGTGGTGTGTGGTCCAGTTATGCTGCTGATAAAAGGTGATGTTAAAGTGGTGTGTGGTCCAGTTCTGCTGCTCTGATTAAAGGTGATGTTAAAGTGGTGTGTGGTCCAGTTATGCTGCTCTGATTAAAGGTCATGTTAAAGTGGTGTGTGGTCCAGTTCTGCTGCTCTGATTAAAGGTCATGTTAAAGTGGTGTGTGGTCCAGTTATGCTGCTCTGATTAAAGGTCATGTTAAAGTGGTGTGTGGTCCAGTCATGCTTCTCTGATTATGTCCTCTTGAAGTCGACAGGCTTCAAATGTGAAAGTACTTCTAGAAAGTACACAGGAATTTGTGACGGTATTGTTACTAAAGCTGTCGTTTCTCAACCGTCCAACGACAGTGTTATAAACCACTGAATGCATCTGCGTTGACACGGCGGGGGATTTGGTTCCGCAGGTGATTCTCCCCCCCCACCCACCCCACCCCCCCCCCTACTGACCCTGTAGTATCTGAAGAAGTCCTTCGCCGTCAGCTTCTGGATGCTCGGGTAGATCTTGAAGTTGTTGAACACGTCGATGCTCTCGATGTCACAGAAGCAGTCGTCCAGGACTCCGGTCAACTGTGGGAATCAAGCGAGTGGGCGAGTGAATCAAGTCATTACATTTAAATTACAATACTGGCTTCTCGCGATCATGAAAAAACAAGATAATCGAGATGAAACAGTTACTGGGCCACGTCGTGCATAGAAAAGCAACAATGGTTTGTCAAAACTCAGATCCACGGTTTAAAAACATTGGATTGCATCATTCAGGCACACAGCCTAAACAAACAGCACAACACAAACTTTAATCTCCCGAACGGGATTAATGAAGAAAACTTGACTTGACAACTGAACCTGTCAGAGAATCTGACAAAGAAACACGTAGAGGCCTAAATAAGTCAGTTAAATAACAAACACAGGCCTAAATAAGTCAGTTCAATAACAAACAGGCCTAAATAAGTCAGTTCAATAACAAACACGTAGGCCTAAATAAGTCAGTTCAATAACAAACACGTAGGCCTAAATAAGTCAGTTCAATAAGAAACACATAGGCCTAAATAAGTCAGTTCAATAACAAACACAGGCCTAAATAAGTCAGTTCAATAACAAACACGTAGGCCTAAATAAGTCAGTTCAATAACAAACACGTAGTGTTAAGTCAGTTTTCTAATGCTCCGACCTGCCGGTAGTACACATTGTGTAAACCCAAAAGTGACACCGGCCAGACCAGTGTTGTCAGGGAATCACTTCCTCTAATCTCAAGATACTCTCACAGGCTGCGTGCTATCCACGACCAAAATGTCTTCTTTATTTTTTATTGTTTTTACCCGCAGCCTCTTCTTGTTGCGGAAGAGACCACATCCTGAGGAAACCTGAAAGAAACACGTTTCCACGACAACGCCCCCCGCTCTGTATCTGACCCAATCACAATCACCTGGCTGCCTGTCGCACCTTTCCCCTTTCTCGGCACACGCCAAACCTGTCCGACACAGCAGGCCGCATTCGCCCATACATACATAATAAGCGGCAGCTGCTCTATGAAGAAGGAGCGCGCGGTGGGCCTCTCTGGTGGCGGTGGCGTGGCGTGTTACCAGAGCCCTCGTCATGCAGTATTCAGGTACTTCACCCAATCCCTAATTTACCACTTTGTATGTTGTGTGTCTGTCCACTATGCTTGTTACTTTTGTTTTTGTTTTTTTTCCCCTATGTAAAGCGAGCTTGGGTATTTTGAAAGGCGCTATATAAAACCAAGTTATTATAATTATTATTATTAATCCATTCCCGTTGAAGCCGTTGTCCCTGCTTGGTAAAAAATAAATAAAAATAAAGTGCGGCTACAAAATAACATCTAACAGGAAGGAATTCCATGTTATTTGTTGCACGAGACACACACATATGGAATGAGTTCTATAAATAGGCAGAGGCATTCTCTTATCAAAAGGTTATGTAAGGTTATAAAAATAAACATTCATATAATACAATAACCTAAATATATAGCGTTGGCTCCTCTACAGCGCTGATAAGAGTTGTACCCTTCCTGCTGTCTTGTTGTACAAAACTTGTAAGTCGCTTTGGATAAAAGCGTCAGCTAAATGACTAAATGTAAACGTAAACATGGCAAGCCAACACACAAAGACTTCATAAACACAAGGTATATAAGAAGCCATTCAAAGATGCACACCTTTTCCCACTGTCTGTGAGGTTTAGCTTTCTGCCTGTAAGGCCAATAAGTGATAAAGGTTGTACAGAACATAATTCATTGAAATACACAAAAACTAAAATCACACCTGACCTCTGAATGAAGCGTTCCGTTTAACACAAAGTGAGGCAGTAATGCAATCCATAACAAGCCAACTCCTCTGAGCATGATGATGCTGAAGTCCAAGTTGTAAGGTTCTCCAGGATCGACTGGCTTGCTCTAAAACATACGTCACCTACTACAGTAGTTTAGCAACAAAAAAAAGTTCATTTTCCCTCTGCTAAAAAACAGGTGTCACTGAAAATGTGCCACTGGCTGGTGGCTCTGTCTCTATATGTCACAACACCAGCTGTTAACTCTCCAGGTGAGTTCCAACAAAAGATGAGCTGTCATTTCAAACCCAAGCGATGCCCCGCCCCCTGGCCCGGCCCCCTGACCCCGCCTCCAAACAAACACCGACGTCACACCAGCTGTCAAAATCTAAATCCCGCCTCCTACGTTTGGGACGGACTGTAGTCTTTAGTTCGGCCGCGGGAAGTTGGAAGCGTCGGTTCGTCGCCCCGCTAAAGACTACAGTTCCCAGGGGGGGGGACTCGAGACGCCGCCAATCACGGCACACCACGCTCTTTCTACTGGCACTTGGGGAACACAGAAATGTCATTTAAAAAAACCGATACGCTGCGTGTTGTTGTCGTCGAAAAGCTGTGTTAATAATACGGTTACAATCGAAGCAAAGGCATAACTAGAAGTATTATCTGGCAACAAAATGTCATCACGAGGCAGTTGTAGTTTCTGTAATGCACTGGCCAATTACTTTTAAGTGTACAAAATTAGCGACATGCACACTATGCATATAAATAATTACGTATTAATTTGTATTGGCGAACTTCTCTGTCGTCGTGGCCTCGCTTTAATTAAGATTGGACAGTGGACAGCAACCTGGCGTAGTTATTTTATCATAGTGTGCTGGCATTACAGGCAGAAAGCTGACTACGGTTGCAGACATTTATTGCATAATACTAGGACAATGAAAAACATACCAACGCTGCGCGTGTCACAGCAGCGAGTGTGTGACGTCAAATTAAGATGACTGTTGGAAAATGCGAGAAGATAAGACAACTGCACTTCCGCGTTACACGGAGCTCGTGAATGGACGATAAGACAACTGCACTTCCGCGTTACGTGGAGCTCGTGAACGGAAGATAGACACCTGCACTTCCGCGTTACACGGAGCTGGTGAATGCCGGAAGGTACCGGGAAGTGTTGCGGTGGTCAATATTGCTTGACGTGATTTGGGACAGCAAGCGTGTCACATTAATATAAAACCCATTTGAGCGAATAAGTTAGCCAGCTATTCCAATACAAGTATATGTACAATTGTACAGTTTCCCCCCCCGAGGCAAATACGTGGTACTTACGTGACAAAAGCAGCTCTGGTCTTGATTGTCCGGCGAGGAGGAGACGTCTTTGCTGGAATACTCTTGTTGTTGGTGTGTTTTGGGTTTTGCGTTATTGTGTTGAAACCAACACAAAACAAAGTCCCCGAAGAACCACGTCAAAAGTAGGAGACCACACGTTAGCAACGTGATTTTCAACATCACTGGCTGGTGATCTAAAAGGTAGAATAAATACAATAAAAAAAAACGAGTCAAGCCAGCTTGGCCACTCTTTTGGGATATCTGGTGGTGTACAACTAATGTCTAATCTGCGTCACAGCAGGGCAGCCGATAAGATATCCAGAGGGACTGTAAGACCTTAAATTAGCTCGTTATACGAATGCCACAACGATGTCACACTTGTAAAATCGACACATAGCTTGACTAAAATACATAACGTTGACGTTAGCTGGCTGAGTTCTGTTCGCCCTGTTGTTGTCGTTGGTGACAAGAACGGGTACGGAAAAGCAAAGGAAGTTCTTCATCCTCTTTTGGTTTTTCCGGCATACCGAACGGCTCCAGTGCGTGTTGCTGCCCCCTACGGGTTCAAACAGAAATGACCCCTAGTGCAAACATTTTTTTATTGAATGGATGAACATTTTATTTAACAGATTGCAGAATGGGTACAATAATACAGTACGGCTCAATACACACAATTGTTAAGGGGATGCAGACCAGAGAAAGACGTTTGTCTTTGATTGATTGATTGAAAAGTTTATTAACAGATTGCAGAATGGGTACAAATTGTTAAGGGGATGCAGACCAGAGAAAGACTTTCGTCTTGTTTACATCAGGGTCCCCCATTTTCAATTCATCATAACATATATGACATACATGTCATACAGATAGACAGTACTGCTACATCTATACATTTATGACATATAAGATTTGCAAATACAGTACTGTTTGTGATACAAAAGTGTCCAGAAAAAGAGTGTATATACATTTGGCGTAGAAACTGTACATTGGAGGAGGTTGGGTGGGTGGGGTGGGGTTGGGTGAGGGCTGTACATTGGAGGTGGGGGGGGGGGGGTTGGGTAGGGGACACACACACATTTTACACTGTACATTGGAATACTGACAAAGCCTTACTTGGTCATTTACTGTACAACTAGGTTAGGACATTTGTAGGGGCCAGTTTCGAATTGCAGTCTCACGTAGGTGTTTTTTGAGTGTTTTTGAAAGTGGGTAGTGATTCACATTCCTTTACAGCTTTGGGTAGGGCGTTCCACATTGATGTGGCATAATTGCGAAACGTGTTTAGTCCCTTGTTTGAGCCGAATCTGGGTTTTACATGATTTGTGGAGCTCCCTCTGGTGTTGTGATCGTGGTATTCACTGACCTTTGGGAAGTATTTTGACATGTACATGTCTTGTTTACATCAGGGTCACCCATACATACATGACACAACATACATGACATCATGACATTTATGGCATAGGGACATGATACATGACATACATTATGTATACTGTTACATTTGTGAGCGACGTCGCTTTTTGATCCTTCGATGTCGGCTCTTCCTATCATTGTGAAGCAGAATAGGGAACGTGAGCTGGGTTTAGACCGTCGTGAGACAGGTTAGTTTTACCCTATAAGCTATAAGATATACATTTGTGACATATACGATGTATACGAATTTGTCCACACTTTCAACATAGACCACTGCACTTCCATGTTACTTGGAGCTCTTGAGGGGGGGGGGGGGGGGGGGGTAGGGTATGTTTTGATAGGTCGTTTTTCGTTTCAAACGGAAATACGAAAAAAGGGGAAAAAACGGACATCATGACATCATACTGTGACATCACAACGGAACATGAGTTCCATTTGAATAATATAAATAATATGTTTGGTAAGGCTGTCCCCGAAGCCTGTTTTTGGGATTCAAACTTTGTCAGGGTTCTTCGGACGGATGTTCGAACCTTAGTTTTTTAAGCGAAATGTTTTTAAAACACAAAGGACACCTCTTTCCTATCGTAGTAAGGTAGACAATGAGCTACAACCTTATTTTCACCTAAACGAGCCGTCCTCGGAGCTGTACATTTAATAATATTGATCTCTATGTGCAGTCGGCTGTGAGGCAAGTGCGCAGCCAGGGACCGTCTAAAAAGTGCAACACCGAAAAGAGACACTACAAAAAGATTCAATAACTTTACTGTCATACAATATGGTCTGATATTAACATTCAGTATTCAATATTAACATTCAGTATTCAAGTAGAACAGCTAGACACTCACCCCACAGCAAAACGGTAGGCAAGGCACCTTGGTTGAGAAATGCAGGTTTCAGTCTATGTGTTTTGTAGGATAGACAGTCTATCTATCCTGTCTCAAGATGCAGAATGAGATCTTCTTCTTCTTTAGAATTTCCGGCAGTGTAGACGCATCGTGTCATATTCTTCTTCTTCTTCTTCTTATGTGAATTTCCGGCAGAGTAGACGCATCGTGGCGTATTACTGCCCTCCGCAATTCTTTTTATGGGCTCTTCTTCTTCTCCTTATTCTCCTTCTTCACCTTCTTTTTCTTCTTCTACTGGACCCCGTCATCAACTACATTGTCCATTGGAGTGCAGCTACTGCTGCTACTTCCTGTCTGAGCCCCCCTCCGCGGGACCCTCCTTGCCCCCTGCTATCTTATCCTGGGCTGCTTTGTCCCTCGCAGCCTTGTCCCTCGCAGCCCCCTCAGCCAATTCACTATACACCTCCTTCCAGTCCAGACCTTCCAATCCCAGATGTTGAACCGCTATCCTAACAATCATCTTCACCATCTCTGTTCTACCCTTAGCCTCTGCCATACCAGTAACTACCCCTGCCACGAAGGCCACAATACCTAATTTCTCCTCCCTTCCCCTCTCTCTTTCCACCTGCTCTACCCTCACTGCCAAATGCCCTCCTTCAACCCCCTGCACCCTTTCTTGGCTACCCTGTCCTGCCCTGCTAACCGCCCCAGCATACGTCAACTTACCCTCCCTTCTCTCTCTCCGATCCGCGACCTCCTTCATCATCACCTCGCACCCCCTAAACGCTACACTATGTTCCCCACCACAACTACAGCACTTCGGCTTCACTCCCTCTCCACAATTCCCATATTCATGTTCCCCGCCACACCTAGCGCACCTCAGCCCCTTCCTACACGTGGTAGCTATATGGCCAAACTCCTGGCACCTATAGCACCTAGGAGGATTATGAACAAATTCCCTAACCCTATACATCCTACGCCCTACAAACACCTCCCTAGGAACAACCCCACCCTCAAACGTAATCACTACCGTCCCTGTCACTGCCCTCTCTGCTCCCCTCTTCATCCTTTCTGCACTCTTAACTATGCCATTACGCCCGTTCTCCATTAGCTCTTCCACCAGCTGCTCTACTGTAACCTCGACCGGTACCCCAGCTATCACCCCCTTACACCCCCCCCCCCTCTTCTCCCCTACTCTCGCCACCTTACTTATACCCACCCCCCCAATGCTCCGCATCTTCCTAGCCACCTCCACCTGCCCCTCACTACCACACCCTACGGCCAGATTCCCTACCCACAAAACTCTCGCGTACTTTACCTCCCCTAATTGCTCTGCAATGAGTTTGGGCCACTCGAGCCTACCTACTTTCCTCTCACCCCTCTCCCCCTCAAGCCTGATCACTATATGGATCACTTCCGCTTTTGCCACATCTTTTCCAGCACCCTCGTCTCCCGGCCCACTTGAGCTATCGTCCCCCACTTTCTTCCTCTTCCCCCCTTCTCCCCCACTCTCCTCCCCCCTACTATCACTGTCGTTCCTCTCCGTCTGCTTCTTCATCTTCTTCCCCACCGTTTCCCACACCTCCTTCTCCATCTCTTCTTTCTCCCTCTCCTCCCCACTATACCCAGTCTTCCCATCACTGTCGTTCCTCTCCGTCTGTTTCTTCCTCTTCTTCCCCGCCGTTTCCACCTCCCTCTCAATCTCTTCTTTCTCACTCTCCCCACTATACTCCATTCTGTCACCACCCGACTCTTTGCCCTGGCTATTCTCACCCCTATCGCTGTCGCTCCTTGCTTGCAGCTTCTTTTTAGCTCGCAACGACATTCTCGCCAAGACCGAGTTATACTCGTCAGTGCTCAACAATTCCCACCCGTCGTCACGCGTCTTCAGCTCGTCAAGGCTCATCAATTCCCACCACTTGTTGTCACTCCCCTTCATGTCACCATCGTTTCTTCCACTTGAGCTATCGTCCTGCACTTTCTTCCCTTCTCCCCCACTCTCCTCCCCCCTACTCTCACCCGACCCCTTACCCTTCCACTGATCGTGAATATCTGTCGTTCTGGACATTCGTATCTCCATTTGCCGTTCTTCCTCTCCCTTCTTCTTCTTCTTTCCACCACCCATCCTGATGCAGTGTAAGTCTCTCAGTGACTGTGCTGTCATCGTGTCATATTACTGCCCTGTTGAATATATATAGAACACAAATGTTCTAGAATGTTCTATTATGACATCATACTGTGACAAATGTTCTAGAATGTGCTATTATGACATCATCTGTGACATCACAAATGTTCTAGAATGGTCTATTATGACATCATACTGTGACATCAACAGTGGCTCATGAGGTAGAGCAGTCGTCTGGCAATCCGGAGGTTCCCGGTTCGATTCCCACTCCCAGGCAGCGTGTCGATGTGTCCTTGAGCAAGACGCTTAACCCCTAATTGCTCCCGATGAGCAGGTTGACACCTTGCATGGTTGCCTCCGCCGTCGGTGTGTGAATGTGTGAGTGAATGGGTAAAATGTGAGTAACAAATTGTAAAGCGCTTTGGATAAAAGCGATATATAAAAAAGCAGCCATTTACATCACAAATGTTCTAGATAATGTTTGATTATGACATCATACTGTGACATCACAAATGTTCTAGAATGTTCTATTATGACATCACAAATGGTCTAGATTGTTCTATTATGACATCATACTGTGACACAAATGTTCTAGAATGATCTATTATGACATCATACTGTGACATCACAACGGAACATGTTTGAGTTCCAAACCTTCGTTTTTAAATTTTATTATTAATATATCCTCAAACTAAATCCTCAATTTGAATAAAGTAATTCAAACTTCGTCAGGGTTTTTCGAACGGACGTTCAAACCTTCGTTTTTAATAAAAATAATTACAAAAAAAATTCTTGTTTCTTTTTATAATTATAATTATTATTTTTTATCCTCAAACTAAATCCTCAATTTGAATAAAGTGATTAATCTGATTAAATTAGTATTTTTTTCTTCTATTATTTTGTTAGTGATGTAATCAAAAATAACACTTGGAACAAAAAAACGATAATATACGATTGGTAAACAGTATGTCTGATATTATTGGCCTACCGATATTGGCATAAAAATTTGATATCGGAAAATATCGGTATCGGTTTTCAAATTATTATTATTATAATTTTTTTTTACATTTATTTAACCTTTATTTACCCAGGAAAGCAAGTAAGAACAAATTATTATTTTAATTTATTGTCAAAGTATGCATAATGTTGTGTTAATTACACGACAAGAGATATGTAATGTTAATTACCTGAAATTATTAAGTTTTTGGGGGGGGGGGGAAACCCTGCATATACGGTATCGGTTGATATCGGTATCGGAAATTACGAGTTGGACAATATAGGTATTGGTAAAAAAGCCATGCAATATCGAGCATCCCTAAACACTCTGATTAACCAAAACACTTAAAAGAAAACTGGATGAATTATTATAATAATATGTGGTTGGCACTTTTTTATCGTTGCTATTGTAGATAACTGTGGCAATTCTAGATTTAATACATGTAAACAAATTTATTCATTGATAACCCAAAAAAAAACATTATCTACTTGAGGAGAGAATGTGTATATCTGTGTTTTAACTTTGTGTACACACTTACCGCCCATAATTGGAGTAGGTATGCGTTACTCATAAATTGTTTCTGCTTGGGGAGAAGTCTTGGTTTTGGGGAGAGTAATACTTAGGGTTTCCAACCTGCTCTACTTCTAGAAACAAAACAGTGAACAAAATGTGTATTTTAGCAGCTTTAGGGGCTACAGGCGTGTAGTTCACCAGTTTGATGAGAATCTATTATTTGGGAAACAGAAAATACTCTGTTACACTTGTGAGTGTAATTTCATAGTTCTCCTAATTTCTCCCAGACACCAAGGTCGGTCGTGAAGTCATGCTCGCTACAAGACTGTTAAAACACTGCAGGCATTCATTTACATTTACATTTAGTCATTTAGCTGATGCTTTTATCCAAAGCGACTTACAAGTTCTGTACGACAAGCCATCAGGAAGAGCACAACTCTATCAGCTGAGTAACAATGTTCATCAAAGTGTTGAGTGCTACAGTGTAGGTTAGTTTATTAGGACAAGTGCATGACAGTATGGTTAGTTAGGGTTAGATTTTTTTTTTTTTTTTTTTTTTTTTATTCAGATAATGGTTGAAGAAGTGAGTCTTTAGTCGACGGCGAAAGATTGGACGTGTTTCGGCTGTCCTAACTGGGGTGGGTAGTTCATTCCACCATTGTGGGGCAAGGACTGAGAATAGGCGACTTCTCTTTGATGACCCTCCCGGAGCTTGGATAGGAGTAGGTCTGAGGCGGCCAGAAGATGCAGAGCGTAGGGGTCTTGAGGGTGTGTAGTTAGAGACCATTGACCGGAGGTAGGCGGGAGCAGTTCCCTTTGCCGCACGGTATGCTAGGTCAAGGGCCTTGAAGCGGATTCGTGCAGCAATGGGGAGCCAGTGCAGGTCCCTAAGAAGTGGGGTGACATGGGCCGACTTCGGTAGGTTTGAGATCAGGCGGGCCGCTGCGTTCTGAATGAGTTGAAGAGGCTTAGTGGCAGTGGCCGGGAGGCCAGCGAGCAGTGCGTTGCAGTAGTCGAGGCGGGAGATGACTGTTGATTGGACGAGGAGTTGGGTGGCTTCTTTTGTCAGGAAGGGGCGTATCCTTCTGACGTTGCTCAGGAGGAATCGGCAGGTTCTGGTTGTCGCTGCGATGTGAGCAGAGAAGTTCAACTGGTCGTCGAGGACAACACCAAGGTTCTTGGCGGTCGGGGACGCGGTCACAGCTGCATTCTCGACTGTGATGGAAAGGTCGGTCAGGGGGGAGGATTTGGCCGGCAGGTGGAGCAATTCTGTTTTGCTTAGGTTCAGTTTGAGGTGGTTGGTCGTCATCCAGGCGGAGATGTCGGACAGACAGGCCGAGATCCGCTCAGAGACGTGGATATCTGAGGGAGGGAAGGAGAGGAAGAGTTGAGTATCGTCGGCATAACAGTGGTAGGAGAAGCCATGAGACGTGATAATGTTACCCAGTGATTTAGTGTAGAGGGAGAAGAGAAGGGGTCCTAAAACCGAGCCCTGGGGGACACCCGTCCGCAGGGGGCGGGTGGCCGACAGGGTCCCTCTCCATGACACTTGGTAGGAGCGGTCATTGAGGTATGATGACAACCATGTCAGCGCAGAGCCAGCCACTCCCATTCCTGCGAGGGCCGCGAGGAGGATCTGGTGGTTGACTGTGTCGAAGGCTGCAGATAGATCTAGGAGAATCAGGACAGAGGAGAGGCCTTTCGCTTTTGCTAAGTGCATTCATCATAATCAGGATTCATACGCAGGCTTGATAAAGTAGCTACACCACCAAGGCCGCCTGCCACACATGAAGCACACACTGTATTCAGAAGATTCAGTCTGTTTTACATTCAGTGTTATTTGACGAATACATACATGTATAATATATATCACATTATGTTATATACAGACAAATGTATACATTTATAACATAGTAACAAGATGTAGTGGATGTAATAGCACCACTGAGTAGTAATGCTGCAAGGTCAAGGGCAGAGTCCCTGCAGGTTTCAACAAGTTGAGTTGAAGACCTTTTAAGACCTTTTTAAGACCACTTTGAATATAATTGAATACCTAGTTCACAGCCATACTGGCAAAGATTTATGAAGGAAAATGCCTATGAAAGAAGTGATTCCATATGAATCGTTAGAGTAACTGATAGAATATTACCATACTGCTTACAACATAGAAGTAACTTTCTAATCTTTAGAAGACTTTTAAGACACATTTTGTACCTAATCTGTAGTTTCCATTCTCAATAAATCATGCATATATTAGGCATATTATATTCAAGATTAGATTACTTTCAACATCATTGTCATAGCATTACTATTGTCGTAATAACAAAAGGGTAGAAGTACACAGTACAACAAAATGCAGTTAGCATCTAACCAGAGTGCAACATATAAAGTAAAATGCAGTTAGCGTCTAACCAGAGTGCAACAGAGAAGTAAAGTGCAGTTAGTGTAGAACCAGAGTGCAACATAGAAGTAAAATGCAGTTAGCTTCTAACCAGAGGGAAACAGAGAAGTAAAATGCAGTTAGTGTCTAACCAGAGTGCAACATAGAAGTAAAATGCAGTTAGCTTCTAACCAGAGGGAAACAGAGAAGTAAAATGCAGTTAGTGTCTAACCAGAGTGCAACATAGAAGTAAAATGCAGTTAGCTTCTAACCAGAGGGAAACAGAGAAGTAAAATGCAGTTAGCTCCTAACCAGAGTGCAACAGATAAGTAAATTGCAGTTAGCTTCTAACCAGAGGGAAACAGAGAAGTAAAATGCAGTTAGCTCCTAACCAGAGTGCAACATAGAAGTAAAATGCAGTTAGCTTCTAACCAGAGGGAAACAGAGAAGTAAAGTGCAGTTAGTGTCTAACCAGAGTGCAACATAGAAGTAAAATGCAGTTAGCTTCTAACCAGAGGGAAACAGAGAAGTAAAATGCAGTTAGCTCCTAACCAGAGTGCAACATAGAAGTAAAATGCAGTTAGCTTCTAACCAGAGGGCAACATAGAAGTAAAATGCAGTTAGCTTCTAACCAGAGGGCAACATAGAAGTAAAATGCAGTTAGCTTCTAACCAGAGGGCAACAGAGAAGTCAAATGCAGTTAGTGTCTAACCAGAGGGAACCAGAGAAGTAAAATGCAGTTAGCTTCTAACCAGAGTGCAACAGATAAGTAAAATGCAGTTAGCTTCTAACCAGAGTGCAACATAGAAGTAAAATGCAGTAAGTGTCTAACCAGAGGGAACCAGAGAAGTAAAATGCAGTTAGCTTCTAACCAGAGTGCAACAGATAAGTAAAATGCAGTTAGCTTCTAACCAGAGTGCAACAGATAAGTAAAATGCAGTTAGTGTCTAACCAGAGTGCAACATAGAAGTAAAATGCAGTTAGCTTCTAACCAGAGTGCAACATAGAAGTAAAATGCAGTTAGTGTCTAACCAGAGTGCAACAGAGAAGTAAAATGCAGTTAGCTTCTAACCAGAGGGCAACAGAGAAGTCAAGTGCATAGTAATGTACACAGTGGCTCAGGAGGAGGTAGAGTGGTCGTCTGGTGATCAGAAGGTTCCCGGTTCGATTCCCAGGCTCCTGCCGGTAGTGTGTTGGAGTATCCTTGAGCGAGACACTTAACCCCCTAACTGCTCCCGGTGAGCAGGGGGGCAGCACCTCGCATGGCCACCTCCGCTGTGAAAGGGTGAATGTGAGTGAGGCACAAGTTGTACAGCGCTTTGGATAAAAGCTGCTATATAAATGCAGTCCGTTTTTACCATTATGTAAAACACGTGTGTAGAATGTAGACGACGTGAAAAGACAAACCACCTTTTACCTTTACACCTCTTCCTAATCATGGGACCCCGTGGGACGAGACGCTTCCGGGACGGAGGGGGAGAACAGGAAGGAGTAGGACGGAGGCCCGTCGTCGTCTTGTTGAGACAGAAAGTCCATGGAATCCATGTATGTGGGGGCGCTTGGGGACAGGTTGTACGTTGGGGAGGGCGGGGACAGGTTGTACGTTGGCGCGGGCGGGGACAGGTTGTACGTTGGCGCGGGCGGGGACAGGTTGTACGTTGGCGCGGTCGGGGACAGGTTGTACGTCGGCGCGGTCGGGGACAGGTTGTACGTCGGTGCGGTCGGGGACAGGTTGTACGTCGGCGCGGTCGGGGACAGGTTGTACGTCGGCGCGGTCGGGGACAGGTTGTACGTCGGGGAGGGTGGGGACAGGTTGTACTCTGGGGCAGTAGGGGATCGGGGAGCAGAAGGGCATCGCTGAAACACTGGAGCAGGAGGGCGTGGCTCAAACGCTGGAGCAGGAGGGCGTGGCTGAAACGCTGCAGCAGAAGGGCATAGCTGAAACACTGGAGCAGGAGGGCGTGGCTCAAACGCTGGAGCAGGAGGGCGTGGCTCAAACGCTGGAGCAGAAGGGGGTGGCTGAAACGCTGCAGCAGAAGGGCGTGGCTGAAACGCTGCAGCAGAAGGGCATCGCTGAAACACTGGAGCAGGAGGGCGTGGCTCAAACGCTGGAGCAGGAGGGCGTGGCTCAAACGCTGGAGCAGGAGGGCGTGGCTGAAACGCTGGAGCAGGAGGGCATCGCTGAAACGCTGGAGCAGGAGGGCGTGGCTCAAACGCTGGAGCAGGAGGGCGTGGCTCAAACGCTGGAGCAGGAGGGCGTGGCTGAAACGCTGCAGCAGAAGGGCATAGCTGAAACACTGGAGCAGGAGGGCGTGGCTCAAACGCTGGAGCAGGAGGGCGTGGCTCAAACGCTGGAGCAGAAGGGGGTGGCTGAAACGCTGCAGCAGAAGGGCGTGGCTGAAACGCTGCAGCAGAAGGGCATCGCTGAAACACTGGAGCAGGAGGGCGTGGCTCAAACGCTGGAGCAGGAGGGCGTGGCTCAAACGCTGGAGCAGGAGGGCGTGGCTGAAACGCTGGAGCAGGAGGGCATCGCTGAAACGCTGGAGCAGGAGGGCGTGGCTGAAACGCTGGAGCAGAAGGGCGTGGCTGAAACGCTGGAGCAGGAGGGCGTGGCTGAAACGCTGCAGCAGAAGGGCGTGGCTGAAACGCTGGAGCAGAAGGGGGTGGCTGAAACGCTGCAGCAGAAGGGGGTGGCTGAAACGCTGCAGCAGAAGGGGGTGGCTGAAACGCTGGAGCAGAAGGGGGTGGCTGAAACGCTGCAGCAGAAGGGGGTGGCTGAAACAAGGGGGCGATAGGGGGAGGAGGATGATTCACTGGATCTGAAAATGGAGATCCGTACGGAGAGCGCGGCCGCCGGCCAGGCCGTGGGCTCCTGCCAGACCGCGGGCTCCTGGAGGGAGAGGCGTCGCTGCTACTCGGCCCCACAGCGACAGCGGGTGGGTGGGGCCCCATGGCTCCTCCCAGCTGGGGGAGGGACCTGCTGAAGCCAATGGGAATGATGACGAATGGAACCTTGACCTGGACTTCAGAGTAGCTGTGGTCCAAATCCACCTTGGGAGCAGAATTGAGATGTCACTTTAATGTTTATAGCATAGAACTGACCCTAAGATAAGATAAGATATTTTTTGATCCCCTTGGGGAAATTCGGGCATCATAGCAGCATGGGGGAGGGGGGAGGTACAGGTATGGGCAGGGTAATAGTAGAAACTGAGACATACATATATAGGCAATACAATTATAATAAAATATATATCTATATAATAAATGATATATATATATATATATATATATATATATATATATATATATATATATATATATATATATATATATATATATATATAATACAAATAGAAATGGTGGCTTTTAATACACTCTGCTGTTTGGACTCATTGCATCCAGACTGTGATTGTTGGACTGTTGATGAGAACCATTTTATTGCACTGCACTATTGCACTATTTTACTATTCTATTCTATGCTGATATATGTCTATTTTATTGCACTGCTCTTATTCTGTCTATTTTTATACTCATTCTATGTCTGCACTTTATGCATTGGTTTTATTTAGTCAGAAACCTGCTAATAGTCTTTTATAGATTCTAATGACAATCTATTACAATATTTAAAACCTTTATAGATTTGAATGAAATCTATTACAAATTAGGTTTTAATATACATTCTCTGCTCATTTTATGCCTATATGTCAATAATTATGCCAATTTTATGCAAATGTTATGCCTATGTGTATTTTGTGTCTACATCACTACTGTGAAGCACTTTGGGTTGCAATTCTTGTATGAAAGGTGCTATATAAATAAAGTTTATTATTAGTATTATTATGCACTATAGATTTCGAGGTTGTTCTGTATGTGGGAGACACAAATTTGCCAATGGAATCGCCTCATCTATCAGTTGAAGTCTACTGAAGTCGACTATTAGTAGGGATGCACCGATGAACACTTTTACATTTGTTAACATTTCTGTTCTGGCCGATAACCAATATTACCGATGTCCATATGATCTGTGTGAATAAAACAAATGTCTATGATAATAATTCTTTGTACATACTATTTGCGTACATACGGTTTTTGTATACTGTTTTTGTACATTCTGTTTTTATACATAAATTTTTTTTGTACATACTGAAACCATGTTAGCCCGTGATAGTTAGTGTGTCACATGCAAGTAACGTTACCCAAAAAAAAAAAAAAAAAAACAGCAGCGAGACAGAGAAATAATCATCAGTCGCCTCAGTTGTGCTCATTGGACCAATACAATCAGTAAAAAAATTTACTATCACCAGCCAATATATGTTTGCTAATATATATCCGCCCAACTAGGTAAAACAGCTTTTTTCCTTTGATCTTGCTGCATTTAAAAGTATGATATCTGACCACTGTGTCGACTTGTAACTGTCTTCTTTTATTGTTTATTCTTATTTGTTGTGCCTAGACTAGACGTATGAATCTACTGATAATTGTCTTTTTGTTTTGTGAACTCTGTTATGAAACGGCTGCCACCTTCTTGCCTGTTTTAGTTTACGGTGATGTTCTGTACAAGTGTAACGGAGGTCCGTGACTCTGAGTATATCCACAGTCACGATGGACATCAAGTGTTGTGAGGGGACTGTGGCACGTAGCGGTACTGCAAGTAAACTCCTCCACCCATAAAAGGCATGCAGACACGTTACCAAAAGGTGAATTCACCTCTTGGTGTCGTGGTCTGCGATGTGAATTCACCTCTTGGTGTAGTGGTCTGCGATGTGAATTCACCTCCTTGGTGTAGTGGTCTGCGATGTGAATTCACCTCTTGGTGTCGTGGTCTGCGATGTGAATTCACCTCTTGGTGTAGTGGTCTGCGATGTGAATTCACCTCTTGGTGTAATGGTCTGCGATGTGAATTCACCTCCTTGGTGTAATGGTCTGCGATGTGAATTCACCTCTTGGTGTCGTGGTCTGCGATGTGAATTCACCTCTTGGTGTCGTGGTCTGCGATGTGAATTCACCTCTTGGTGTCGTGGTCTGCGATGTGAATTCACCTCTTGGTGTAATGGTCTGCGATGTGAATTCACCTCTTGGTGTCGTGGTCTGCGATGTGAATTCACCTCTTGGTGTCGTGGTCTGCGATGTGAATTCACCTCTTGGTGTAATGGTCTGCGATGTGAATTCACCTCTTGGTGTAGCGGTCTGCGATGTGAATTCACCTCCTTGGTGTAGTGGTCTGCGATGTGAATTCACCTCCTTGGTGTCGTGGTCTGCGATGTGAATTCACCTCCTTGGTGTCATGGTCTGCGATGTGAATTCACCTCTTGGTGTCGTGGTCTGCGATGTGAATTCACCTCCTTGGTGTAGTGGTCTGCGATGTGAATTCACCTCTTGGTGTAATGGTCTGCGATGTGAATTCACCTCTTGGTGTCGTGGTCTGCGATGTGAATTCACCTCCTTGGTGTAATGGTCTGCGATGTGAATTCACCTCCTTGGTGTCGTGGTCTGCGATGTGAATTCACCTCCTTGGTGTAATGGTCTGCGATGTGAATTCACCTCTTGGTGTCGTGGTCTGCGATGTGAATTCACCTCCTTGGTGTAATGGTCTGCGATGTGAATTCACCTCTTGGTGTAATGGTCTGCGATGTGAATTCACCTCCTTGGTGTAATGGTCTGCGATGTGAATTCACCTCCTTGGTGTAATGGTCTGCGATGTGAATTCACCTCTTGGTGTAATGGTCTGCGATGTGAATTCACCTCCTTGGTGTAATGGTCTGCGATGTGAATTCACCTCCTTGGTGTCGTGGTCTGCGATGTGAATTCACCTCCTTGGTGTCGTGGTCTGCGATGTAAATTCACCTCCTTGGTGTAGCGGTCTGCGATGTCACCCGCGGTGCGGGAGACCGGGGTTCGAGACTCACTCGGGGCAATCCCTGATAACAGGGGTCGAACTTTAACACAATGCCGCAGAGATGGCAATACGAGCCCGGCTACACAAGGATGCATCTGCACACTCTCTTCTTCACTTGTTAGACGCTGTCTACCATGGGGCGTTGAGATTCATTGCTGCAGGTTGTAAGCCCCTTACACATCATTGTACCCTCTAATCACTTCCGAATTGGACGTCTCTACACTTGCGTAGGACTCTCTCCACTGGTGCTGCATCCTCTATGAATCTCTCCTCGGTGTGTTCCCCTCTTACCTATCATCCCTCGTGGTGCATAAACAGAGTCGTTTTGGCCTGCGGTCACAGGATCTTTTAACTCTCTCTGTACCATTTGCCCGCACAGAAGTCAGACATTTCCTATTCTGCCCCATCTACGTGGAACTTATATTACAAAAGGAACCGAGGCTCCCGAACCGAATTCCCATTGGAGATTTTAAGCTTCTTATACGCAATATTGAGAGGGCATCCATTGGGGGCCTGTTCTTGTTCTTGCTCTTAATTTAGTTTATCTAGATTTTAGCCTCTCTTAGATTTTTTTGTTGAGTTACTTGTCTTGTGTTTGTCTGGAACTTGTTTTATGTATTTGTTGTGTTTGTTTGGTGGATCAGGTCGCTCTTGCGAATGAGACTGTCTCAATGAGATTTTACCTGTATAAATAAAGGTTTGAAATGAAATTTCATTTACACTTTTATAATTAGTATACTTTTATAGTCATGATATCCATAAACTTCAATCGGTTCGGATCCTTTGAATGAAATGAAAATGTAAACAAACACTGGCGTTAGCGTTAGAAAGTAGCACTGCGTTGCGTGAAATCACTGAGCCCAGAGAGGAGTGGTTAGGCAAAAATTAGTTCAGAGTATATTTGCTTAGAAAACGTAAATGTCGAATTCAATAATTTTTTGTTTCTCCACGTGGTAAATACACAGGTCACAACATGTTTACAGGAACGTTTTGGAGTTGTATTTGGAGTGTATTTCGTGACTGTAGGGGACTGTAGGGAACTTCAGGGTAAAAGTCTGACCCACTTCCAGTGATGAAGCTAAGCTACGCTAACTGTGCGGGCGTTCCCTAAGCCTAATGCATGCAGAGAGACAAAAAAGGTATGTATCTTCTTGTCTAACTCCAGGGAAGATGTAAATTTCCCAAAATGTTGGAGTTTTCCTTTAAGTGAAAATATGGGTACTGTCTCTTACTCAAGTAAATGCCAGAGTATCTGGCTAAAAACACACTTGAGTAAAAGTTTAAAAGTTTCTACTTTTAAATGTACTTAAGTACTAAAAAGTAAACGTAAAAACTTTTTTTCTGACTGTATTCTTCTGATATCAAAGATCCCCGCTTTCTAGTCTTGCACAAGGACCAATCAGCATGGGTATGGGCGGAGTGTAAGGAATGTAAGGAGTAAAAAAAAAAAAAAGTCTCTGAAATCTAATTGAGTAAAAGTACAAGTATACGAACCTAATAATACTCGAGTAAAGTACAAATCCCAAAAAACAGCACTTCAGTATTGTAACAAAGTACAATTACTCAAGTACTTTACACCCCAAGGCGGCTAGGTGGTGCAGTGGGCAAGGCGCTCACCACCAATGCAGGAGACGCTGGGTTCGAGCTCAGCTCTCCGCATTGCTATCAGCTTGGCTGGTCGTTCATACTAATACAATTGGCAGTATTAGGGGGTGGGAAGCTGATGGGTGGGGATCGGACATTGTGGACAGCGACTCCTACAGGTCGGTTGGTGCGCCTGCGCAGCAGAATCAGGAAGCGACGGGGGCGGCGTGCCCTCCCACGCAGACCCCCGACGCTGAGAGATTGCGCTGTGCAGGTGAAAAGATGCGACGGCTGCTTCCTCGAGTACCGGAGGGGACACGTGATGTAAGGCTTCGTCCACATTGCAGCCGGCTTGTGGGAGGCATGGCCTAACAGCGTTCGAGACAGGGGAGGGTAGAATTGGACGATACGAAATTGGGATGGGAGAAAAATAGAAAATGGGAGAAAAAGTAGATAAAAAAAAAAGTACTTTACACCCCTGGCCTTACCTTTATCTCGTATTCCACGGAGACGAGTTCACAGTTCTGGATGGTCAGGAGCATGTCGTCGGGGATCTTCATGATGAAGTTAGTCGTCGCTTCCGTGTTGAATTTGACGACGTCCCCGACCATTGCACAGATGACCTTGTCCTCGGCCTTGGTGTGACCTTTGGTGGTGCGGTACACCACGTTCTGCCTCAGGCTCAGGCGAGGCGTCACGTCGTCCGAGGAGGTGTTGTCGACCTGCACGACCAGGGTGGCGCTCTCGCCTGTCAAGACATTTACATTTTACATTTAGTCATTTAGCTGACGCTTTTATCCAAAGCGACTTACAAGTTCTGTACGATATCAGGAAGGGTACAACTCTATCAGCTGAGTGACAATGTTCATCAAAGTGTTGCGTGTTACAGTGTAGGTTAGTATATTAGGACAAGTGCATGACAGTAAGGTTAGTTATAGGGTTAGATTTCTAATTTTTTTTTCATTTCAGATAATGATTGAAGAAGTGCGTCTTTAGGGCAGTCAGGTGGCATAGCGGAGATTGCGCTCGTCACCAATGCAAGAGGCTGCGGCCTCGACTCCCGGAGTCAGCATTGCTTGAGGCTTGGCTGATCGTCATACTAACTAGTTTGGCTGGGTTAGGGGGAGGGCAAGTCGTGGGTGGTAATCTGGCGTTGTGGACAGGTCAGGTCTGGGCGCTTGCTCAGCGAAAGGCAGGAATTGATGAGGGCAGCGTGCCCTCCCACGCGTTACACCTCACCAATGAGAGTCCTCGCTGCCAGGTGAAAAAAGAGTCACTGGCTGTCGCCGCATGTGTCGGAGGAAGCGTGTGGATGACTTCAGGGTTCCCTTGTACCGACCAGTAGGAGAACATGCGCACAACAACCAGGTAGGGGAGGGGGGGGAATTGGCACAGCGACTAAATTGGGACGGGGGAGAAAACAGAGAAAAATCGGAGAAAGAGAGGATTAAAATAAAGATAAAAAAAATAAATAAGTGCGTCTTTAGTCGACGGCGAAAGATTGGATGGGTTTCGGCTGTCCTAACTGGGGTGGGCAGTTCATTCCACCATTGTGGGCCTTGAAGCGCATTCGTGCAGCAATGGGGAGCCAGTGCAGGTCCCTAAGAAAAGGGAGGTTCTCAAGAGGCGGAAGACGACACACACGTCCTATGATCTCACATAAAATGGTAAATGGTCAAATGGTGCATTTATATAACAGCTTTTATCCAAAGCGCTTTAAATCAAATCAAATGTATTTGTAGAGCCCGAAATCACAACGAATTGCCCCCATGGGCTTCACAGATCAAGAAGAAACATCACACTAGATCCACAACAAAAAAACACATTTTGAAACACCCCCAGACTTTCCCCAATGAAGATAAGGAACGACTCCCTAAAACCTATAGCCATAGAAGAAGAAAAAACATGGGGAGAAACCTCAGATGGCCAGTTCAACGGGGATCCCCCATCAAGGTGTCAGTGATATATGGTGTTGCTGTGGAGAATAGATGGATGGAGAATAGAACAAGCAAATAATTGTTATAGACCACTGCACTTCCGCGTTACAATGAGCTCGGGAGGAAATGAATGAATGTGGATGAGAGCCGTGATGTAAGTGGTTGCAGCTACGGCTGTGGGGGCGCTAGAGACATGATCGAATAGACTTTTATGCGCCTGAGTTTCCTTAACACGGCGCGAGCCCTTCCTAATCGATCAGAACTAAATCGGCAGAGAAAAAGCAAATTTTTAAGCACCTATTCCATGCACATGCGCAGATTGCCCACGGATTGTGACGCCACGCAGATTGTGAGCGGCAGTTTACGATATTTTAAAAATGGCTAGCTATATGAGTACCTTGCCAGCTGCTGAAAAGTGCCGGTATTTGAACAAAATTGCCTGCTTTTTATTTTTTTAATATCGTAACCTGCCGCAATAGGCTCTGAACGGGCTTCTTTTCACATTGTCTGTACACATATAAAATTTTCGTGCCAGCATATTGGCCCGTGCATACAGTTTGCAGCGCTGGCACTCCACATGTCACACATGTCATCAGAGATATTGTGACCCAAATATCGCACACTCTTCACCACATCTAGAGTGCAGTCAGACAGCAAGAAGGAGGGAAACTTTTGCTTCTGGTCCTCCTTAGTTTTCACAATCATAACTACACTCTTGTTAGGGTTGAATTTGATATCATGTTGTATACCATACACAGAGCAGACTTTAAAGGAAAACTCCAACATTTTGGGAAATTAGCTTATTTGCCATCTACCCTGGAGTTAGACAAGAAGATGCATACCTTTTTCTTCTCTGTGCGTGCAGTAGGAGTAGGAAGACGTTGGGAACTAGGCTAATGGAGGAACCTACTTCCAGTGACTGACGCTAAGCTAGGCTAACAGTGCGTGTCTTCCTACTCCTACTGCATGCACAGAGAAGAAAAAAGGTATGTATCTTCTTGTCTAACTCCAGGGTAGATGGCAAATAAGATAATTTCCCAAAATGTTGGAGTTTTCCTTTAAGCAATTGCTGTAAACCAGCACTATAGGGGTCAAGAGAAAATATTCTGAAAGAAACGTACGGTTATCATTTCATTTGCCAGATGGAATTATTGTGAAATTATACCATATAGCACCAGGTATGTCAATCACAGAAATCATTTGAAAGTCAATTTAGTAATTGAGGCGTAATGAAAGGTTTACAGATTCACAACATTCACACTACACCATATTGTAAATACCAATTGAGCACACTTTGATATTTTTTAAAGACATATTAAATAATACATTAAATAAATGTGTATTATGAAATAAACCGTTGTGCACTGGAGTAGGTTTCAGTGTTAAAGTTAAAGCAGAATTTCCTAAAGAACTACTAAAGAATCAATCAATCAATCATTTCAGCTAAATACCTGAATGGAGGCTAATTGTAATGCCGTTAGTTACGTTACCTTGAGAATAAGCGGTCCTGTCCATATGGATCTCCATGTGGATCTGTCGTGTGGCGAGAACCTTACTCTCTTTAACTGTTGAACCAACCCAATGAGACTGGAATAAAATAAAATAAATAGTCATTAATTGTAGAGAGTTGCACCGACTGTGACTGTAGTATTGTCAGCTGCAGCCATCCTGCTACATTTTTACATTTACATTTAGTCATTTAGCTGACGCTTTTATCCAAAGCGACTTACAAGTTCTGTACGACAAGACAGCAGGGAGGGTACAACTCTATCAGCTGAGTAACAATGTTCATCAAAGTGTTGAGTGCCATAGTGTTGGTTAGTATATTAGGACAAGTGCATGACAGTAAGGTTAGATAGATAAAAAAAAAATTCATTTCAGATAATGATTGAAGAAGTGCGTCTTTAGTCGACGGCGAAAGATTGGACGGGTTTCGTCTGTCCTAACTGGGGTGGGAAGTTCGTTCCACCATTGTGGGGCAAGGACCGAGAATAGGCGACTTCTCTTTGATGACCCTCCCGGAGCTCGGATAGGAGGAGTGGGTCTGAGGCGGCCAGAGGATGCAGAGCGTAGGGGTCTTGAGGGTGTGTAGTTAGAGACCATTGACCGGAGGTAGGCGGGAGCCGTTCCCTTCGCCGCACGATATGCCAGGTCGAGGGCCTTGAAGCGGATTCGAGCGGCCATGGGGAGCCAGTGCAGGTCCCTGAGAAGTTGGGTGACATGGGCCGACTTCGGTCGGTTTGAGATCAGGCGGGCCGCTGCGTTCTGAATGCTACTAAGCACTTGGGTCTGCAAACGGAGGCGCCTCAGTTCCGACACTTAACCCTTTCACTGCCGCACTACCAAAACGGTTAACCCTTTCACTGCGGCGACACACGGAAGGTTAACCCTTTCACTGCCACACGACAGCCGGCGACCGTCGGTTGTGTGATAGTAAAGGGTTAACCTTCTGTCGTGTGGCAGTGAAAGGGTTAAGTGTGGCAGTGAAAGGGTTAAGTGCAATATATAACCTCTCTGGTGGAGGGATCTGTACACCTGCGAGTGTAGCGCGTGGCCACGGTGTCACAGACACAGTCAGGCCCTAGTTTTTCTCAGCTTCTGCAGGGCAGTATAGTATAATATAGTATATAGAAACTATACAGGTTCTCACTCACCATCAGATGGTCAATGTTGGGAATGGACCTTGAGGCAAAGTTGAGCTCCTTCTCCGCCGTCTTGTCCATCCGCCAGCTCCTGGCGAGCTTCGCTTCCAGACTGTAGACTATCTTCCCATGAGCACCTCTGAAGGACGACGGCATGCTTCTGGAACGGAGAAACAGCAGAACCAGGACCGGACAGAAATATCAAAACACTGTTAATATCAGGCAGTTTTACCTGAACTGGTGTAACAGCCTACTATAGTATCTGCCTCAGCTCATATCCACAGATATCCACTCATATCAACATACAGTATATGCCACTCATATCAACAGATATCATTCATATCAACAGCTATATCCACTCATATCCACAGATATCCACTCTATCAACATATAGCCATCCATATAAATAGATATCCACTCATATCCACAGATATCCACTCGTATCAACATATAGCCATCCATATCAACAGATATCCACATATATCCACTCATTAACAAATATCCACTCAAATCCATTATTATGTCCACAGATAACCACTCACATCAACGGATATCCACGCACATCAACAAATATCCACTCATATCAACAGATATCCACTCATATCTGAAGTAAAAGTATACAGGCTTTTTAACATACTGAAAAAAGTTGTTTCAACTAGGGATGCCCCGATCGATCGGCCACCGATCGTTATCGGCCGATAATCAGTATAAATATGCGATCGGTGATCGCTCGGTGATAATGCTTTATTTTCGCCGATCGTCAAAACCGATCTCATCCGCTGAGTTCTGTCTCAGACACCGGGTGGTGCGGCGTCTGCTTCCCCCTCCAGCCCCTCCCGTACGCATGTAAACACGGGTCTAGTCTAGTCTAGTGGGACGGGAGGACGGCGTCTCCCTGAGCTAACGTTACAAAATGACCCAGTCAACTATTCACTTTTAGTTTAATACATGATGAGGCATTGTCTAACCGAATGGTATCTAGCCGGCCAGCTACCGATAGCTCCTGATATCAACAAATGCTCCAGCAATAGTCTATTAGAGACATGTATGATACTCTGTTAGCTCACGTTAGCGCAAATTAGTTCACTGTTCAAAACAAAATGTCCCATTGAACTAAATAATTCACTGAGGCGCTGTATCAACGTTATATATCCGGCTAGCAGTAGCTACAGATAGCTCCTGATATCAATGTCTTATAACACTGATTCGACGCGTATTTGAGCTGAGGGCTTGCTGAATGTTATTTAACGTTATACCAATACTAGGGTCCAGCTGCAGCGCAGGAGAATCCTGGCCGTAGCTCGAGGCTACTCTAGTATAGGTCCAGCTGCAGCTCCGGAGAATCCTGGCCGTAGCTGGAGGCTACTAGAGTACACACAGACAGTGGAGCTTGTTGCGTGGTGGCGATGTCTCGCAGATAATACAAGTACAAGTCTAATTATATAATATATATATTTTATTAAAAAAATATATATATATATATATAAAATAAATTTTAATTTTTTTTAATCAAAAACGATCGGTATCGGATCGGTATCGGCCGATATGGCTCACGACGATCGGTGATCGGTATCGGTGGCAAGAAACGTGATCGGGGCATCCCTAGTTTCAACTAAAAATAAATGACTTACATGAATTACAGTAATGTCAGTATAGTAGTTACTGCCCACCTCTGTTTATTGTGTGTTAAACAGGCTAAACAGCACGTGTCCCACTTACCCTGCTGGGATGCTGAGGTTGAATTCATACAGATGGATGCCTTGGGGGAGGACAGTGCCTGCAAGAGAAAAATTGTCGTGAATTTTTGACTGGACTGACGTTGATGACATAAATAGACCCATATATGATCCATCCAGGCTAGGGCTATATAGGCCTACATGCATATACGCTTTTTGTATCACAAACAGTACTGTATATTGCAAATCTGGTATGTCATAAATGTATAGATGTAGCATCTATCTGTAGTCGTGTGTGTCATATTATGTCCTGATGAATTGAAAATGGGGGACCCTGATGTAAACAAGACGAAAGTCTTTCTCTGGTCTGCATCCTCTTAACAATTGTATGTATTGAGCTGTACTGTACTGTACTACTGTACCCATTCTGCAATCTGTTAATAAAGTTTCCAATCAATCAATCAATCAATCAATCAATCAATCAATCAATCCAACATGTTACAGTTACGTCACGAATATCCGACATGTTGGATTTGGCACGGAACCGCCGCGGGAGGCCTTTGTATTATTATTGTATTTATTTATTTGTATTGCATACATCGGTAGAAATAGGACTGCTGATCTGCGTTGTATTTGCTCAAGTACCAATCTATGGGCTAGCAGCGGCTAGCTAGCCATTAGCCAAGGAGGGCGGGGTTGATTCAAGTTTTGACATATAGTTGGAATAACGGTATTATAACGATCATATTCATTAATAACATGTCATTCTAATAACTATTGATTGATTGATTGATTGATTGATTGAAAAGTTTATTAACAGATTGCAGAATGGGTACAGTACAGTACAGCTCAATACATACAATTGTTAAGAGGATGCAGACCTGAGAAAGATTTTCGTCTTGTTTCCATCAGGGTCCCCCATTTTCAATTCATCATATGACACACATGACATACAGATAGACAGTACTGCTACATCTATACATTTATGACATACCAGATTTTCAAATACAGTACTGTTTGTGATACTAAAAAAATCCAGAAAAAGAGTGTATATACATTTGACATAGAAACTGTGCATTGGGGGAGGTTGGGTAGGTGGGGTGGGGCTGTACATTGGAGGTGTGTGGGGGGGGGGGGGGTTGGAATACTGACATACATTTGACATAGAAACTGTACATTGGAGGAGGTTGGGTAGGTGGGGTGGGGTTGGGTGGGGCTGTACATTGGAATACTGACAAAGCCATGCTTCCTATCCTTTATAAACTCACGGATCATTTGGATGTGCACTTAGGAAATAGGAATCTTATTATAGGCAATGGGAATCAGCATCACAGTGTGATCTCACGGAACAGCAAGTGTTCACACACACACACACACACACACACACACACACACACACACACACACACACACACACACACACAACAATATTAAATATTAATACCTTTCTTGTTTTCCGGAATCAAAAATTCCTTCAGTTTGAACAATCTCATCTCCGCGGTGTAGTTGAAGCTTTCCTCGTCGTGCCGCTCCGACCAACACACGTTCGCGTCTCCCTTCGCTTTGATGAAAAGACTTTCAACGTTGGTCTCTTTCTCCAGCTCCAGAGTGACCCTCCCTGCCACCGTGTCCCCCTCGGAGAACGTGCCCTGCTCGTTGATGGCATCGTAACTTAGTACTAAGTCCGTCACTGAAGAAGGCATAGTCGATCTAATGCAAAACAATGCAAAGCTTAATGCATACTTGAAATGTATATAGGCTACTATTGGTATGGAACCGCTATATGTTATTTCCAGTGTCCAGTGTCACTGGTTATTATTTGCAGAGGACGCACGCAGGGCAGCAGAGATATGGTACCCAGTGTAGAACCAGACACGCCCCAGTTGTCGGCAGTTATGCAGCAATTGATTGATTGATTGAAAACTTTATTAACAGATTGCACAATGGGTACAATACATGCAGACCAGAGAAAGACTTTCGTCTTGTTTGGATGACGCGGGCGGATTGTTGACAGTGACAGAAAGGAATTGGCACTGACTGACTCACGAATGCTCCTCCACCACCTGTTCCCCCAGATAAGTTTGCCGCCGACTACTCTTTCTTGAAGAAGCTGCAGCTCTTTGTTCGGTAATGTGCACAAAGTGAACCATCTCATCAACCGGTGTCTAGAAGTGGATTCGCATCTGGGTCCGGCCCGTACTGTATTGTACCCATTCTGCAATCTGTTAATAACGTTTTCAATCAATCAACATACCGTAGTACATACAGTAACATAGGCTACCACTAGGTGGCAGTGAGATCCTTCACACCACCTGTGAAGTTTTGGGTCATTGCATATCGCGCTGTCTGTCCCTGTTTTGTTGCCGTACCCACTCTATCTGCCGACGGTAGGTGGTTCTTTGAAATATAGCTCCCTTATTTCACTATTTTCTGCTAAATGTAACTCATTTAAGTTTTAACTTGTAATACATAATGCTTAACGGTCAATTTATTACATGGTTTCATGACATTTGTGCTAATTTGACCACTAGTACTAGTTTTATAGGTACGTTAAATGTCGCAATGATTGCTACGGCCATGTCATGCATTCCATTCACTCGTTGCTCTCGTA
The DNA here is from genome assembly GCF_963971535.1 of Notolepis coatsorum. Taxonomy (NCBI): domain Eukaryota; kingdom Metazoa; phylum Chordata; class Actinopteri; order Aulopiformes; family Paralepididae; genus Notolepis; species Notolepis coatsorum. The sequence goes on from NC_140171.1 coordinate 5,005,942, forward strand.
GTTGTTATTATGGTGAAAAAACGAATGAATTGTTTAATTTTGTACATGTAGGTATGCAAGATGTGCAGTGACCAGAAGACTCCAACGGTGTTGTTTTATGTGTCTTCTGCAGGTATGTGGCTCCATGCATATTGTATGTTTATCAATGTAAATTAATTTACCTGGTAACTCTATGCACTGTGGCATTTCCTGCTATGTTCAGCAGGTGGCGCTAGTTTACCATTTCTGTTTTAAGTAATGTTTTGATTTTATTTTGGTTTAGTGTAAGAGTTGAATTGTATAAAGCTCCCAGCCATATGTAGAAGGGTGGATTATCCCTACTTTATGAGAGTAGATATGAACTGTCACCAGGTAGTGGGAGCACAGCAGATCTGGGTCCGGCTGAGTCCCCGACTGTAGTGTAGGGGTATTAGAATTGGGATTTAGCAGAGGGAGCGGATGGGGCCTAGGGTTTACTAACCTAGGGGTTCTGCACTGGTCCTTCTTGCCCTCCAGGGCGACTTACAGTAATTCCCCAAACACCCACACTTCCCCTAATACTTCCCAGTTCCCACACCCTCTCACACCCGGTGTCAGTAGTGATAGATGATATAATTTATCCCCAAAGCAGTACCATTCCTTGTTGACGAGCGGAGACCTGTCCAGAACACCTGCCCCAATGATACATAGGCCGGATTGGAAAGGGTTAAGCAGTAATACACATTCACAGTAATTGACACACACACAGTGATCCCATTTCTACGCCTCTCCTTTTATATAAATTAGGCTTGCATTCAATACACGGTACAATGCATTAGTGTTGTCACGATACTGGAATTTCGACTTCGATACGATACCTTGAAAAGTATCGATACTTCGATACCATTTCGATATCAATTTTTTTTTTTTTTTAACAAATTTAGCTTTTGTTGCTGGTTGATTCTCCTCAGCTTCTCTCTGGTACTATAAGAGAAGATACATATAACACTTTTAAAACCCTTTGTTTATCTTTAGATCACACAATTAAAAATAACTGTTCATCTCACTTCAATCATTTTTATTGCAAATGCAGAACATGGTATTTTCTCAAGCAGACAGATGTAAACACTGTAATCTGTGTTGCATGTACCTGACAAACTGAACTGTTTGTATTACAGTTAGTAACAGTTTCGATTTTTATTTAAAGATAACGAGAGCGAGCGAGAGAGAGAGAGAGAGAGAGAGAGAGAGAGAGGTAGCGGTAGATAGAGAGAGAGAGAGAGAGGTAGCGGTAGATGGAGAGAGAGGTAGCGGTAGATAGAGAGAGAGACAAAGAGGGGTAGAGAGAGAGAGAGAGGCTATGCTCGGAGCATTTTAGTAACGTTACATTTTCAACAAGATTGCTGCTATTTAAACACTTGATGGAAACGGGGTAACGTTAACCTTATGTCGACTGTTGTATTGTATGACCTCGACATAACGTTTAAACGTTAACGTTACTCCGTTTCCATGCCGTATTTATAACGGTGGCCAGCTAAGCTAACGGAGCTAACTGCTAGCAGTAGCTAACGTTAGCTGGTAGCTGTAACGTTACAACGAATCAGCTGTTGATATTATGCGCCATCAGTAGACAACGTATCATGTATTAAACTAGAGTTAATGGTTTAATGCTTCAGTCACAGTGACGTTGAAAGAGCAGCTGTCACGAACCTCTTTCATTTATTTATGGAGATCCGCGCTGGCACTGCTAAAATGTTTGTTTACTAACTGAAGACGGCTCTGTGAGGGGGAGGGCTGGACTCGGAGCAGCCGGAGGGGAAAGCGCGCTCTGAACAGCGCGTCATCAATTTGCTGTAGAACACTCGCCAGCTGGTACCGATACTGCAGAAAGTATCGGTGTAACTGAGGGGTACAATTCCCTGACTGTATTACTAGATATGATACTTACTACCACTACCTTTGTACTTAATATTCGGCCACCCAGTACACGGCATAAATATATTATCATGAACACTCTCACGTAGATGAAACGGATCCAACACAAATGTACGAATTAGAAACAGGTCTTTATTTCCTACACAGCGATGGTGTGTAGAATAAGCACTTAATCACTTAATTACATTTATGAATTGAAATAGTATGCACTTTTATGGCAAGGAGTATTCGTCGGTATATCAATAGATAATGTCCAATCTCTGAAGGCGCAGGTGGTAAATATACGACCTGGAATAGTTAAGGAATAACAGCAATGATACTTTAATGATTATAGGCTGGATACACTAGAGGGGGTTAATCCGGTCGCTTGTAAGCCGACAGGAGTAGGAGGGGGGGGGGGGTAGAATCCAGCTGCCTCGTCCGGCCAAGGGTATCCCAGGTGAACCCACTGTAGTGCCGTTCAATGCGCCGGCGATCCTTGGACCACAGATGAAAGCAGGTGGACTCTTTGTGGGCCGGCTCTCTCCGGTCCACGGGGGAGAGATGTGGAGAGACCTCGTCTTGCAGAGCGTCTCCTCACCTTGCGTCCTCTCCAGGGGGGGGGGTTCCAACACACGGTAGTGTCGGGGGTCTTTATCCATAGAATAATCAAAGTATCCAAAGCATAATCCGTGCCTGGGAAGGCGGGCTGTCGTCGGTAGAATAATCCGGTATACAGGTCCACTCGCTCGTCGGCTCTGGGGCTCCTCGGGTGCAGCTTCACATAGGGTCAACCACCCTGGGTAAGCAGCCAGTTCTCTGCCCGAAACGATGGGGTACTGACTACGGTAGTATTCTCACCGCACGAAGCACTATATATTAACAGACTATTATTAGCTTAATAGACTACGTCCAACTCGACGATATAGTGCCAAATATGACTATTCAAATATTAATATACACGATGTCTCAATACCGATGGTAGGCCGAACTTGGCCTTACTCCCACACGTGGCATCGCGGGGAGGCTTTACGTCTGTGACTCTATTGGAGGGTAAGAAACTGGACTGAAAAGAAAGTCCTACTTTAGTAGCGCAGTATATATACGCACTATGAACAAATAGTCCCATTAGTGGTGCGGTAGCCAAATTCCTACGCGGAACTAGGACTTGTTCGTACATGTCGAGCGGTACGTTTGAACTGGGTCTGAGGGGTATGGCAGCCTGGCACCAAGGTCTCGACCAATAGTAGAATGGAGACTATTATGGGATGTTCAGTAGGCTAGAATGGATATTCAATGCATATTGTACAAGGAATACACAAGGGATATCAGGGAATATTAGAGAATATACAAATACAACTAAATATATACATACAAATAAATACACATACTCGGTTCAATCTGGCCCTTCACAACAGCCACCCCCTGAATAGGTCCCAGACCTAATCAGTTAAACGGAGACAGATTAATCGCGTTGTCTATTTACACATAAGGGTTTGCTGTAGGGGTCAGTCAACTTCACAAAGTCATAGGGTTGTAGGGTCATGGTCATCATCGATTGTGTCTGGGAGTCGAGGCAGTTCTATGAGCCTTGCCACGGGACGGGTGTAAGTGCGACCCTGGACGAGCACTTCAGCTGCTCGGACCTTGCCGTCGGCACCGGTGATCACTTTGCTTACGCGGCCGGCCGGCCACATAGCTCTGGGCAGTGATTGATCAATAATCATGACGACTGTTCCTTCTGTCAAATTGTCTCTCTCCTTTACCCACTTCTGGCGGGTCTGTAGAGACGGTAGGTAGTGCAGTAGGAAACTGTTCCAAAACTTGTCGGCTAATACTTGGCTGTACCTCCACATTCGTCGGCCGTTCGCTTCTTCAGGCCGGTACATTGTCTGGGGTAATGTGGGATCTAGCCGCCCCATCAGGAGTGTGTTGGGGGTAACTGGGTCGATATCCGCCACATCACTGGAGACATATCCGAGGGGCTTCGAGTTAAGTACTCCCTCAATCTCCGTGAGGACTGTCATTAGGACTTCTTCCGCCACAGTCTGGGCCCCAAGTACTGCGTACAGGGCTGTCTTTATGGAGCGCACTTCTCGTTCCCAAGTGCCACCGAAGTGGGGTGCGTTTGGGGGGTTGAATTGGAAATCAACCTGTGCTGGAGCGAGGTGGGTCTTAAGTTCTGGGCCCATAGCTTGGAAGCTCTCTCTCAGCTCTCTTTCGCCGCCTTTAAAGTTTGTCCCATGATCGGACAATAGGGTAGACGGTCTTCCTTTCCGTGATATGAATCTACGGAAGGCCATAAGGAATGAGTCTGCGCTCATGGTCGGGAGAAGCTCGATGTGTATCGCTCTGGTGGTCATGCATTTGAATACAATACCCCACCGCTTCTCGGTTCCTCTTCCTTTCTTTATGTGCAGCGGGCCAAAGCAGTCCATACCCGTTGAGTGGAATGGCTTGTCACCGATTCGGAGGCGACATGGAGGAAGGTCAGCCATCCTTGGTATGCTGGGCTGCGCGCGCCACTTGCGGCAGTCTAGACATGTTCGTTGGAAGCGTCGTACCGCCTCTCTTCCTTGTAGGATCCAGTAACGACGTCTGATTTCCGCGAAGACTCTTTCTGCTCCTGCGTGATGTACATCCTCATCGTATTTCTTTATAATCAGCTCTGTGACCTTGTGTCGGCTGTTCAATACGATCGGGTATTTAATGTTGTGCTGAAGGGTCTGCAATTAGGTAAAATTAGACCTAAAATAATCCCCCTTTAAGTTAATATGTGGGAGTTAAGTTATTATTTACCACATAATGTTACACTGTCTGCCTATTGATTGCATCTCAGGTTATATGACGGTGCTGCCATCTAGTGGGCCAGAGGTGGTTTAGTGTTCCCTCGTATCTGCGTCACTTCCTCTCTATGAGCTTGTGACGTTGAACTTGACCGGACACGGAAGAGAGCGGACGTACACACGGCGTTGCTCTCGTTAACGTTATAGTTTGACGGTGACCAAGTATGTAAAGTGGCTTACCAAGCGGACATTATACCACCAAGAGAGAGTGAGTTTTAGTACCCAGCTAATTTGATGTTTAGTAAACGTCTGGGATTAGCATATTACAGCAGACTATAGTATTCCCCATCTATCGTTACCAGTTAGCCGAAGCTAGCTAGCTCGGCGCTAATACCTAAAGTAGCTTCGGCTCATGCTTCGATAGCTGCTCTATACTGGACATATCAGTCGATATATAACACAGACCAGAGAACATTTAGATAAGGTCTGTGTCGCTGTAAAGGGACACGACTAGTCCTAAGAAGTAGCCATAGCAGTAACCTGTGGTACAGAGGGGACCAGCGTGTCTGCAGCAGCTGTCGGCGTGCGCCGTGCAGCACCACGGAGCGGAGCGAGACACTCGGACCACCACAGCGGAGCATCTGGTCTGCAGGAGCAGACTAGTGGCGCCTATTGGACCGGGCAGCGTCTTCCCGCCCTCATCAACACGCAGCGGTCTACTACTCCTCATCACCTCCATCTCTCTCATCCTGCAGAGGGAATTGTTCCTCTGTCACAGTGGTAACCGCGGCAACGTTTGGCCAGAACACTTTATTAGAACTATTTGGGCGCCCATCTAAATTTAGTAATAGTATTTAATTAGGCTTTGTGTAATGTGATAACAATATTTTGTATGTATCCTTTTTCCCTTTTTTGCTTATATAAAAGCATTATGTTTCAAACAGTTTCCTCGCTCTTTCTAGTTTAGGTGACTCCATTTTAAGTTATTCACTCAGTTGTGTATTTGGTACAATTAGTTTAAGAGTTAAGGCATCCTACCACACCCCCTAAGGTGATAATTATATACAGTCCTCTAAGCTCCCGCACAATTTGGTCCTTCGAGCCGGATTTAAACCAGATAGGATGTCACAAAAGAGCGAGGTAGGTTCAAAGGGTCCCCCCCCCCCCTTCCCTGAAGGGAAGACACGTGCTCCTAGGGAGCGTAGATTACCCTCCCGACTAGATGACTGTGTCCTGGGTACACCCAGTAGCCCTAGTTCGGAGAGCAATCAGCATATGCTAAACACATCAGCTGACCGGACAGTAGGGGACTTTACAACCCAGACGGCAGGCACACCCCAGCTAGTAGAGGGTGCTGCTGCCACACCACAGTTAGATCAGACGGCAGGCACACCCCAGCTAGTAGAGGGTGCTGCTGCCACACCGCAGTTAGATCAGACTCTGAGAACAGAGTCAGACCCGACTGACACCCCCCAGCGGCCTGAAGAGAAGAAGAGACACCAGGTGGCAGTCTCGTGTAGTAAAGACATAACTACCTTCTCGCCACTGGATACCGCCAACCAAGATGAGTATGATGAGCAAGATGAGTCTGAAGAAGAGGCAGGACTTCAATCACTTCCAACCGGGAGAGTTCTTCGTAGACACTCGCAGAACTAGTAGGCCCCCCAGCAGAGCACAAAGCAGAGGGAGCGTTACAAGCCAAACAGAATTCATGTTCCAATGCATGCAACAACAACGCGAAGATGCGCTCGCAAGAGAGGCTCAACGACGCCAAGATGCACTCGCAAGAGAGGAGTGGCTCCAACGAGATGCGCTCGACAGAGAGAGAAGAGCCGCGGAAGCACTGGAGCGGGAGCGCGATAGAGCGGCAGCCCAGGCCTTGGAGTACACCCGGCTCGCTACCGCCCAACTGCAATCGGCCTCTGCCTCCAGGCAATCATCAAGAGCATCCACTAGGAATAACTCACCCCAGCGCCGCCAGCCTGAAAGGGAGGAGCACCCGGCTACGTATCCCCGACCCCGAAGAAGGGACAAGGCCGACTCCGAAGACCTGGAAAGGCGACTGGCTCGTCTGCAGGAGGAATATACGGCACCAAGAGAGGCGCCACCCCGCTCTCAATGTGAGCGGCTACCCGCCACACACAAAGCAACCTCCAGATCCCATCAACATTGGCCCGTAACTGCACCGGCCCCTAGGTACGACCCGCTCCCACAGCGCCCACCAGGGAGCGCCATCCCATTCTTCAAAGACAATTCTAGAAGTCAGTACCATGACATGAGGATGTGTCTGGAGTTCCTCCTGGGCGCCGCCAACCACAGCGAGCAACAGAAGTTCCTCGAGCTGTCTATGCACTGTAGGCTGCCTGCGGCCAAGCTCATATGCACTGCCAACGCATACTCCCCCACCCCCTATACTTCGTCTATCCAGGCCCTGGACGAGCGCTGGGGACGCCCGTGGGACCACATATTGGAGGAGATCCACGAGCTGGGAGAAATGGCAGACATAAAGGACGACCACGCCCTGGACGCATACTCCTTGAAGGTACAGGCTCTGGTGAGCCTCCTGACGTTCGAAGGAGCCGCCGGCCGCACTGAGCTCTATGCAGGCTCCAACGTAGAACGCTTCGTCAGGAAGCTTCCAAAGGAAAGGGAAGAGAGGTTCCGACGGGAACACGAGCGTCTCCACCCCCAACAGCCACTGTCTACCCTGATGGAGCTCTCAGAGTTCCTGAAGTCGGAGATGAGGCACATCCGCCTCCCCAAGCGGGAAGAGCCGAGAGGCAGTGGACGAGACAAGTCCGACCGAACGGGGCGGCCCGTTAGGGTGCTGACCACCGTACATGAAACCACATCAAAGGAGCACCAAGGGCCCCCGAAAGGCCAACGAGGCTTCTCCTCCCAGAAGAAAGGAGAGAAGAAGACTCCGCCGCCATGCCAGTGCTGCACAGAGGTCCACTGGCTAGACAACTGCCCCGTGTTCAAGGAGAAGACTACAGAGGAAAAGAAACAGTGGATAATAGAGAATAAGCGGTGCTGGAAGTGCGCCCGTGAGCACAGAGCAAAGGACTGCACCCTCAAGGGACCCTGCAGACAGAGCGGGTGCGGGAAGATCCACCTCACGGCCCTCCACGACCTCAACAATAGAGACGACAAGGCTAAGCCTTATGTGGCGGAAGTCCGTGATGAGCCCTCTAGAGAGCTACGCAACTACTACGTGGGCCCCGTGAGAGGCAGCACTCCCCGCGTGCTGTTGAAGATTGTGCCGGTGGTCCTGCGGAACCGCGACAAGACTCTGGAGACCTACGCGGTTATTGACGATGGCTCGGAGCGCACGCTGCTGATGCGTGAGGCTGCCATCGCCCTTGGACTCGTGGGCGACGCAGAGGAGCTGGATCTCCTCACCATCCAACCAGGGCGCACCACTATTCGAGGAGAAAGTGTGGCCCTCACCCTCACACCGGCCGGACGGCCGAAGGAAGTCTTCAAAGTGAGCCGCGTATTCACAGCTGCCGGGTTGTGCCTCTCCAGTTACGGCTACCCGATGGGAGTCCCTCATGAAGAGGTACCCACATCTCCGTAATCTGGGGATCAACGCTGCAATGGAGGTGAAGCCCACCCTCCTGCTCGGCTCCGATAATGTGAACCTCACTTTACCCAAGCACATCATCCCGGGTCCACCCGGATGTCCCGTCGCCCTGGAGACTCCGCTAGGCTGGACCCTGCAGGGCCCCATCAGTCTAAGAAATCTGAACGCCCGTCAGACCCACTGCCTCTTCATTGGAGCGGGGCACGAAGACGAGGCATTGCTGGAGAATGTTCAGAGGTTATGGCGGCTGGACATTGCTCCATACAAAAACGAGAAGATACACACTCGCTCCAAAGAAGATAAGGCGGCGATGGATCTTCTCCAAGCCAAGACCAAGCGTGTCTGCGTGCGCGGTGTCCTCAGATACGCCACACCGCTCTTGAGAAGAGAGCCCATGCCGACCTTCAAGGTTCCCCCAGGAGTAGCGAAGCCGTGTCTGCTTAGCACTGAAAGAAGACTCAGCAGAGACCCTGAGACGGCTGCCGCCTACGCCACAGAAATGAGCAAGCTCATAGAGTCTGGACTCGTCAGGAGGCTGAAGCCTGAGGAGGCGGAAAGGAGTACCGAGTCATGGTACCTTCCACACCATAACGTTAAGCACAACGGAAAGAACAGAGTGGTCTTTAATTGCAGCTTTCAAGTGCGCCAGCAGAACCTCAACCGCTATCTCCTGCCCGGTCCGACTCTGACCCCTCCTCTCCTCGGAGTCATGGTGCGCTTCCGACGACAGAAGACCGCCATCAGTGGCGACATCAAACGCATGTTCCATCAGGTGTGTTTGCTCGACGAAGATAAGCCACTCATGAGGTTTTTGTGGAGAGAAAACCCAGACGACCCGGAACCGTCCATCTATCAGTGGGAGGTGCTGCCCTTCGGGACGACCTGCAGCCCGTGTTGCGCCACCTACGCCCTGCAGCTTCATGTCGACGACGGCGCCGCACCCCCCGGAGTCTCCGATGCTGTCCACCACAGTTTCTATGTGGACAACTGCCTCCACAGCGTGGAGACCGCGGAAGAGGCCTACAAGCTGGTGCATGACATACGCACCTTCCTGGCCACCGCTGGCTTTGAGGTCCGCCAGTGGGCCACCAACAACCCTGAGGTCGTCCGAGACCTCCCAGACGAAGCGAAGGCTGACAGCAGCGAGACCTGGCTCTCCCAGTCAAGTGAGGACGCCCAGGAAATGACTCTGGGTCTCCTCTGGCGTTTCAAGTCTGACACCCTGTGTTACCGGCAAAAGAAAATCGAAACTCGCCATTACGTAACCAGGAGGTCGATCTACAGTACTCTGGCGAGTCAATATGACCCGTTGGGTTACATCAACCCCTACACGACTCGTGCCAAGGCTCTGGTCAGCGAGCTGTGGACTGAGGCGAAGGGATGGGATGACCCCCTACCAGAGACACTCGGGGCGAAGTGGAAGAAGTGGGAAGAAGAGCTCCCCACCCTCCAACAGATCGAGTTTCCCAGGAGCTACTTTCCCTCGAGCGTCAGTCTGACCGGCAGCCAGCTCTCCCTTCATGTATTCTGTGACGCGTCTGAGAAGGCATATGGTGCAGTAGCGTACCTGCGCGCGGTGGAGCCCGACGACACAGTCCACGTCTCCTTCATTCTTGCACGCTCAAGAGTTGCACCCAAGAAGCAGCAATCCATTCCCCGGCTGGAGCTCTGCGCAGCTCTAAGTGGAGCCCAGTTGGGAAAGATGCTGAAGGAAGAGCTGCACCTCCCCCTTCACGCGGTGTCGATGTGGTCTGACTCCACAACAGTCATCCAGTGGATCCAGTCGACTTCGTGCAGATATAAAGTATTCGTAGGAACAAGGGTGACAGAGATCCAAGAGCTTGTGGGGATCAGCTGCTGGCGATACGTTTCGACAGATGTCAACCCGGCGGACGTGATCACCAGAGGTGCGACCCTCGAGGAATTGGCACGTCCCAACCTCTACCACCGTGGACCCGACTACCTACGCAAGCCAGAAGAAGACTGGCCTTCTCCTCCGAACTTGGAGAACGCAGAGGTGGAGGTGGAACTTAAGAAGTCCATCTTCTGCGGCCTCACTGGACTCCAAGACCCTTCAAATACTGACGGTCCCAAGGTTGAGGATTGCCAGACCCTAGAAGAGCTCCAAGTACGTACCTTCCACCACCGGAACCCCGGTCCCGGAGACCCGACCCCTCTCAGCGCTGACGACTACGCCGCAGCTGAGATCATGTTGCTGCAGAGGGTGCAGCGGGAGGTCTTCCAGATCGAGATGGCGTGCTTGGGACGGAAGATGGAGCTACCAAGAGACAGCAAGCTGAGGCTACTGGCCCCCGAACTGGACGAGAAAGACCTCATACGTGTCGGAGGCCGCCTACGACGGGCTCAGGGCCTCACTGAGGACAGCAAACACCCCATCCTACTCCCCTCGAAGCATCCGGTGACTAACTTGGTGATTCGTCACTATGACACCAAATTGTATCACCCTGGAGCGGAGCGGCTCTTCGCGGAGCTCAGGAGAAGGTTCTGGATACTTCGCGGCCGGGAGGCTGTGCGGCGTTACCAACGGTCATGCACAGACTGCCAGAAGCTCAGAGCCCAACCCATCATGCCACGAATGGCTGACCTCCCATCCTGCCGCCTCCGTCTCCAAGAAGCGCCCTTCCACAACACGGGCATGGACTGCTTCGGGCCCTTCACCATCAAGGCGGAGATCGGGAGAGCAACTGCTAAGAGATGGGGAATCATCTTCAAGTGCCTCACCACGAGAGCCGTCCATCTCGAGGTGCTGGCTGAAATGACAACAGACAGCTTCCTCCAGTCATTCCGTCGATTTACTGGAAGGAGAGGGCGACCCCATACCTTATGGTCTGATCATGGGACGAATTTCAAGGGAGGAGAAGCTGAACTCATCAAGAGTTACCACCAGATGAGTGAGGAGTTGAGGGACGAGCTGGCCTCCCAACAGGTCACCTTCTCCTACAACCCTCCAAATGCACCCCACTTCGGTGGAACGTGGGAGAGAGAGGTCAAGTCAGACAGGTTCCGAAGGCAGAGGTCTTCAACACCGTGCTGGTGGAGATTGAAGCCATTCTGAATTCCAAGCCACTGGGGTACGTCAGTAGCGACGCGGCCGATCTCGACCCCATAACACCCAACAGCTTTTTGATGGGGCGGCGAGACGCGGCCCTTCCCTTTGCGGTCTACGCCTCCACCGAGATCATCGGCAGAAGACAATGGAGGTATAGTCAGGCTCTAGCCGACCAATTCTGGAAGAGGTTCACCACCGAATATCTCCCATCGCTGCAAGGCCGCCGCAAGTGGATCACTGAAAGAGGCAACCTAGAACCAGGAACCCCAGTCATGATCGTGGATCAGGCGCTTCCCCGAGCCCGCTGGCTCACCGGAGGGGTGAAGAGTGTGGTAAAAGGGCAAGACGGAAGAGTCCGCTCGGCTATCGTGGATGTCGGAGGAAGAACATACCACAGACCAGTGGCTCGACTGATCCGACTACCCCCGTACTCTGACTCTGACCAGCCTGAGTGACTACTAGACATTCAGCAGACCTCAGTACTGATTAGCGCCGCAAATCAGGGGGCGGCTGTGCTGAAGGGTCTGCAATTAGGTAAAATTAGACCTAAAATAATCCCCCTTTAAGTTAATATGTGGGAGTTAAGTTATTATTTACCACATAATGTTACACTGTCTGCCTATTGATTGCATCTCAGGTTATATGACGGTGCTGCCATCTAGTGGGCCAGAGGTGGTTTAGTGTTCCCTCGTATCTGCGTCACTTCCTCTCTATGAGCTTGTGACGTTGAACTTGACCGGACACGGAAGAGAGCGGACGTACACACGGCGTTGCTCTCGTTAACGTTATAGTTTGACGGTGACCAAGTATGTAAAGTGGCTTACCAAGCGGACATTATACCACCAAGAGAGAGTGAGTTTTAGTACCCAGCTAATTTGATGTTTAGTAAACGTCTGGGATTAGCATATTACAGCAGACTATAGTATTCCCCATCTATCGTTACCAGTTAGCCGAAGCTAGCTAGCTCGGCGCTAATACCTAAAGTAGCTTCGGCTCATGCTTCGATAGCTGCTCTATACTGGACATATCAGTCGATATATAACACAGACCAGAGAACATTTAGATAAGGTCTGTGTCGCTGTAAAGGGACACGACTAGTCCTAAGAAGTAGCCATAGCAGTAACCTGTGGTACAGAGGGGACCAGCGTGTCTGCAGCAGCTGTCGGCGTGCGCCGTGCAGCACCACGGAGCGGAGCGAGACACTCGGACCACCACAGCGGAGCATCTGGTCTGCAGGAGCAGACTAGTGGCGCCTATTGGACCGGGCAGCGTCTTCCCGCCCTCATCAACACGCAGCGGTCTACTACTCCTCATCACCTCCATCTCTCTCATCCTGCAGAGGGAATTGTTCCTCTGTCACAGTGGTAACCGCGGCAACGTTTGGCCAGAACACTTTATTAGAACTATTTGGGCGCCCATCTAAATTTAGTAATAGTATTTAATTAGGCTTTGTGTAATGTGATAACAATATTTTGTATGTATCCTTTTTCCCTTTTTTGCTTATATAAAAGCATTATGTTTCAAACAGTTTCCTCGCTCTTTCTAGTTTAGGTGACTCCATTTTAAGTTATTCACTCAGTTGTGTATTTGGTACAATTAGTTTAAGAGTTAAGGCATCCTACCACACCCCCTAAGGTGATAATTATATACAGTCCTCTAAGCTCCCGCACAAATGTCATCCGGTAGATTGGGGGCTCTGCGCAGGCGACCACCCACTCTGATGAGGGTGTGAGCGTCGCTCTCGGGGGCCAGGTGAATTAATCTGCTGTCGGATGGGACGGGCTTTCCTCCCTGTAGACAGGCCAATTCATCGGGGAACGAGTCTCTCTGGGCTCGCTGCAGTAGAAGCAATTCTGCTTCCTCGTAGTTAGCTGCTGACATATCAGCGGGGGACTTGCACTCCGGGTGGTACCGCAGGAATGTTCTTTGTTGTGCACTCTCTATGGACGTGCAATCGTTTATGTTAGGGTCGGTGGAGGCTACGGTGCTCAATCCACAGAACACAGACTTCTTAATTTCCACCTCCTCTGGACTTGCTTCCCTCGGGATAGGCATGGGCCACTGTCCTTCCGGGAGTCTTAGGAATGCGGGGCCGTCACTGTAGACATTGCGACGGGTGAGGTCATCCAGGGGCATCCCCCGGGTGATGACGTCAGCTGGGTTCTGTTTTGTATCAACGTAGCGCCACTCTGTTTCTCCGGTTAACTCTTCGGTTAAGTCTTGAATCTCGGTGACTCTGACTCCCACGAAGACTTTGTACTTGCATGAGTCCGATTTGATCCAGGCGAGTACCGTCGTGGAATCTGACCACAGGATTGTTCTAGACACCGGTATGGTGAGCTCACGTTGGATGAGCGTGGCTAGGTGCGCTCCGGCTAGGGCTGCGCAGAGCTCTAGACGTGGGATAGATTGTTGCTTGCGTGGGGCTATTCTCGAGCGGGCGAGGACAAATGCTGTGTAGATCTCTCCCCCCTGGTCTTGGGCCCGCAAGTAGGCTACTGATCCGTATGCGACCTCTGAGGCGTCACTGAAGACGTGTAGGTCCATTTTACATGTCTCTGGCCTCACCGTGGGTGGGAAGTAGCTTCGGCGCATATTAACGCCTGGGAGTGAGTGGAGCTCCATCTCCCACTCTCTCCAGGTGGATGCAAGGTGTGCGGGAATGGGGTCGTCCCAGCCCTGGTCCTTGTCCCACAATGCTCGTACAATCATTTTTGCCCTGGTGGTGTACGGTAGAATACATCCTAGCGGGTCATATTGTCGGGCGAGTGTTGTGTACACACTCCGTCTGGTGGTCGGCGCCGCCGCCGGCCTTCCCTGCTCCGTAGTCAGGGGCTTGTGTCTGTAGTGAAGCGAATCTGTTTTGAATCGCCACACCAATCCCAGGGTCATCTCCTGGGCTTCTCCCGGGATTGTAGCCATCCAGGTCTCGCTGCTGGCTGCCTTGTCCTCGGAGGAGAGGCTGCGCAGTACTTGCGGATCGCTGCTGGCCCACTGCCTGAGATCAAAGCCGCCTTTGATCAATGAGGCGCGGAGTTTAATCAGGAGAGCCTCGGCTTCTTCCTGGGTTGAAAGGCTTTGTAGACAGTTGTCTACGTAGAAGCTGTTCTTTACGCTGTGTCGGACCTCTTCGTCCGCTGCTGGGTCCTCTGCTACATGTTTCTGTAGTGCAAATGTCGCACAGCAGGGGCTGCACGTCGTTCCGAAGGGGAGGACTTCCCATTGGTAGATGGCTGGGTGCTCATCTCCTGGCTTCTCTCTCCATAGGAACCGTAACAGGGGCTTGTCCGCCTCTACTAATCTCACCTGCAGGAACATTCCTTTAATGTCCCCGCTGATGGCCACCTTTTCCTGGCGGAAGCGGAGTAGAACGCCGAGTAGGGAGGGGCCGAGTGTGGGACCGGGCAGTAACTCTTTATTCAGATTTTGGGATCCGATCTGGTAGCTGCAGTTAAATACTATGCGGTCTTTACCGTTGTGATGGACCTTGTGGTGGGGCACGTACCACGATTCAGTGGTCTGGTCAGCCTCTTTAATGTCCATCTTTGTGACGTGTCCCGCTGTGATGAGCTTCTCAATCTCAGCGCGGTATACACTCTCTTGGGCGGGGTTCTTGGCTAAGCGCCGCTCCGTGTTCAGCAGGTACCGTTCTATGGCGTCTGTCTTGGCGTGGAAAGTAGGCATTCCTTCTCGCCGCAGGAGTGGCGTGGCGTATCTCAACACGCCGTTGACCGGGACTCTCTTGGTCCCTGTCTCGAGGAGGTGAATGGCGTAAATGTCATCTTTAGAGCGAATGTCTTTCTTTCCATTCTTAAAGGGCATTTGTTCCAAGCTCCATAGCCGCTCTACGTGTTGCAGGAGTGCGGTTTCTCCCTCTGTGACTCGGGAGTGGAGACATCTAGTGGCTGTACTTCGGTTGAGAGATTTGGCGAGCGGGCCTTGAAGAGTCCATCCCAAACGGGTCTCGACTGCTGCAGGACAGCCTCGGGGTCCGGTATGAACCCGGTCTATCGGGACAATGAGGTCTGCATGGTCGGAGCCTATCAACAGGGTCGGCATAGCATTGTCTATGAGCGGGATCGGTAACTTGCGCAGATGTGCATATTTCTCCATCAGCTTGGCGACGGGGTATGTGTACCGCGACAGTCCTATTTCTTGGCTGGTGAAAGCGTCTGCAATCTGGTACCGTCGCTCAGGCTGGCCGCTTGCTGCGATAGAGAATGAGACATTCTCGCCCTTTATCGTCTTCAAGTCTCGTCTTATTGTCCGAATTGTCATTTGGGTTTCGCTTCCCCGCAGCCCTAGCTGGGCCGCAGCGGAGGCGAGCAGCAGGGTCTTCTCTGACCCGTCATCGAGGACGGCGTAAGTGTCCAGGACTTTATTCTGGTAGCTTAGTGTCACACGCACTACTTTTAGGAGTACTCGGGCTCCACTGCTGCTGGCGGGATCGATGTACATGACGCTCGCTTTGCGGCTGGATGGTGCAGGTGAAGGGCGCCGTCTGTTACTGTCGTGAAGTATGTCCAGATGGGCTCCATCGCACTTGGTGCACCTTTTCTTTAAGCGGCATTCGGCTGCCATGTGTGAGCGCGCACAGCGAAAACAGCGCTTGTTGGACTTTATCCATTGACCTGCTTCCTCCGCGTTCAGCTTGGGGAAGGAGTCACATTGCGCTAGCCAGTGTTCTTTCTCACAGTAGGGGCACACTATCTTCCACTTCTCCGTTCTGGAGGGGGTACTGTGGCTCCTGCTGCTCGGTACTGACTCCGATTGGTGCATCACAGTCACCGATCTTCTTCCATCATTTAGTCGTCTGGTTCCTTCTCTGGAGCCAGGGGTGCTCCGTCCGAATGTATCTAGCCGTAGGCTGCTGACTTCTCTCGCCAGGAAGTCTGCTAGATCGAGGAGGTTCGGTTCGGGGCCATTCGGGTCTCTGTGGTCCCTCTGCCGCCTAAAGCGCTCCTGACGAGCGGGCGGCAGCTTCTCCAGGATCCTTTCCACATTTGAGTTGGCGTAAAGTTCATACTTCCCCTTCTCTCTTTGCGCTCCCAACATCCCTACCAGGGACTGCACTCTGATGGACAGGTCGTCCAGTGCTCGATTGTCTATTGCTGGGGGTAAGCGGTCGATGTGTCGGATCTCCTGGATCACGTAATCCCATATGCGCCCATACCTCTGGTCCAATGCTACCAGCGCTGCTGTGTATGGGGTGGTGGAAGTCGCGTAGGCGAGCGCTATATTATGTGCGCGGGGCACCTTTAAGTGCTGCAGTAGGATGGCGTATTTGTGGCGTTCATCCAATACATCCACCAACATGGTCTCCAGACACATGCAGAGTTCTGTATACTGGGCCCGGTTCTCTTGGGTGAAGTCGGGTACCATAGGCGTGCCAATGTATGACGCTGACTGTGGATACATCGGCGAGCGTTGGGGGGGAGGCCTCCTAGGCGAGTCTCCTCCCGCTCCTTGGTATGGGCTGGTACCGGCAGTGTACCATGGCCCGCTTGTCCAGGTGCTGTTCCTCGGTGCGGGTCGTGCGTCGTGCTCACCCGTGTATAGAGTCGGGGGTCTGTAGCGCAGCTCCGCGGGAGTATAGCCTGGGCTGTACCGGACCTCCTGGTCCGGTAGAGTACTGTGCTGTCTTCGGGCGCGGTTCTCCTCCTCTTCCTCTTCGTCTTCAGTTAGGTCATCCAGTGCTTGTAGTCTCTGGTTTAGCCTCTCCACAGGATATGCTGCTCCTTCCCGGTTGCTAGGTCTCGCTTGGACCGGTGGGGGGAGGTGGTCTGTGGGGGGTATAGACCTCGTCTGTTGGTCAAGTTCAGGGTTGTTTACTCGGCTAGGGGATGCCGCCCTGGAGGTGTGTCTAGACGAGTTCCTGGAGCCTCTGGCGGAGGGAGAGGGTGTTGTCCGTCTGATCAGCTGTTCTATTAGTTGCGCTTGCTGTCTGTCGCGCTCTGCGTCCCGTAGAGCACCAGCAGCTGCTCGCTGGCTGTCTGCTCGGTCTCGGGCCACATTCTCTTCCATCTGAATGCGTCTTATTTCCAGGCGTATGTGCTCTTCTTCGCTCCGTTGCTGTAGCTGCAATCGATCGCGTTCACCCTGGAGTCTATCGCGTTCAGTAGAGGCTTTCAGGCTGACGAGGAATGCCTGCTGTAGGGTCCTCTCTGCCTCGCTGGGAGAAGGCGGTTGTATAGGGGAGCCTTCCCTCGGGGTACTCCTTGCGGAGCCTTGGAGCTCTATCTCCACGGTGCTCTCCCCGTCTTCTTCCGTGCCGAGTTCTCTCTCGGTAGCGTTGTATTCCTCCCGGGACTCATCGGGGACTACTTCTTCAGTACTGGCGGGGTGTGAAGTCATGTCTGGTTCCCACTGGTCCCCACCGTGAACTTGGTCAGTTACATTAGAGCCCGTAGGGGCCTCTATGGTCGGGGTAGTCTGGGCGTTGGGGTTAGACATACTTTTACTTTCTAGTTTTACCGCGTTTACTGTTAGTAGAAGACTAGGTTGTTGACTGACAGCGTAAGCCTCTAAGTACTGAGGGAGCCGTCGTTCGCGCTGCGGGCGTTGGTTAGGAGGATCGTTTCGTGGAGTGTTCATCATAGGCCATTTCAATATTAATAACACTATATTAATATTACACTAATTACCATCCGGCTCGAAGGACCAATTGTAACTGAGGGGTACAATTCCCTGACTGTATTACTAGATATGATACTTACTACCACTACCTTTGTACTTAATATTCGGCCACCCAGTACACGGCATAAATATATTATCATGAACACTCTCACGTAGATGAAACGGATCCAACACAAATGTACGAATTAGAAACAGGTCTTTATTTCCTACACAGCGATGGTGTGTAGAATAAGCACTTAATCACTTAATTACATTTATGAATTGAAATAGTATGCACTTTTATGGCAAGGAGTATTCGTCGGTATATCAATAGATAATGTCCAATCTCTGAAGGCGCAGGTGGTAAATATACGACCTGGAATAGTTAAGGAATAACAGCAATGATACTTTAATGATTATAGGCTGGATACACTAGAGGGGGTTAATCCGGTCGCTTGTAAGCCGACAGGAGTAGGAGGGGGGGGGGGGGTAGAATCCAGCTGCCTCGTCCGGCCAAGGGTATCCCAGGTGAACCCACTGTAGTGCCGTTCAATGCGCCGGCGATCCTTGGACCACAGATGAAAGCAGGTGGACTCTTTGTGGGCCGGCTCTCTCCGGTCCACGGGGGAGAGATGTGGAGAGACCTCGTCTTGCAGAGCGTCTCCTCACCTTGCGTCCTCTCCAGGGGGGGGGGGTTCCAACACACGGTAGTGTCGGGGGTCTTTATCCATAGAATAATCAAAGTATCCAAAGCATAATCCGTGCCTGGGAAGGCGGGCTGTCGTCGGTAGAATAATCCGGTATACAGGTCCACTCGCTCGTCGGCTCTGGGGCTCCTCGGGTGCAGCTTCACATAGGGTCAACCACCCTGGGTAAGCAGCCAGTTCTCTGCCCGAAACGATGGGGTACTGACTACGGTAGTATTCTCACCGCACGAAGCACTATATATTAACAGACTATTATTAGCTTAATAGACTACGTCCAACTCGACGATATAGTGCCAAATATGACTATTCAAATATTAATATACACGATGTCTCAATACCGATGGTAGGCCGAACTTGGCCTTACTCCCACACGTGGCATCGCGGGGAGGCTTTACGTCTGTGACTCTATTGGAGGGTAAGAAACTGGACTGAAAAGAAAGTCCTACTTTAGTAGCGCAGTATATATACGCACTATGAACAAATAGTCCCATTAGTGGTGCGGTAGCCAAATTCCTACGCGGAACTAGGACTTGTTCGTACATGTCGAGCGGTACGTTTGAACTGGGTCTGAGGGGTATGGCAGCCTGGCACCAAGGTCTCGACCAATAGTAGAATGGAGACTATTATGGGATGTTCAGTAGGCTAGAATGGATATTCAATGCATATTGTACAAGGAATACACAAGGGATATCAGGGAATATTAGAGAATATACAAATACAACTAAATATATACATACAAATAAATACACATACTCGGTTCAATCTGGCCCTTCACAACAATCGGTATTTCGGGAAATGAGTATCGAAGCCGTTTTAAATATTCAGTATCGATATGTATCGATACTTCGATATTTTTGACAACACTACAATGCATGGCACTTGGATCTTACACTCCACGGTAATGAAACAGGTCCCCGTAAGGGTTAATATTATTTTCATTCACCCGTAGGGAGAGAGAGGGGGTAATGGCGAGCTCCGCAAGCTATTCAATGGGAAAGATTATCAATATACATTGGTGCTGTCTGCACAACTTAATCTCACAACACATGTAACCAGAAAATTAAGTGGGCTCACAGTTGAAACAAAAAGCCTATCTAAGCCGGCATTACCCAAAACAACAAACGTTGGGGCGCCCCGGCCTAGTCACTGGTGCACGTGCCAGCTCAATGTATTTATTCTCTTCGCCCTTAGAGGGCATGCTCTCGAAAAGGAGAGTGTTCGCCGATAATGTTCCAGAGCGCTTGGAGCGCTAACAGTAACTGGTTTGAGTGTACCAACCGAGTGCTGGCCTGCTCCCGCAACGAATGTCTGTGACGCGAGATGGCCGTCGAACGGTCCCTTGGTTGTCACTTGTGATAGCAAGGGGGCTGACGTTAGGCAGGCGAATAGAATGCTGGAGGCGGGTGTGGTCCAGCGACGTCTGCTGCGGTGTCCGCTGCGGGGCTGGGAGACGGTGGAGCGACGCGTGAGCTAACTGGGCTAACAGGCCTATACTTGAAGCTAAGCTTTAGTCAGTGCGACCCCCTAGACTTTTGCCCATTTTCTATTTTTCTCCCATCCCAATTTCGTATCATCCAATTCTACCCTCCCCTGTCTCGAACGCTGTTAGGCCATGCCTCCCACAAGCTGGCTGCAATGTGGACTAAGCCTTACATCACGTGTCCCCTCCGGTACTCGAGGAAGCAGCTGTCGCATCTTTTCACCTGCACAGCGCGATCTCTCAGCGGCGGGGGTCTGCGTGGGAGGGACACGCCGCCCCCGTCGCTTCCTGATTCTGCTGCGCAGGCGCACCAACCGACCTGTAGGAGTCACTGTCCACAACGT
This sequence comes from Notolepis coatsorum, assembly GCF_963971535.1. NCBI lineage: Eukaryota > Metazoa > Chordata > Actinopteri > Aulopiformes > Paralepididae > Notolepis > Notolepis coatsorum. The sequence goes on from NC_140171.1 coordinate 5,026,402, forward strand.
CCGATCCCCACCCATCAGCTTTCCCACCCCTAACACTGCCAATTGTGTTAGTATGAACGACCAGCCAAGCTGATAGTAATGCGGAGAGCTGGGCTCGAACCCAGCGTCTCCTGCATTGGTGGCGAGCGCCTTGCCCACTACACCACCTAGCCGCCTTCGCCTATACATTCCTAAACGCAGCGCGTGGAATATCCACAGCACAGTCCGGCAGTCGAGCGTCTTCTTCTTGGTTCAAACGTACCCTAAGCAGGGCTGTACGCTAAGCTTTTTCACTAGGGGCACACTTGCCCCTAAATGAGAAATTTAGGGGCAAACAATATTTTTTAGGGGCAAATTTTTAAATAACTATTTTACCATTATAGTAGGGCTGGGCGATATGGCCTCTAAATGATATCGCGATATTTTGACATTTCCTCTAAAGCACTTAAAAATGCTTGATTTAACCCTTGCATACAGTCACGCCAATATGATGCTTATAATAAGTCCCTGCAACATATGTTTGCATTATTAAACCATGAAGATGCTTTAAAAAATAATTTAATGAAAATGTACTAAGAGTAGTCTACTGACACACTAATAAAAAAAATTATTTACATCTAAGACAATTTATATAAAAACTCTTGGGTGCCTTTTACACAGTACTGTGTTTTCTATCCACTTTAGCCAAACACACACACACACACACACATATATATATATATATATATATATATATATATATATATATATATATATATATATATATATATATATATATATATACACACACACACTACTGTGAGAAAATAATCACACAGACTTAATGATTTTAGAATATTTCAGATAATGAAATTAAATGTTTATATCATCAACTATCCAGTTAGTATTTATACTGTGTGTAACATTTGGCTACTTTAAATCATTGAATGTAGAGAGAGAGCGAGAGAGCGAGAGAGAGAGAGAGAGAGAGAGAGAGAGAGAGAGAGAGAGAGAGAGAGAGGGGGCGAGAACGAACAAGAGAGCCAGCCCCCCCCTTCGCGTTTTGATAGTCTAAGCTGCCGTAGGTGATGACCTCACACTCGAATGTAAACAGGAAGAGATGGAGACACACGGAGATGGAAATTCAATGATATACAGAAATGAATAACCAATAAATATGAAGTTATGTTTAAACTTCTGTTGTCAAGCGTTGTCAATATAACCAATAACCCACCCCCTTTCCTCACGAATGGAACTAGTCTTGTGGAGTCCGCTTTGACCGTTTTCCAGGGTTAGCAGAGATCGCTAGTTAGCTTAGCATAATCCTAATGGTAACCTTGGTTAGAAGCTACCGTTAGCTCATTGCTCGTGTCAATTAAATTGCATGTTATTAAAGGTCCGCGCTGGTCTGTCTAATGAAATTACAACCGCAACATTATATTGCACTGTACAGCCCTGGTTGTAGGCTAATGTTTTACTACAATTTGTATGGATTAATTTAGGAGTGAAATGCGAATGAAGGGTTGAAATCACCACTCACAAGCTTGCCCCCAGATATTATTTTAAACTCGCACGGACCAAATTAGGGGGCAATTTGCGATCATATCATCGCAGTGTACAGGCCTGACCCTAAGCACTATACTGGGAAGCTAAACTTTCGCAGACTACGTTACTATCCCACCCCGTGGCAGGACTCGTCTTTCGCGTGTCTTTATTATCACAAGCTCTTGGTCCACACGTCTGCTTGCTTCAAGGGAAAAACGACGAAGAGGTCGTCTCGCTGTTTACTAGTAGATGACTTTACATAGACGTAAGACTGCTAGTTTACTAGTAGATGACTTTACATAGACGTAAGACTGCTAGTTTACTAGTAGATGACTTTACATAGACATAAGACTGCTAGTTTACTAGTAGATTACTTTACATAGAGGTAAGACTGCTAGTTTACTACTGAAAAGCTAGTTTTAGCTTAACGTTACCTTGGCTAAAGTTGGGACTATTCATAATCCAGCAATAATGGCTGCAGACCTGCAAGCAAAGTACAGCAAGTTGGCAAAGGAGTATTCCAAGGTAAATCACTTTTTCACCAGTAATGTTATATTGTCTTGTTTCCATCTAACGTTAGCTCATGCAAACCTAGCTCACGCTAACGTCGTCACTGATCTAAGATACCTCTCGCACACAATTAATGACATGTTGCGGACAGCCATACCGGTGACAATGTTTAGCTTTTAGTGCCAAATGATAAAAGTCTGAGGCGGAGTCTCAAAAGAGAATGTTGAATATTTATTGTGCAAAAATCACAACAGAGCCTCTACTACTAGCTAACTGAAGTTACCGGAGCCTTCTGGAGTGCAACAACATATAACGTCTGTGCGGAATCAATGTCCCAACAACCTTTCCGTGGGTGAACTCATTGAGCATCCAATTAATGATACTAATACTAATCTATACAATCACCTGTTGTTGAATAAATACCATTACTTTATTTCATTATTTATTATTACTAAAAAACAGTATATATAAAACGGTAGCTGTAAAAAAAAAAATTTATAAATAAAGTTTTATAATTTATATAAATTTTTTTAATGTATGCACTGGTATCTGATCGGTATCGGCCGATACCCAAAACTTAGGTATCGGAATCGGATCGGGAAGGAAAAAATGGTATCGGAACATCTCTAGTGGGTAGGGCGTTCCACATTGATGTGGCATAATTGCAAAACGTGTTTAGTCCCTTGTTTGAGCCGAATCTGGGTTGGACATGATTTGTGGAACTCCCTCGGGTGTTGTGGTTGTGGTATTCACTGACCTTTGGGAAGTATTTCGACATGTACATGGGTACCTTATAGGGGAGGGAATCACCAGTTTCATCATGATACGATACGATATCGATTCTTTGGACAACGATACGATATTTGCCGATATCACAAAGTCTCTCACGATACAATACGATACGATTAGATTCAGGTGCCTGCGATCGATATGAGATGATATCATATGCCCATTTAACACAATCAGTAACATTTAGATCAACAAAAAAAAGGTAATGAAAATATCATTTGACATTTGTATTTTTGAGCTCTTCCAGACATTTAAAGGAAAATCAATCTATTGTTTTTAATACAAATAGACCTCCTGTTCACTGTAAAGTGCCACGTTTTTATATATTGAGCTTTAAACTTTAAGCTACATTTTTTGGAACTCAAAACTCACAACCTCCCTCTCCCAAACCGTTCCTACAACAATTTGTTGATGTTGCATGATCATGTATAGGCCTACATGTATTATGTATTATATTGTTTATGTTTAAATAACATTTAAACATCAAACTCCTCTGACCTCATCTGGTCTTTCCAAAGACGCACGCACACACACACACACAGAAAGGGAGAATGCTATGCTGTAACATCTACACACACGGAGCTACTGCTGTTGTTCTTGGGCGGATATGAGACTCGCCACAGGATTTTCAAAATAAGAGTATCGATATGAATCGATCTTATTACATCGCATCGATCCGATTCGATTGTTGATAATTACATCGATGTATCGATCTGGATCGATGTATCGTCCCACCCCTAGTACCTTAGTGGTGTAGTGTATCTTGTAGAGCAGACCCATTGCAAGTTGCTGTACTCTGTCGTCTACTCTAAGCCATCCTAGGTTGTCAAAATGGGCAGGGGTGAGGTGGGTTCTAGGACTAAGGTCAAGCAGTAGTATGATCTGTTTGTTTTGTGATGTTTGTCATTTTGTCGTAGTACTCTTGAATGAGTGCTCCTGTTTAGAGCTGCCGCGGTATTGATATTTTCCTTACCGCACGAATTTGCGAAATATTTCCTACCGCCGCGGTAATTACCGCACAGTGCGCACAAAAAAAAATTTGAATGCATTTTTTTTTTTTTTAGTAGTCTACTCTTATAGCCTGCCTCTAGTCTAATGGCGCTTTTCCACTGCATAGTACCTACTCGACTCGACCCGCTTTAGGCACCTAGTACTTCGTTCCTTTTCCACTGCAGCCAGGTACTACTCCGTTTGTCTCCGTGTGGGAATGCAGGCGGGGCCGCTCGCTTGTGTACACTGAAAGCTCCGTGGGCATAGATGTCCGAGGGCTTGCAGCAAGCCAGAGTTTAACACAGTTTCAATCAATCAATCAATCAATCAATCAATAACAACATTAACCAGACTCTCGTTGCGTCTATTCTGCCAAAGCTAACGTTACCTCTCATTGTGTATTCTACCAAGCAAACCCGGGTTTAACGTTACCTCTCGTGTATATCGGCTGACGGTAGTATTAACAACAACAAATTTAACACATCAGCGATCTTGTTGTGACACTAAACTCTCCGTTCGGTGGTAAATTGGGTTGATGTCGGTTTTGTTTCATCAATAAATAAGGCAGAATACACAGTGAATCCATTCTTTTTTGTTTATTGCTTGGTTCTGTCGCAAACAAATCCTGAACGAAATGCATCCTTAGCGAGGCAGTAAAGATGGCGGCGCCGGCGTTCTGTTTTTGTTCAGACTGAGGCTACAAAGTGTGACGCGTCTCTCTTCTGACCAGTCAGTGGTCTGCAATGTTTCACATGACTTTTCTGGTACCACTTCTACCCAATAGGGTCGCTTGGAACCGAGTAGGGTATATCTGCAGAGCCGCAAGCCGCAAGCCAACTTTATTATTATGATAAAAAACAGCGGTGACGCGGTATTCAGCCTAACTCTGCGGTGAGCGTGATGCAACAGCGATACCGCGGTAATGCGGTTATCGCGGCAGCTCTACTCCTGTTAGTCTTCAGGGTATTTTTGTTTACCAGAGAGGAGATCCGGGTTAAGTAAGTAAGTAGGTACTACATACGTCTAACTTTACAAACCATTTTCTGACTGCAATATTTGCTACGCAATATGCGCAATTGTTCTACGTAACATATTTTTGTTACAACACAATGCGTTTGGCTTTGTTTTTAAACATGTATTTTTGCACATGCACATATCTGCATTACACACACGCTACATATGGCCTTTACATTTGGCCGGTAAATTAGAATCTTATCGGCCACGTTGGCCGGCCAAAAAAATGGCTAACGGAAACCCTGGCTGAGAGGAGGGTGGAGGTTGCCGTATCTGGGGAGAGAGCAGAGAAGGTGTTACTATACGATGGTGTGTGTTTATAACTTTTACCATGCCATTGGCTGGTTAAGATTACCGGTATATTCTGAGAGATGGCATGGCGTCTGTACTATCCATTTAACCTCTTAGCAAGTGCCCCCAAAATTGGCCGTTTAAGTTTTTGAGGACTGCATACCTTTTTTGCAAACCAAAACAACATACTTTATACTTATAGCACATGCATGAGCCTGGTCTCTTTTGAAAGATGACATTCTGAAGTCACTTTTAGTGCCAACGTAATAGAGTAACATAGGTCTGAACTTGAGTTGTAGAAAAACTTGTTACTCAAGTTTTTCTGTAGTAGTCCAGAGGTAGTATTTCCCCAGAAGATGTTATGGCTTACAAATCCAGACGGAAGCCTTATGTAGTACATATCCAAATTTCATAAAGATCCATTCAGAAATGAGTGATTAGGAGTGATTTTGGTAAACTGTGTACAAAGAAAAACTCAGTTTTCTCAGACTTCAATTAATTTGGCTTCCTGTTAAATAATTTAGTTTTTTACCTTGATCCCTGATTCATACATCCCCACATGGGGTATTATTGGAAGCCACACTCATTGGCTACAACGATCCACAATCATTTTCGAGATCGGATCTAGATTGACGGAACTACTGCAGCCTGAGTCGGGAGTGGTATTTTGCGCAAAACCGTGTACTTTGCACAAGCCTCAAATACCGGCATGTAACTCGAGAACCGCTCAATGGATTTTGTCACCTGAAAGGGCTATCCACAGGCAACAAATGGGGCTTTAATCCGATATATATATATTGTATTACAAAATATGCACACCCGAGCCACTAGGGGTTGCCAAATTGCCGGTGGGCAAATCGTCCTAAAAAGGTCCCTGATATGGGTTGTGATGGGCTGATTTCAGTTTCAGTTCAGTCAGTATGTTCTTCCTGTGCCTCAGGACAGTTCAGTCAGTATGTTCTTCCTGTGCCCCAGGACAGTTCAGTCAGTATGTTCTTCCTGTGCCCCAGGACAGTTCAGTCAGTATTTTCTTCCTGTGCCCCAGGACAGTTCAGTCAGTATGTTCTTCCTGTGCCCCAGGACAGTTCAGTCAGTATGTCAGTACATACTGAGGAAGAACATACTGATTGAACTGTCCTGGGGCACAGGAAGAACATACTGACTGAACTGTCCTGGGGCACAGGAAGAACATACTGACTGAACTGTCCTGGGGCACAGGAATTCTTGTGAATTATTCAAATGGGTGGCTTTCCAATGGTGACAGCAATTACTACTATTCATGTTATTTTTCTGCCTCCCTCCAGACCCCCCACAGCTCTATGTCTGTGAAGAGGAGGTTCCCCCTGAACAGCATGAGAGGAGCCCCAGTCTGGGTCAGGAGCAGACAGAGCTCCTACAGATTAAAGAGGAACAGGAGGAACTCTGGACCAGTCAGGAGGGAGAGCAGCTTCAAGGTCTGGAGGAGGCTGATATCAAGTTCACTTTCAACCCTGTCCCTGTGAAGAGTGAAGATGATGAAGAGAAACCTCAGTCCTCATGGTTTAACCAAACCCAGGAGCCAGAGCTCCTACAGATTAAAGAGGAACAGGAGGAACTCTGGACCAGTCAGGAGGGAGAGCAGCTTCAAGGTCTGGAGGAGGCTGATATCATCAAGTTCACTTTCAACCCTGTCCCTGTGAAGAGTGAGCATGATGAAGAGAAACCTCGGGCCTCATGGTTTAACCAAACCCAGGAGCCAGAGCTCCTACAGATTAAAGAGGAACAGGAGGAACTCTGGACCAGTCAGGAGGGAGAGCAGCTTCAAGGTCTGGAGGAGGCTGATATCAAGTTCACTTTCAACCCTGTCCCTGTGAAGAGTGAACATGATGAAGAGAAACCTCAGTCCTCATGGTTTAACCAAACCCAGGAGCCAGAGTCCCTACAGATTAAAGAGGAACAGGAGGAACTCTGGACCAGTCAGGAGGGAGAGCAGCTTCAAGGTCTGGAGGAGGCTGATATCAAGTTCACTTTCAACCCTGTCCCTGTGAAGAGTGAACATGATGAAGAGAAACCTCAGTCCTCATGGTTTAACCAAACCCAGACTGAGGAAAACAGAGAGACAGAGCCTCTAGCCAGCACCTCAACAGAACAGATGAAAACAGAACCTGATGGAGAGGACTGTGGATTATCAGAACCAGTCAGTAACTTGGATCCAGCTGGTGATTTAGAACCAACTACAGGTGACCAGCTCCTCTCTTCAGACTGTTCTGGAACGGATACTGATGACAGTGATGATTGGCTGGAGACTAATGAACCTTATCCTGGTTTAAACTCACTGACATCAAATAAGACACAGAAAAACAAAGGACAGAGTTTGTCTAACAGCAACCAGTTCAAGAGCTCTGTGGTTTCATCCCATGAGGTGAAATTATCAAACCAAATTCCATGTGAGACCTGGAGCTGTAAAGTGTGTGGGAAATGTTTTCGTACTAGGAAAGCTTTAATGCCCCATCTTAAAGTCCATTCTAGTGACTGTGGTTTGTGTGGAAACCATTTAGAACCCACAGAGAGCTTGAAACTTCATCTTCAAACTCACAGCACATGTACTGCTTGTGGCAAGCAATTTACTGCCATTACACTCTTGGAAGTACATATGAGAAGCCATACTGGGGAAAAGCCCTATAGTTGCACACTGTGTCTTCAAAGATTTAGTGTAAAAGATCACCTAAAAGTACATATAAGATGCCATACTGGGGAGAAGCCCTATAGTTGCACACTGTGTCCTAAAAGATTTGGTGCAAAACGTGACTTAAAAGTACATATCGCAAGCCATACTGGGGAAAAGCCCTATAGTTGCACACTGTGTCCTAAAAGATTTAGTGGCAAATATTCCCTAAAAGTACATATAAGATGCCATACTGGGGGAAAGCCCTATAGTTGCACACTGTGTCTTCAAAGATTTAGTGGAAAAGCTCACCTAAAAGTACATATCGCAAGCCATACTGGGGAAAAGCCCTATAGTTGCACACTGTGTCCTAAAAGATTTAGTAGAAAAACTGACTTAAAAGTACATATCGCAAGCCATACTGGGGAAAAAACATTTAGTTGTGAAGTTTGTAGGAAAGGATTTAATCGGAAGGCACATATAAAGAGACACATGAGGATTCACACCAGAGAAGAAACAAACTCACGTCCGTCCCTCATCTAGTTCATGTTCAACCCCGTCCCTGTTAACCCTTTATTCGCCAATTACGTGTTACCACGTCATTCTCTGCCATGCGTAATCTGCCAATGACGCCGTAAGGCGTCTTTGAGATCAATATTTCAAAAATCTGTGATGGCAATCATATTTCACCCACGGAGACTTGAGATCTCCTGTTGATCTCCTCTCAACTCTCCAACGGTTCAAGAGCGCCATCTGGTGGCGGATCACCCAAACAGGAAGTGACGCGCCGGAAGTGGTGCTCATCCATATTCGGTCCGGGCACTCGCTATCGTTAGCGGGACTCCAGCTCGACACACTGGACAGCGATCCGTTGCCAATAACTCGATAAACAACATGATTTGGACGCATATAGCATTATACAACCTGGACATGGATTGCATATATCAACATCCCATAATCGCGAACTTTCTGCTCCACGCTGACCACCCAACGGTCAGAGGAAGTTGCGGTAAGTTTCAGCGTGTTTGAATATTATGATCCATATAAACTGCTGTGATCTATGTATCGCCCATACTACATGAATGATTTAACGTCGGCCACGGACTTATAACTCCCCCCCCCCCCCCCCCTCCGGTCACCAGCAGATGATGAGGCATGACGCTTAGGACCTTGTTATATTGAAATTTTTTATCTCAATCAGTATCAAACTACATTTGTTGATCTAATATATGTATTTGTGGCTATAAATCACGTTCTGCAGAATGCTGCAGAAAATGATAAAAACATATTTATACTTTAAACCGTATTTTAGTATGAATATGTGAATGAAAAAGTAGAACGTTGCTACATCCTAAACGATAGATAATTGACGTTGAATGGGCCATAGTAATGTCAATTTAGCAATACAATTTAAAAAGTTATAGCCCTGCAAAGAAGGGGAACATCACCATAGATTTACAGTACTGGCAGTGGATTAAGATCAGAATAATCCCTGGCAGATAAAGGGTTAAGAGTGAACATGATGATGACGATGATGAAGAGAAACCTCAGTCCTCATGGTCTAACCAAACCCAGACTGAGGAAAACAGAGAGATGGAGCCTCTAGCCAGCACCTCAACAGAACAGATGAAAACAGAACCTGATGGAGAGGACAGTGGATTATCAGAAGCAGCCAGTGACTTGTTTTTATTTCAATTATTTGTGACGGCCCCCCCTCTGCCTGCTTATTGGTGAGTCTGCTGCCCCTCCTTGAGCAAGGTAGACTGGGGGCTCGTCAGCCCAATTAGACTCACCTGGGCAGTGAGAGCTGCCTGTATACATGTGTCCCTGTTTGACCTTCTCTCTCGGCTTCTCGATCTCCTCTGAACAGGTTATCCACCACCCATTGAACTATACTATTCCTACTTATTACATGGCGGTTTAACATTCGCCGAAATGCTTGCTTGTGATTGGTCAATAGCGCTCATCAGAGGTCCGTTATTACTCGTTATTACATGGCGTTTTAACATTCGCCCGAAATGCTTGCTTGTGATTGGTCAATAGCGCTCGTCAGAGGTCCGTTATTACTCGTTATTACATGGCGTTTTCACATTCGCCGAAATGCTTGCTTGTGATTGGTCAACAGCCCCCCGACTAGATTTTTCAATAATGACCGCAGAGCGCAGCTGTTCGCAATCAAGCCCACTGACACACTGTTTCAGTGCAATTAGACACTGCCGTGCCGGCGATGACAGGGGGCGGAGCGACGAGCGATACTATTGGAGACATAACACATCGGAGCCAGAACACAGAGGCTGCCCGCGATAATAATAATCACTTTATTTGGGCTGACAGAGCCACAGAACAACTGCGATTTGTCAAATGAATTAGGTATATTGTTAGTAAGTTAGCCATGTAATAAGCGGGATAATGTATAGCGCTGCACTGACAGCGGAGCCAGAGGCTGCCCGGCAGTGCCCGCGATAATAATAATCACTTTATTTGGGCTGACAGAGCCACAGAACAACTGCGATTTGTCAAATGAATTAGGTATATTGTTAGTAAGTTAGCCATGTAATAAGCGGGATAATGTATAGCCTACTCGGTCATTGTCGCAAAATAATTGACCTTCACTACGTTTAAAACACCTCGGCGCGGCGCCTCGGTATTTTAAACTCCGTGTCGGTCAATTATTTTGCGACAATGACCTCGTAGGCATACATTATCCCTTACATAACGGACCTCTGCCGAACAATAATGACCGCTGTGCGCAGCTGTTCGCAATCAAGCCCACTGACACACTGCATCAGTGCAGCCAATCAGACACACCTGCCGGCTGCACTGACAGCGGAGTGTGTGTGACGATGACAGCGGAGCCAGAACAGAACTGCCTCTGCATTTGATCTCGTCTTGTCGATGTAAAATGAATTAGGTATATTGTTAGTAAGTTAGCCATGTAATAAGCGGGATGATGTATAGCTATACTCGATCATTGTTGCAAAATAATTGACCTTCACTGACGTTTAAAACACCTCGGCGAGGCGCCTCGGTATTTTAAACTCTGTGTCGGTCAATGATTTTGCGACAATGACCTTGTAGCTATACATTATCCCTTACTTACACCATACCGCACCACACTTCACTTTTCACTCATCCACACTGCATTCATCACTGATTATTATACATATTCATTGTTTATATAAATGATTGGTTGTGTTATATAGGTTTAAATAAATTATATTGTTAAATTGCTTTCACGTGTGGACTCCCTATTTGTCACAATTGACCCGTTTGTGACATATTTGTACTTTATTTAACCAGGTTTGTCTCATTGAAGTTAGAAACCTCTTTTACAAGAGACCTGGTCAAGAAGACAGCAATTAAGACTATTACAAATCACAATTTCATAAAATTCACAGTATACATTTTAAAGAAAAAAGAAAAGGGGGACCACATCAGAGTTGTACATTGAAGGCAGGCAAGATTAATTTAGTGTGACCTGTTACGCAACATAGTATTTGCAGACTTGTTCCTCTTCCTCCATGATTTTTATCCTAGCTTTAAAACATGGTAGTGATATCAGCTCCTCCAGATCCATGTTTCTTTGAAGCTCATTCCAGGCCTTAGGGGCAGAAAACTGGAAGGCTTTTTCTCCGTACAGAGTCCTAGAGGAGGGTTCGGTCAGCAGTACCTTGTCTTGTGAGCGTAACTGGTAAGTGCTGTTTTCCTGCAGAGTGATGAAAGAACACAGATGGTGATTTAGAACCAACTACAGATGACCAGCTCCTCTCTTCAGACTGTTCTGGAACTGATACTGATGACAGTGATGATTGGCTGGAGACTAGTGAACCTCATCCCGGTTTAAACTCACTGACATCAAAGAAGACACAGAAAAACAAAGGACAGAGTTTGTCTTAACAAGAACCAGTTCAAGAGCTCTGTGGTTTCGTCCCATGAAGTGAAATCAAACCAAATACCATGTAAGACCTGGAGCTGTAAAGTGTGTTTTCTTCTTATTCCTTAACGGTCCATGGGCCTGAGGGCGGCTACGTGGCGTAGTGGGCAAGGCGCTCGCCACAAATGCGGAGACACTGGGCTTGCCTGTTCGAGCCCAGCGCTCCACATTGCTTTCAGTTTAGCTGGTCGTTCATACTAATACATATTGGCCGTATTAGGGGGTGGGAAACTGATGGGTGGGGATCGGGCGTTGTGGACAGCGACTCCTACAGGTCGGTTGGTGCGCCTGCGCAATAGAATCAGGAAGTGTCGGGGGCAGCGTGAGCCTCCCACGCGTTACTCCTCGCCACTGAGAGATCGAGCTGCGCAGGTGAAAAGATGCGACTGCTGTTACCTCAAGTACCGGAGGGGACTTGTGCTATGTATGACTTAGTCCACATTGCAGCCGGCTTGTGGGAGGCAAGAAACAGCATTTGTGACGGGAGGGTTGAATTGGATGATACGAAATTGGGATGGGAGAAAAAATAGAAAATGGGAGAAAGTGGATAAAAATACACTACACCACTCAGGTACCCATGTACATGTCAAAATACTTCCAAAAGGTCAGTGAATTCCACCACCACAACACCAGAGGGAGTCACAAATCATGTTCAACCCAGATTCGGCTCAAACAAGGGACTAAACACGTTTCGCAATTATGCCAGAACAATGTGGAACGCCCTACCCACAGCCATAAAATAATGTGAATCCCTACCCAGCTTCAAAACCGCCCTCAAAGAGCACCTACAGGAGGGTGCAATTCGAAACTGGCCCCGTAAATGTCCAACCCCCCCCCCTGTATGTTGTGTATGTCATAAATGTCATGATGAATTAAAGATGGGGGAACCTGATGTAAACAAGACGAAAGTCTTTCTCTGGTCTGCATCCTCTTAACAATTGTGTGTATTGAGCCGTACTGTATTGTACCCATTCTGCAATCTGTTAATAACATTTTCAATCAATCAACATACCGTAGTACATACAGTAACATAGGCTACCACTAGGTGGCAGTGAGATCCTTCACACCACCTGTGAAGTTTTGGGTCATTGCATATCGCGCTGTCTGTCCCTGTTGTGTTGCCGTACCCACTCTATCTGCCGACTGCCGAGTGTAGGTGGTTCTTTGAAATATAGCTCCCTTATTTCACTATTTTCTGCTAAATGTAACTCATTTAAGTTTTAACTTGTAATACATAATGCTTAACGGTCAATTTATTACATGGTTTCATGACATTTGTGCTAATTTTACCACTAGTACTAGTTTTATAGGTATGTTAAATGTCGCAATGATTGCTACGGCCATTTCATGCATTCCATTCACTCGTTGCTCTCGTAGTTATTATGGTGAAAAAACGAATGAATTGTTTAATTTTGTACATGTAGGTATGCAAGATGTGCAGTGACCAGAAGACTCAAACGGTGTTGTTTTATGTGTCTTCTGCAGGTATGTGGCTCCATGCATATTGTATGTTTATCAATGTAAATTAATTTACCTGGTAACTCTATGCACTGTGGCATTTCCTGCTATGTTCAGCAGGTGGCGCTAGTTTACCATTTCTGTTTTAAGTAATGTTTTGATTTTATTTTGGTTTAGTGTAAGAGTTGAATTGTATAAAGCTCCCAGCCATATGTAGAAGGGTGGATTATCCCTACTTTATGAGAGTAGATATGAACTGTCACCAGGTAGTGGGAGCACAGCAGATCTGGGTCCGGCTGAGTCCCTGACTAGTGTAGGGGTATTAGAATTGGGATTTAGCAGAGGGAGCGGATGGGGCCTAGGGTTTACTAACCTAGGGGTTCTGCACTGGTCCTTCTTGCCCTCCAGGGCGACTTACAGTAATTCCCCAAACACCCACACTTCCCCTAATACTTCCCACACCCTCTCACACCCGGTGGCAGTAGTGATAGATGATATAATTTCTCCCCAAAGCAGTACCTTTCCTTGTTGACGAGCGGAGACCTGTCCAGAACACCTGCCCCAATGATACATAGGCCGGATTGGAAAGGGTTAAGCAGTAATACACATTCACACACACACAGTGATCCCATTTCTACGCCTAAATTAGGCTTGCATTCAATACACGGCACAATGCATGGCACTTGGATCTTACACTCCACGGTAATGAAACAGGTCCCCGTAAGGGTTAATATTATTTTCATTCACCCGTAGGGAGAGAGAGGGGGTAATGGCGAGCTCCGCGAGCTATTCAATGGGAAAGATTATCAATATACATTGGTGCTGTCTGCACAACTTAATCACACAACACATGTAACCAGAAAATTAAGTGGGCCCACAGTTGAAACAAAAAGCCTATCTAAGCCGGCATTACCCAAAACAACAAACGTTGGGGCGCCCCTAGTCACTGGTGCACGTGCCAGCTCAATGTATTTATTCTCTTCACCCTTAGAGGGCATGCTCTCGAAAAGGAGTGTTCGCCGATAATGTTCCAGAGCGCTTGGAGCGCTAACAGTACCTGGTTTGAGTGTACCAACCGAGTGCTGGCCTGCTCCCGCAACGAATGTCTGTGACGCGAGATGGCCGTCGAACGGTCCCGTATCGGCCACGTTGGCCGGCCAAAAAAATGGCTAACGGAAACCCTGGCTGAGAGGAGGGTGGAGGTTGCCGTATCTGGGGAGAGAGCAGAGAAGGTGTTACTATACGATGGTGTGTGTTTATAACTTTTACCATGCCATTGGCTGGTTAAGATTACCGGTATATTCTGAGAGATGGCATGGCGTCTGTACTATCCATTTAACCTTTTAGCAAGCGCCCCCAAAATTGGCTGTTTTAGTTTTAGTTTTTGAGGACTGCATACCTTTTTTGCAAACCAAAACAACATACTTTATACTTATAGCACATGCATGAGCCTGGTCTCTTTTGAAAGATGACATTCTGAAGTCACTTTTAGTGCCAACGTAATAGAGTAACATAGGTCTGAACTTGAGTTGTAGAAAAGTCTTTCTGTAGTAGTCCAGAGGTAGTATTTCCCCAGAAGATGGTATGGCTTACAAATCCAGACGGAGCCATAGCCTGAGGCCTTATGTACTACATATCCAAATTTCATAAAGATCCATTCAGAAATGAGTGATTAGGAGTGATTTTGGTAAACTGTGTACAAAGAAAAACTCAGTTTTCTCATAGACTTCAATTAATTTGGCTTCCTGTTAAATAATTAAGTTTTTTACCTAGATCCCTGATTCATACATCCCCACATGGGGTATTATTGGAAGCCACACTCATTGGCTACAACGATCCACAATCATTTTCGAGATCGGATCTAGATTGACGGAACTACTGCAGCCTGAGTCGGGAGTGGTATTTTGCGCAATACCGTGTACTTTGCACAAGCCTCAAATACCGGCATGTAACTCGAGAATCGCTCAATGGATTTTGTCACCTGAAAGGGCTATCCACAGGCAACAAATGGGGCTTTAATCCGATATATATATATTGTATTACAAAATATGCACACCTGAGCCACTAGGGGTTGCCAAATTGCCGGTGGGCAAATCGTCCTAAAAAGGTCCCTGATATGGGTTGTGATGGGCTGATTTCAGTTTCAGTTCAGTCAGTATGTTCTTCCTGTGCCTCAGGACAGTTCAGTCAGTATGTTCTTCCTGTGCCCCAGGACAGTTCAGTCAGTATGTTCTTCCTGTGCCCCAGGACAGTTCAGTCAGTATGTTCTTCCTGTGCCCCAGGACAGTTCAGTCAGTATGTTCTTCCTGTGCCCCAGGACAGTTCAGTCAGTATGTTCTTCCTGTGCCCCAGGACAGTTCAGTCAGTATGTTCTTCCTGTGCCCCAGGACAGTTCAGTCAGTATGTCAGTACATACTGAGGAAGAACATACTGACTGAACTGTCCTGGGGCACAGGAAGAACATACTGACTGAACTGTCCTGGGGCACAGGAAGAACATACTGACTGAACTGTCCTGGGGCACAGGAAGAACATACTGACTGAACTGTCCTGGGGCACAGGAATTCTTGTGAATTATTCAAATGGGTGGCTTTCCAATGGTGACAGCAATTACTACTATTCATGTTATTATTCCGCCTCCCTCCAGACCCCCCACAGCTCTATGTCTGTGAAGAGGAGGTTCCCCCTGAACAGCATGAGAGGAGCCCCAGTCTGGGTCAGGAGCAGACAGAGCCCCTACAGATTAAAGAGGAACAGGAGGAACTCAGGACCAGTCAGGAGGGAGAGCAGCTTCAAGGTCTGGAGGAGGCTGATATCATCAAGTTCACTTTCAACCCTGTCCCTGTGAAGAGTGAACATGATGAAGAGAAACCTCAGGCCTCATGGTTTAACCAAACCCAGGAGCCAGAGCCCCTACAGATTAAAGAGGAACAGGAGGAACTCTGGACCAGTCAGGAGGGAGAGCAGCTTCAAGGTCTGGAGGAGGCTGATATCAAGTTCACTTTCAACCCTGTCCCTGTGAAGAGTGAACATGATGAAGAGAAACCTCAGTCCTCATGGTTTAACCAAACCCAGACTGAGGAAAACAGAGAGACAGAGCCTCTAGCCAGCACCTCAACAGAACAGATGAAAACAGAACCTGATGGAGAGGACTGTGGATTATCAGAACCAGTCAGTAACTTGGATCCAGCTGGTGATTTAGAACCAACTACAGGTGACCAGCTCCTCTCTTCAGACTGTTCTGGAACGGATACTGATGACAGTGATGATTGGCTGGAGACTAGTGAACCTCATCCCGGTTTAAACTCACTGACCTCAAAGAAGACACAGAAAAACAAAGGACAGAGTTTGTCTAACAGCAACCAGTTCAAGAGCTCTGTGGTTTCGTCCCATGAGGTGAAATTATCAAACCAAATTCCATGTGAGACCTGGAGCTGTAAAGTGTGTGGGAAATGTTTTCCTACTAGGAAAGCTTTAATGCCCCATCTTAAAGTCCATTCTAGTGACTGTGGTTTGTGTGGAAACCATTTAGAACCCACAGAGAGCTTGAAACTTCATCTTCAAACTCACAGCACATGTACTACTTGTGGCAAGCAATTTACTGCCATTACACGCTTGGAAGCACATATGAGAAGCCACACTGGGGAAAAGCCCTATAGTTGCACACTGTGTCTTCAAAGATTTAGTGTAAAAGATCACCTAAAAGTACATATAAGATGCCATACTGGGGAGAAGTCCTATAGTTGCACACTGTGTCCTAAAAGATTTGGTGCAAAACGTGACTTAAAAGTACATATCGCAAGCCATACTGGGGAAAAGCCCTATAGTTGCACACTGTGTCCTAAAAGATTTAGTAGAAAATGTCACCTAAAAGTACATATCGCAAGCCATACTGGGGAAAAAACATTTAGTTGTGAAGTTTGTAGGAAAGGATTTAATCGGAAGGAACATATAAAGAGACACATGAGGATTCACACCAGAGAAGAAACAAACTCACGTCCGTCCCTCATCTAGTTCACGTTCAACCCCGTCCCTGTTAACCCTTTATTTGCCAATGACGTGTTACCACGTCATTCTCCGCCATGCGTAATCTGCCAATGACGCCGTAAGGCGTCTTTGAGATCAATATTTCAAAAATCTGTGATGGCAATCATATTTCACCCACGGAGACTTGAGATCTCCTGTTGATCTCCTCTCAACTCTCCAACGGTTCAAGAGCGCCATCTGGTGGCCGATCGGCGGATCGCCCAAACAGGAAGTGACGTGCCGGAAGTGGTGCTCATCCATATTCGGTCCGGGCACTCGCTATCGTTAGCGGGACTCCAGCTCGACACACTGGACAGCGATTTGTTGCCAATAACTCGATAAACAACATGATTTGGACGCATATAGCATTATACAACCTGGACATGGATCGCATATATCAACATCCCATAATCGCGAACTTTCTGCTCCACGCTGACCACCCAACGGTCAGAGGAAGTTGCGGTAAGTTTCAGCGTGTTTGAATATTATGATCCATATAAACTGCTGTGATCTATGTATCGCCCATACTACATGAATGATTTAACGTCGGCCACGGACTTATAACTCCCCCCCCCCTCCGGTCACCAGCAGATGATGAGGCATGACGCTTAGGACCTTGTTATATTGACATTTTTTATCTGACGTCAATCGGTATCAAACTACATTTGATGATCTAATATATGTATTTGTGGCTATAAATCACGTTCTGCAGAATGCTGCAGAAAACGATAAAAACATATTTATACTTTAGACCGTATTTTAGTATGAATATGTGAATGAAAAAGTAGAACGTTGCTACATCCTAAACGATAGATAATTGACGTTGAATGGGCCATAGTAATGTCAATTTAGCAATACAATTTAAAAGGTTATAGCCCTGCAAAGAAGGGGAACATCACCATAGATTTACAGTACTGGCAGACAGTGGATTAAGATCAGAATAATCCCTGGCAGATAAAGGGTTAAGAGTGAACATGATGATGACGATGATGAAGAGAAACCTCAGTCCTCATGGTCTAACCAAACCCAGACTGAGGAAAACAGAGAGATGGAGCCTCTAGCCAGCACCTCAACAGAACAGATGAAAACAGAACCTGATGGAGAGGACAGTGGATTATCAGAAGCAGCCAGTGACTTGTTTTTATTTCAATTATTTGTGACGCCCCCCCTCTGCCTGCTTATTGGTGAGTCTGCTGCCCCTCCTGGAGCAAGGTAGAGTGGGGGCTCGTCAGCCCAATTAGACTCACCTGGGCAGTGAGAGCTGCCTGTATACATGTGTCCCTGTTTGACCTTCTCTCTCGGCTTCTCGATCTCCTCTGAACAGGTTATCCACCACCCATTGAACTATACTATTCCTCCTTATTACATGGCGTTTTAACATTCGCCGAAATGCTTGCTTGTGATTGGTCAATAGCGCTCGTCAGAGGTCCGTTATTACATGGCGTTTTCACATTCGCCGAAATGCTTGCTTGTGATTGGTCAATAGCCCCCCGACAGCGGTCATTATTTTTCAATAATGACCGCTGTGGGACAATAATGACCGATGTGCGCAGCTGTTCGCAATCAAGCCCACATCAGTGCAGCAAATCAGACACACCTGCCGCGGCTGCACTGACAGCGGAGTGTGTGTAGATTACAGCGGAGCCAGAACAGAGGCTGCCCGCGATAATAATCACTTCCAATCACAGAACAACTGCGATTTGTCAAATGAATTAGGTATATTGTTAGTAAGTTAGCCATGTAATAAGCGGGATAATGTATAGCTTTACTCGGTCATTGTCGCAAAATAATTGACCTTCACTGACGTTTAAAACACCTCGCCGAAGCGGCTCGGTATTTTAAACTACGTGTCGGTCAATTATTTTGCGACAATGACCTCGTAGCTATACATTATCCCTTACATAACGGACCTCTGCCGAACAATAATGACCGCTCTGCGCAGCTGTTCGCAATCAAGCCCACTGACACACTGCATCAGTGCAGCCAATCAGACACACCTGCCGGCTGCACTGACAGCGGAGTGTGTGTGACGATGACAGCGGAGCCAGAACAGAACTGCGTCTGCATTTGATCTCGTCTTGTCGATGTAAAATGAATTAGGTATATTGTTAGTAAGTTAGCCATGTAATAAGCGGGATAATGTATAGCTATACTCGATCATTGTCGCAAAATAATTGACCTTCACTGACGTTTAAAACACCTCGGCGAGGCGCCTCTGTATTTTAAACTCTGTGTCGGTCAATTATTTTGCGACAATGACCTCGTAGCTATACATTATCCCTTACTTACACCATACCGCACCACACTTCACTTTTCACTCATCCACACACTGCATTCATCACTGATTCTTATACATATTCATTGTTTATATAAATTATTGGTTGTGTTATATAGGTTTAAATAAATTATATTGTTAAATTCCTTTCACGTGTGGACTCCCTATTTGTCACAATTGACCCGTTTGTGACATATTTGTACTTTATTTAACCAGGTTTGTCTCATTGAAGTTAGAAACCTCTTTTACAAGAGTTCTGGTCAAGAAGACAGCAATTAAGACAATTACAAATCACAATTTCATAAAATTCACAGTATAAAATTTTAAGAAAAAAGAAAGAAAACGGGGACCACATCAGAGTTGTACATTGAAGGCCGGCAAGATTAATTTAGTGTGACCTGTTACGCAACATAGTATTTGCAGACTTGTTCCTCTTCCTCCATGATTTTTATCCTAGCTTTAAAACATGGTAGTGATATCAGCTCCTCCAGATCCATGTTTCTTTGAAGCTCATTCCAGGCCTTAGGGGCAGAAAACTGGAAGGCTTTTTCTCCGTACAGAGTCCTAGATGAGGGTTTGGTCAGCAGTACCTTGTCTTGTGAGCGTAACTGGTAAGTGCTGTTTTCCTGCAGAGTGATGAAAGAACACAGCTGGTGATTTAGAACCAACTACAGGTGACCAGCTCCTCTCTTCAGACTGTTCTGGAACTGATACTGATGACAGTGATGATTGGCTGGAGACTAGTGAACCTCATCCCGGTTTAAACTCACTGACATCAAAGAAGACACAGAAAAACAAAGGACAGAGTTTGTCTAACAGCAACCAGTTCAAGAGCTCTGTGGTTTCATCCCATGAAGTATAATCAATTCGAAACTGGCCCCGTAAATGTCCAACCCCCCCCCCCCCCCCTGTATGTTGTGTATGTCATAATTTAAATGTCATGATGAATTGAAGATGGGGGAACCTGATGTAAACAAGACGAAAGTCTTTCTCTGGTCTGCATCCTCTTAACAATTGTGTGTATTGAGCCGTACTGTATTGTACCCATTCTGCAATCTGTTAATAACGTTTTCAATCAATCAACATACCGTACTAGTACATACAGTAACATAGGCTACCACTAGGTGGCAGTGAGATCCTTCACACCACCTGTGAAGTTTTGGGTCATTGCATATCGCGCTGTCTGTCCCTGTTGAGTTGCCGTACCCACTCTATCTGCCGACGGTAGGTGGTTCTTTGAAATATAGCTCCCTTATTTCACCATTTTCTGCTAAATGTAACTCATTTAAGTTTTAACTTGTAATACATAATGCTTAACGGTCAATTTATTACATGGTTTCATGACATTTGTGCTAATTTGACCACTAGTACTAGTTTTATAGGTACGTTAAATGTCGCAATGATTGCTACGGCCATTTCATGCATTCCATTCACTCGTTGCTCTTGTAGTTGTTATTATGGTGAAAAAACGAATGAATTGTTTAATTTTGTACATGTAGGTATGCAAGATTTGCAGTGACCAGAAGACTCCAACGGTGTTGTTTTATGTGTCTTCTGCAGGTATGTGGCTCCATGCATATTGTATGTTTATCAATGTAAATTAATTTACCTGGTAACTCTATGCACTGTGGCATTTCCTGCTATGTTCAGCAGGTGGCGCTAGTTTACCATTTCTGTTTTAAGTAATGTTTTGATTTTATTTTGGTTTAGTGTAAGAGTTGAATTGTATAAAGCTCCCAGCCATATGTAGAAGGGTGGATTATCCCTACTTTATGAGAGTAGATATGAACTGTCACCTCACCAGGTAGTGGGAGCACAGCAGATCTGGGTCCGGCTGAGTCCCCGACTGTAGTGTAGGGGTATTAGAATTGGGATTTAGCAGAGGGAGCGGATGGGGCCTAGGGTTTACTAACCTAGGGGTTCTGCACTGGTCCTTCTTGCCCTCCAGGGCGACTTACAGTAATTCCCCAAACACCCACACTTCCCCTAATACTTCCCAGTTCCCACACCCTCTCACACCCTGTGGCAGTAGTGATAGATGATATAATTTCTCCCCAAAGCAGTACATTTCCTTGTTGACGAGCGGAGACCTGTCCAGAACACCTGCCCCAATGATACATAGGCCGGATTGGAAAGGGTTAAGCAGTAATACACATTCACAGTAATTGACACACACACAGTGATCCCATTTCTACGCCTCTCCTTTTATATAAATTAGGCTTGCATTCAATACACGGTACAATGCATTAGTGTTGTCACGATACTGGAATTTCGACTTCGATACGATACCTTGAAAAGTATCGATACTTCGATACCATTTCGATATCAATTTTTTTTTTTTTTAACAAATTTAGCTTTTGTTGCTGGTTGATTCTCCTCAGCTTCTCTCTGGTACTATAAGAGAAGATACATATAACACTTTTAAAACCCTTTGTTTATCTTTAGATCACACAATTAAAAATAACTGTTCATCTCACTTCAATCATTTTTATTGCAAATGCAGAACATGGTATTTTCTCAAGCAGACAGATGTAAACACTGTAATCTGTGTTGCATGTACCTGACAAACTGAACTGTTTGTATTACAGTTAGTAACAGTTTCGATTTTTATTTAAAGATAACGAGAGCGAGCGAGAGAGAGAGAGAGGTAGCGGTAGATAGAGAGAGAGGTAGCGGTAGATAGAGAGAGGGAGAGAGAGAGAGGTAGCGGTAGATAGAGAGAGAGACAGAGAGAGAGAGGTAGCGGTAGATAGAGAGAGAGAGAGACAAAGAGAGGTAGAGAGAGAGAGGCTATGCTCGGAGCATTTTAGTAACGTTACATTTTCAACAAGATTGCTGCTATTTAAACACTTGATGGAAACGGGGTAACGTTAACCTTATGTCGACTGTAGTATTGTATGACCTCGACATAACGTTTAAACGTTAACGTTACTCCGTTTCCATGCCGTATTTATAACGGTGGCCAGCTAAGCTAACGGAGCTAACTGCTAGCAGTAGCTAACGTTAGCTGGTAGCTGTAACGTTACAACGAATCAGCTGTTGATATTATGCGCCATCAGTAGACAACGTATCATGTATTAAACTAGAGTTAATGGTTTAATGCTTCAGTCACAGTGACGTTGAAAGAGCAGCTGTCACGAACCTCTTTCATTTATTTATGGAGATCCGCGCTGGCACTGCTAAAATGTTTGTTTACTAACTGAAGACGGCTCTGTGAGGGGGAGGGCTGGACTCGGAGCAGCCGGAGGGGCAAGCGCGCTCTGAACAGCGCGTCATCAATTTGCTGTAGAACACTCGCCAGCTGGTACCGATACTGCAGAAAGTATCGGTATTTCGGGAAATGAGTATCGAAGCCGTTTTAAATATTCAGTATCGATATGTATCGATACTTCGATATTTTTGACAACACTACAATGCATGGCACTTGGATCTTACACTCCACGGTAATGAAACGGGTCCCCGTAAGGGTTAATATTATTTTCATTCACCCGTAGGGAGAGAGAGGGGGTAATGGCGAGCTCCGCGAGCTATTCAATGGGAAAGATTATCAATATACATTGGTGCTGTCTGCACAACTTAATCACACAACACATGTAACCAGAAAATTAAGTGGGCTCACAGTTGAAACAAAAAGCCTATCTAAGCCGGCATTACCCAAAACAACAAACGTTGGGGCGCCCCTAGTCACTGGTGCACGTGCCAGCTCAATGTATTTATTCTCTTCGCCCTTAGAGGGCATGCTCTCGAAAAGGAGAGTGTTCGCCGATAATGTTCCAGAGCGCTTGGAGCGCTAACAGTACCTGGTTTGAGTGTACCAACCGAGTGCTGGCCTGCTCCCGCAACGAATGTCTGTGACGCGAGATGGCCGTCGAACGGTCCCGTGGTTGTCACTTGTGATAGCAAGGGGGCTGGCTGGGCTGACGTTAGGCAGGCGAATAGAATGCTGGAGGCGGGTGTGGTCCAGCGACGTCTGCTGCGGGGCTGGGAGACGGTGGAGCGACGCGTGAGCTAACTGGGCTAACAGGCCTATACTTGAAGCTAAGCTTTAGTCAGTGCGACCCCCTAGACTTTCGCCCATTTTCTATTTTTCTCCCATCCCAATTTCGTATCATCCAATTCTACCCTCCCCTGTCTCGAACGCTGTTAGGCCATGCCTCCCACAAGCCGGCTGCAATGTGGACGAAGCCTTACATCACGTGTCCCCTCCGGTACTCGAGGAAGCAGCCGTCGCATCTTTTCACCTGCACAGCGCGATCTCTCAGCGGCCGGGGTCTGCGTGGGAGGGACACGCCGCCCCCGTCGCTTCCCGATTCTGCTGCGCAGGCGCACCAACCGACCTGTAGGAGTCGCTGTCCACAACGTCCGATCCCCACCCATCAGCTTTCCCACCCCTAACACTGCCAATTGTGTTAGTATGAACGACCAGCCAAGCTGATAGCAATGCGGAGAGCTGGGCTCGAACCCAGCGTCTCCTGCATTGGTGGCGAGCGCCTTGCCCACTACACCTCCTAGCCGCCTTCGCCTAAACGCAGCGCGTGGAATATCCACAGTCCGGCAGTCGAGCGTCTTCTTCTTGGTTCAAACGTACCCTAAGCACTATACTGGGAAGCTAAACTTTCGCAGACGACGTTACTATCCAACCCCGTGGCAGGACTCGTCTTTCGCGTGTCTTTATTATCAGGAGCTCTTGGTCCACACGTCTGCTTGCTTCAAGGAAAAAACGACGAAGAGGTCGTCTCGCTGTATGAGCTCCTCCTTCAGCCAGCCTCTTCCTCACCTGTTGTCACCAGCCCAACGTCGCACCAGCTCCCCCTGGCGACAGTCCAGCGCCATGTCCCACTACTAAATGTCAATATTAGGATATGGAGAATAAAGACGGGTCAGCGAGTTACACAACGTTATCATGAACACAGTAGAGTACAAGGAATTAGAGTTAGACACATTGAATTATTGTTAGACATATTCAGGTGTCTACACATACAAATGTCTAGACTGTAGCTTATGGGTTAGGAGTTAGGTGTGGAGTGATTTGTTTGTTTGTATGCATGCTGAAATTCAGAGTTGAGTTTGTTAGTAGAAAAAAAAGAGGAAACCTGGTCAAACACAATTCTTTCCATGAGTTTGCTGGAAGCACTGGAAGAATGCTGATAGGACGGCTATTAGCACCTGAAAACATGTCCTCCTTGTTTTTGGGTAGTGGAATAACTTTTGCAGCTTTCCATGCCAATGGACATACACCTTTCAGTGAGCTTAGATAAAAAATATGGCATATGGGTAGTGCAATAGAGCCATAACCCATACCCAAGAGTTTCCCATCTAATAATAATAATTATTCATTTTATTTATATAGCGCTTCTCAATGACCCGAAGTCGCTGATCCTAATCCTGATGGTTTTTCAACATTTACACTACTAAGAAATGATTGTACTTTATTCACATGCACAGTTTGAAAGTCAAACTCACAATCTTTATTTCTCATTAATCAATTGTTTTGAAACATTGTTATCTGATGATGTTGTCTCACTTTTTAGTTTCTCTATCTTCCCAACAAAAAAATCATTAAAGTAGTTTGCAATATCTAGATGTTTAGTAATGAAGGCACTGCCTGACTCTATAAAGGACGGTGTGTTGTCCCCTGATCTGCCCATTAGCTAATTTAATGTTTTACAGTTTCTTTCCATGTTTAATTTCATTTATCCTATTTTGATAAAACATACTTTTCTTTTTCCTATTTATTTATAAAGTACATGTTATTGAGGCATTACAAAAGAACTCTGCTGAGGGTATGCATGATGTGCAGTGACCAGAAGACTACAAATGTTGTTTTTGTGTCTTCTGCAGCTGAGGGACAATACATGTACACTGTACATTGGAATACTGACATACATTTGACATAGAAACTGTACATTGGAGGAGGTTGGGTAGGTGGGGTGGGGTTGGGTGGGGCTGTACATTGGAATACTGACAAAGCCATGCTTGGTCTTTATTGTACAACTGGGTTAGGACATTTGTAGGGGCCAGTTTTGAATTGCAGTCTCCCGTAGATGTTCTTTGAGAGTGTTTTTGAAGGTGCATGATGTGCATCTGAACATTCTAACATCAACACTTGAACAGAAAAACACATTTATAGTGCAGCTGAGCTTATGAAAAAGTGCTTCATGTCTGTGCAACAAGAGCAAATCACAGCATCTTATGAGCACTTATTGTCCACTCTTAACTCTCAAACATCAGGGGGGTGGGGGGCAGACAGGCCTAGCCTACATACACACATCTAATGAGAGCGATTGCACTTCTTTGACTGGGCAATGGCAGAGAAAGAGGGTTCATAGGAAGTGAGGGCTACCCGCAAACAGTGATGCAAATGCTCATTTGTCAAGGAGGCACGTTGCTTGTTTTAATGGCATTCATGTGAGAGAAACTGGATTCACAGGTGTATGTTGAGCCAAACATTGTTAGCACAGATATTGCCAGCGTTTTTATTTTGGGGAATGTCTTGACATGAATACACTTTATCCAAAATGTTGTGGTGGATTCATTCTCAAGTGCCTGCTTCAGAGCAGATGATGCTTGCATGTCAATTATTTCAAGTTGCAGGAGACCTTCATCAATGTGAAGTGATGCAAGGAACTCTTGTCCTTTTGTGGAAATAGCAGCTACATTGGCAAATGGGTTGCTCACAAAATGCATCAATTCTCTGGACATGTCAAATTCATCAAATCGACTTGCAAAGTTTTCCCTCAATTTATCAGTGAAATCTGTCATTAATTGGGTGACTTTAGGCTCAATTGTGCGTGTTAACGTTGACATAAAACAATATATATATAATAAAAAAAAAAAAAAAAAAAAAACATTTAATTTTTTTTTATTATCATGTAATCTTTGGCGGGCCGGTCAGAATCTGGCCCGCGGGCCGCCAGTTGAATAGCCCTGGTCTAATGTATAAGTATGTTTTCATCTCTTTCTGCAGCTTTCTCCAGAACGTGATCTATAGCCCCAAATGCATTATATTGATGATGAAATACAGTTTGATGGCAATCGGGGCGATATAAAAAATTTCAATTGGACGTACTTCTAGAATGATCTACGTATGATCTGATGATGACCGGATGGGCGGGGGATCGTTTATAATTCCGTGGGCAGCGTTATATCATTCATCTAGTGTGGGTCATATGTTCATCATAACAGTTTATATGGAACACGTTCAAAAATAACGCTGAATCTTACCGGATCTTCCTCGCGCCGTTGGACAATCAGCGTGGTGTAGACCGTTTTCGATTATGGGATGTTTATCCTGATGAACCATTTCCAGCTTGTATAATACTATATACGTCCAAATCATGTTGTTTATCGAGTTATTGGCAATGGATCGCTATATATTGTGACGAGCCAGAGTGCCGGCAGCCAAACCGAGTGCCCGGAAGTAATATGGCCGACCAGCACAACCTCCACAGCACTTCCTGTTTGGCGATTGCGCCGATCGGCCACCAGATGGCGCTCCTGAACCGCCAGAGAGCTCAGTGGGTCCTCCTGGTGGATCTCAGGCCAGCGGAGGGGAAATATGAATCCGATCACAGATTTTTGAAATATTGATATTAAAGACGCTGTAAAGCGTCCTTCGGCAACTTGAGCATGGCTGGGAATGGCGCTGTAAAGCGGTTTCCGGCACACAAAGTGTTAAGTGGTTGTCGCTACGGCTGTGGGGGTGCGGGAGACATGATCCAATAGATATTTATACGCCTGAGTCTCCTGAACACTGCAACCAATCCCAAGTCGATCGGCACTTTCTCTGCCGAGCTATAGTCGCCTTTTCGCACCTACTCCCGAACTACGCATGCACAGATTGGCCACGGAGTCTAGGTCGTCAATCTGCACATGAGTAGTTCGGGAGTAGGTGCGAAAAAGTGACTATAGCTTGGTAAGACTAGAGGTAAGACTGCTAGTTTACTAGTAGATGACTTTACATAGAGGTAAGACTGCTAGTTTACTAGTAGATGACTTTACATAGACGTAAGACTGCTAGTTTACTAGTAGATGACTTTACATAGACGTAAGACTGCTAATTTACTAGGAGATGACTTTACATAGACGTAAGACTGCTAGTTTACTAGTAGATGACTTTACATAGAGGTAAGACTGCTAGTTTACTAGTAGATGACTTTACATAAACGTAAGACTGCTAGTTTACTAGTAGATGACTTTACATAGAGGTAAGACTGCTAGTTTACTAGTAGATGACTTTACATAGAGGTAAGACTGCTAGTTTACTAGTAGATGATTTTACATAGACGTAAGACTGCTAGTTTACTAGTAGATGACTTTACATAGAGGTAAGCCTGCTAGTTTACTAGTAGATGACTTTACATAGACGTAAGACTGCTAGTTTACTAGTAGATGACTTTACATAGACGTAAGACTGCTAATTTACTAGGAGATGACTTTATATAGACGTAAGACTGCTAGTTTACTAGTAGATGACTTTACATAGAGGTAAGACTGCTAGTTTACTAGTAGATGACTTTACATAAACGTAAGACTGCTAGTTTACTAGTAGATGACTTTACATAGACGTAAGACTGCTAGTTTACAAGTAGATTACTTTACATAGAGTTAAGACTTCTAGTTTACTGGGTGCTCCAGTAGCACACCATGTTACCGCGCTTGCGCGGGACTCCGTGCTGCGTCACGGATCTGGTTGACTCCGAGTTCGATTCCCGGACTCGCCGTCATTTGCCGAATGTCTCCCCCTGCTCTCTCTCCCGTTTCACCCTGCAACTGTCGGTCATGCTTGACCAGGAAAGCGATAAACGCTAAAAAATAAAAAGTTTAAAAAAAAAGACTGCTAGTTTACTACTGAAAAGCTAGTTTTAGCTTAACGTTACCTTGGCTACAATTGGGACTATTCATAATCCAGCAATAATGGCTGCAGACCTGCAAGCAAAGTACAGCAAGTTGGCAAAGGAGTATTCCAAGGTAAATCACTTTTTCACCAGTAACGTTATTGTCTTGTTTCCATCTAACGTTAGCTCATGCAAACCTAGCTCACGCTAATGTCGTCACTGATCTAAGTTACTTCTCGCACACAATTAATGACATGTTGCGGACAGCCATACCGGTGACAATGTTTAGCTTTTAGTGCCAAATGATAAAAGTCTGAGGCGGAGTCTCAAAAGAGAATGTTGAATATTTATTGTGCAAAAGTCACAACAGAGCCTCTACTACTAGCTAACTGAAGTTACCGGAGCCTTCTGGAGTGCAACAACATATAACGTCTGTGCGGAATCAATGTCCCAACAACCTTTCCGTGGGTGAACTCATTCACTCATGAGCATCCAATTAATGATACTAATACTAATCTATACAATCACCTGTTGTTGAATAAATACCATTACTTTATTTCATTATTTATTATTACTAAAAAACAGTATATATAAAACGGTAGCTGTAAAAAAAAAATATAAATAAAGTTTTATAATTTATATAATTTTGTTTTTAATGTATGCACTGGTATCGGATCGGTATCGGCCGATACCCAAAGCTTAGGTATCGGAAACGGATCAGGAAGGAAAAAATGGTATCGGAACATCTCTAGTGGGTAGGGCGTTCCACATTGATGTGGCATAATTGCAAAACGTGTTTAGTCCCTTGTTTGAGCCGAATCTGGGTTGGACATGATTTGTGGAACTCCCTCGGGTGTTGTGGTTGTGGTATTCACTGACCTTTGGGAAGTATTTCGACATGTACATGGGTACCTTGGTGGTGTAGTGTATCTTGTAGAGCAGGCCCATTGCAAGTTGCTGTACTCTGTCGTCTACTCTAAGCCATCCTAGGTTGTCAAAATGGGTAGGGGTGAGGTGGGTTCTAGGACTAAGGTCAAGCAGTAGTATGATCAGTTTGTTTTGTGATGTTTGTCATTTTGTCGTAGTACTCTTGAATGAGTGCTCCTGTTAGTCTTCAGGGTATTTTTGTTTACCAGAGAGGAGATCCGGGTTAAGTAAGTAAGTAGGTACTACATACGTCTAACTTTACAAACCATTTTCTGACCGCAATATTTGCTGCGCAATATGCGCAATTGTTCTACGTAACATATTTTTGTTACAACACAATGCGTTTGGCTTTGTTTTTAAACATGTATTTTTGCACATGCACGTATCTGCATTACACACACGTTACATATGGCCTTTACATTTGGCCGGTAAATTAGAATCTTATCGGCCACGTTGGCCGGCCAAAAAAATGGCTAACGGAAACCCTGGCTGAGAGGAGGGTGGAGGTTGCCGTATCTGGGGAGAGAGCAGAGAAGGTGTTACAGGGCTGTACGCTAAGCTTTTTCACTAGGGGCACACTTGCCCCTAAATGAGAAATTTAGGGGCAAAGAATATTTTTTAGGGACACATTTTTAAATAACTATTTTACCATTATAGTAGGGCTGGGCGATATGGCCTCTAAATGATATCGCAACCTTTTTTGGCCATATCACGATACACGATATATATCGCAATATTTTGACATTTCCTCTAAAGCACTTAAAAATGCTTGATTTAACCCTTTGATGCATACAGTCACGCCAATATGATGATTATAATAAGTCCCTGCAACATATGTTTGCATTATTAAACCATGAAGATGCTTTAAAAAATAATTTAATGAAAATGTACTAAGAGTAGTCTACTGACACACTAATAAAAAATTTATTTACATCTAAGACCATTTATATAAAAACTTTTGGGTGCCTTTTTTTGCACAGTACTGTGTTTTCTATCCACTTTAGCCAAACACACACACACACACACATATATATATATATATATACACACACACTACTGTGAGAAAATAATAATCACACACACAAAGGGATAATGGCTTATAGCAGACTTAATGATTTTAGAATATTTCAGATAATGAAATTAAATGTTTATATCATCAACTATCCAGTTAGTATTTATACTGTCTGTAACGTTTGGCTACTTTAAATCATTGAATGTAGAGAGAGCTGTACTGTATTGTACCCATTCTGCAATCTGTTAATAAAGTTTTCAATCAATCAGAGCGAGAGAGAGAGAGAGGGGGCGAGAACGAATGAGAGAGCCAGCCCCCCCCCCCGGGTTTTGTTCTAGGTTCGCGTTTTGATCGTCTAAGCTGCCGTAGGTGATGACGTCACACTCGAATGTAAACAGGAAGCGTTTAACAGACGGAGATGGAAAGTGGATGATATACAGTAACAGAAACGAATAACCAATAAATATGAAGTTATGTTTAAACTTCTGTTGTGAAGCGTTGTCAATATAACCCACCCCCTTTCCTCCCGAATGGAACTAGTGTTGTGGAGTCCGCTTTGACTGGTGTCCAGGGTTAGCAGCAGCTAACGCTAGTTAGCTTAGCATAATCCTAATGGATACCGTGGATAGCAGCTAACGTTAGCCCATTGCTCGTGTCAATCAAATTGCATGTTATTAAAGGTCCGCGCTGGTCTGTCTAATGAAATTACAACCGCAACATTATGCCCTGGTTGTAGGCTAATGTTTTATCCAATTTGTATGGATTAATTTAGGAGTGAAATGCGAATGAAGGGTTGCAATCACTACTCGCAAGCTTGCCCCCAGATGATATTTTCCACTCGCACCGGCCAGATTAGGGGGCAATTTGCGACGAGATGATCGCAGTGTACAGCCCTGTGTTACTATACGATGGTGTGTGTTTATAACTTTTACCATGCCATTGGCTGGTTAAGATTACCGGTATATTCTGAGAGATGGCATGGCGTCTGTACTATCCATTTAAGCTCTTAGCAAGTGCCCCCAAGATTGGCCGTTTTAGTTTTAGTTTTTGAGGACTGCATACCTTTTTTGCAAACCAAAACAACATACTTTATACTTATAGCACATGCATGAGCCTGGTCTCTTTTGAAAGATGACATTCTGAAGTAACTTTTAGTGCTGCCAACTGTAAGATTCTGATCAAACTGGCCAGTATCACATCTTCGTCTGTTTGGCCCTCCATCCAATTCCTCTGCGTTGTGTACTTTTAATGGTCCTGACGTCTCCGATACTGGTAGATAAGATCCTTATCTGCCCCGTTAGTGCAATCCATAAACCATAATAATTCTCCACTTCCGTAAAAGAATTCGACACTCCGACACCGTGAGATACCTTATGAGGAAAAGCGTTGTTTTATTGCTATAAACAGAACCTCATAATCAGATGTTATCAGATGTTATCAAATTGTATCGTCCTTGAAGAGTCTATTCTAATGATCTTTCGGTGTGTTCAGATCAGGCCATGTGAGCGGATCGGAGCGTGAGCGGCGCGGGGCGCGGAGCGGGCTGTTTTGACGTGAGCGAGGAGTGGGTTTTAAAATGAGTCGGCGCGATGTCCGGAGCGAGAGTTCTCCTCCGCTCCAATCCACTCCAGGCCGCTCAC
The DNA here is from genome assembly GCF_963971535.1 of Notolepis coatsorum. Taxonomy (NCBI): domain Eukaryota; kingdom Metazoa; phylum Chordata; class Actinopteri; order Aulopiformes; family Paralepididae; genus Notolepis; species Notolepis coatsorum. Next base: position 5,058,251 of record NC_140171.1, read on the forward strand.
AGTGGTTTAACACTGTTGATGTAATATATACATGCAGTACAATGCCAAAGCAACAGATGGCGATGTACAAACATGAAGGCCATTTTCAACCAATGAGAAGGGTTCAGGCTTAGTCACTGTAGAGACGCCCACCATAGATATCTATGACGCCCACACTCACTCCTGTTAAAAAAAGTATCGACGCCATTGTTGTTGACGTTAGCTTACATGCTAACGTTAATGGCAGCGACCATAGCATTGTGGCTCGGCTAGCCTATCATCGCTTAATAGAACTAGTGAATGGATAAACAACGTTATTTAACATTGCAGAATGGCTACAATTACAATGCGGCTCAATACAAACAATTGTTAAGGGGCCCAGGGGGTGTAGACTGTTGTAGTTTGAGCTCATTTACACCATGCTCCAAAAAAGAAAAAGAAAAACTGCCGAGCGATCTGGCGCGGGGAGTGGGGAGCGCTCGATTCAAGGTGAGTGGGGAGCGAGCGGAGAGCGACTTGGGAGCGGGGTCAACATGAACGATTAGCAGAGCGGACCAAGCTTTAAAGAGCGGATTTCTCGGCCGCGCCGATCCGCTCACGTGGCCTGGTTCAGATTATCGTCCTTTTGCTGTTATGTCCAATAGTGGTCAGGCCTGGTCGTTAGCCTGAAACCCTCCTCGTGTTAGCCGAAGCTACTGTAATGATGATGTGGCATTCTCCCTTCCCCCCCCCCTCCGTGGTGGAGGAGGAAGAGTCTCTCCTGGTTCCTTCCCTCTTAGTCTCAGTCAGATTTCAGTCCTACTCGATCTTGGTCAACGTAATAGAGTAACAGGTCTGAACTTGAGTTGTAGAAAAACTTGTTACTCAAGTTTTTCTGTAGTAGTCCAGAGGTAGTATTTCCCCAGAAGATGGTATGGCTTACAAATCCAGACGTAGTATGTAGTACATATCCAAATTTCATAAAGATCCATTCAGAAATGAGTGATTAGGAGTGATTTTGGTAAACTGTGTACAAAGAAAAACTCAGTTTTCTCATAGACTTCAATTAATTTGGCTTCCTGTTAAATAATTAAGTTTTTTTACCTAGATCCCTGATTCATACATCCCCACATGGGGTATTATTGGAAGCCACACTCATTGGCTACAACGATCCACAATCATTTTCGAGATCGGATCTAGATTGACGGAACTACTGCAGCCTGAGTCGGGAGTGGTATTTTGCGCAATACCGTGTACTTTGCACAAGCCTCAAATACCGGCATGTAACTCGAGAACCGCTCAATGGATTTTGTCACCTGCAAGGGCTATCCACAGGCAACAAATGGGGCTTTAATCCGATATATATATTGTATTACAAAATATGCACACCCGAGCCACTAGGGGTTGCCAAATTGCCGGTGGGCAAATTGTCCTAAAAAGGTCCCTGATATGGGTTGTGATGGGCTGATTTCAGTTTCAGTTCAGTCAGTATGTTCTTCCTGTAACTCAGGACAGTTCAGTCAGTATGTTCTTCCTGTGCCCCAGGACAGTTCAGTCAGTATGTTCTTCCTGTGCCCCAGGACAGTTCAGTCAGTATGTTCTTCCTGTGCCCCAGGACAGTTCAGTCAGTATGTTCTTCCTGTGCCCCAGGACAGTTCAGTCAGTATGTCAGTACATACTGAGGAAGAACATACTGACTGAACTGTCCTGGGGCACAGGAAGAACATACTGACTGAACTGTCCTGGGGCACAGGAAGAACATACTGATTGAACTGTCCTGGGGCACAGGGAGAACATACTGACTGAACTGTCCTGGGGCACAGGAAGAACATACTGACTGAACTGTCCTGGGGCACAGGAATTCTTGTGAATTATTAAAATGGGTGGCTTTCCAATGGTGACAGCAATTACTACTATTCATGTTATTATTCTGCCTCCCTCCAGACCCCCCACAGCTCTATGTCTGTGAAGAGGAGGTTCCCCCTGAACAGCATGAGAGGAGCCCCAGTCTGGGTCAGGAGCAGACAGAGCTCCTACAGATTAAAGAGGAACAGGAGGAACTCTGGACCAGTCAGGAGGGAGAGCAGCTTCAAGGTCTGGAGGAGGCTGATATCATCAAGTTCACTTTCAACCCTGTCCCTGTGAAGAGTGAACATGATGAAGAGAAACCTCAGTCCTCATGGTTTAACCAAACCCAGGAGCCAGAGTCCCTACAGATTAAAGAGGAACAGGAGGAACTCTGGACCAGTCAGGAGGGAGAGCAGCTTCAAGGTCTGGAGGAGGCTGGTATCAAGTTCACTTTCAACCCTGTCCCTGTGAAGAGTGAACATGATGAAGAGAAACCTCAGTCCTCATGGTTTAACCAAACCCAGGAACCAGAGCTCCTACAGATTAAAGAGGAACAGGAGGAACTCTGGACCAGTCAGGAGGGAGAGCGGCTTCAAGGTCTGGAGGAGGCTGATATCAAGTTCACTTTCAACCCTGTCCCTGTGAAGAGTGAACATGATGAAGAGAAACCTCAGTCCTCATGGTTTAACCAAACCCAGACTGAGGAAAACAGAGAGACAGAGCCTCTAGCCAGCACCTCAACAGAACAGATGAAAACAGAACCTGATGGAGAGGACTGTGGATTATCAGAACCAGTCAGTAACTTAGATCCAGCTGGTGATTTAGAACCAACTACAGGTGACCAGCTCCTCTCTTCAGACTGTTCTGGAACGGATACTGATGACAGTGATGATTGGCTGGAGACTAGTGAACCTCATCCCGGTTTAAACTCACTGACATCAAAGAAGACACAGAAAAACAAAGGACAGAGTTTGTCTAACAGCAACCAGTTCAAGAGCTCTGTGGTTTCGTCCCATGAGGTGAAATTATCAAACCAAATGCCATGTGAGACCTGGAGCTGTAAAGTGTGTGGGAAATGTTTTCCTACTAGGAAAGCTTTAATGCGCCATCTTAAAGTCCATTCTAGTGACTGTGGTTTGTGTGGAAACCATTTAGAACCCACAGAGAGCTTGAAACTTCACCTTCAAACTCACAGCACATGTACTGCTTGTGGCAAGACATTTACTGCCATTACACTCTTGGAAGTACATATGAGAAGCCATACTGGGGAAAAGCCCTATAGTTGCACACTGTGTCCTAAAAGATTTAGTGGAAAAGATCACCTAAAAGTACATATAAGATGCCATACTGGGGAAAAGCCCTATAGTTGCACACTGTGTCCTAAAAGATTTAGTCAAAAATGTCACCTAAAAGCACATATGAGAAGCCATACTGGGGAAAATCCCTATAGTTGCACACTGTGTCCTAAAAGATTTAGTGGAAAAGCTCACCTAAAAGTACATATAAGATGCCATACTGGGGAAAAGCCCTATAGTTGCACACTGTGTCCTAAAAGATTTAGTAGAAAAAGTGACTTAAAAGTACATATCGCAAGCCATACTGGGGAAAAGCCCTATAGTTGCACACTGTGTCCTAAAAGATTTAGTAGAAAAACTGACTTAAAAGTACATATCGCAAGCCATACTGGGGAAAAAACATTTACTTGTGAAGTTTGTGGGAAAGGATTTAATCGGAAGTCAAATATAAAGAGACACATGAGGATTCACACCTCACGTCCCTCCCTCATCTAGTTCACGTTCAACCCCGTCCCTGTTAAGAGTGAACATGAAGATGACGATGAAGAGAAACCTCAGTCCTCATGGTCTAACCAAACCCAGACTGAGGAAAACAGAGATACGGAGCCTCTAGCCAGCACCTCAACAGAACAGATGAAAACAGAACCTGATGGAGAGGACAGTGGATCATCAGAACCAGTCAGTAACTTAGATCCAGCTGGTGATTTAGAACCAACTACAGATGACCAGCTCCTCTCTTCAGACTGTTCTGGAACGGATACTGATGACAGTGATGATTGGCTGGAGACTAGTGAACCTCATCCTGGTTTAAACTCACTGACATCAAAGAAGACACAGAAAAACAAAGGACAGAGTTTGTCTAACAGCAACCAGTTCAAGAGCTCTGTGGTTTCGTCCCATGAAGTGAAATCAAACCAAATACCATGTGAGACCAGGGTAGACAAACTCCATTCCAGACAAATACCATTCATCAACGTGTTCTACGCACAGATCTGTGCTTACCCTGTGCGTACGATCATTTCTAAGCAAAGAGTGGGATTCATCAATTTCGATTTGAACTTGACTCCGTGCTTACATCTACGCACAGGTCAGACAAGGCGTACCTGGCGCCCAGTGGTAGAATATCGTTACTACGCATAAGCACTCCTCAGTCCTGCATTAGTTTCAAGGCGGAAATAAGCTTCCGTGCATTAGTGTTCAACTTCTGTATGACCCGTAATTCATTATAGTTCATTGTAAAATAGCGACAGTAGTGTAATTATAACGGGCTCACACGCGAACAAGAGGTTGGCCTGCTTGTTTGGCACGGGGGGGCAGACGCAAAACACCAACCTCCAAACGCGATTAGATATTGTTTCAAATAAAAAGCAAATTATTTTGTGTGTCATGATTCCAAATAAGATTGGTCACGAAATGCTTTCTACTTCAATTTGTTGGTTAGAATAGATGACCTCCGTTGAAACTTCACTGAGACTAACAGTCTATTTGTGAGCTCCCGCACAGATGTGATGATAATAATAATAATAACAATAATAATAATAGCTTCATTTTATATAGCGCCTTTCAAGAGACCCAAGGTCGCTTTACATAGATAGGGGGGGGGAATAACAAAGTAACAAACATAGTGGACAGACACACAACATATATATATGATGATGGAATTCATTCAAGATCCTCTCCACCCTCGGGTCTTTGCCACCGCGGCACGGTCCATCGTGATATTGGAGATGGATCGACCAATAGACTGTTACTGTAGCTGTCAAAGCTCCATCACAAATGCAGTTATGTGAATAGAAAGGGATTCCACTCAGTAAATGTTGCGATGCGCATTTGCCTGATACATGTTATTGCTGGATGCCGGGAGGAAGGCGATGCTGAATGTTTTCAATTCATTAAATAAAACGGATACTTTTTGCAAGGGTTTACTGACTGTCATACAAATGATCAACCAACTACATACTGTAACTTTTCAGTGCACGTTCTTATTTACATTGTGACAACAGCCTTGTGAGTTCCCGCAGTGACCCGCACACAGACATGATGGAATTCAAGTTCATGTTTGTATTGATCACATAATAGGCAGGCTACACATGGCGTACCTGCTACATCATACATGGCAGTAAGATTCATTGTTCTTGTATAGCTCTCGTATTATTGTTTATGTAGGCTACCCAATACTGACATCAAAATGGATTGTAGTATGCCTCTAGAAATCATATGCAGCAGGTAGAAAATTGACGGGAGATCCATCGCGATTTGGAATCAAATTGAGGAGAACTTTAATCCCTGGGTATTAATCAAACAACACGGGAAAAGGCAGTCATATTCCAGCGCGGTCTTTATTAGCCGACAACTAAATAGATGCCTCTAAAAATCATATAGCCAATCGAACACAACTAATAAAGGCATTCATATTACAGCACGGTTATAATGACACACAACCAACGCCAAACAGTGGTCAACGAACGGTCTTTATTAGTATTTTGAGCTGTCCAGGCAGAATTGCAGCAATGGTCTTAGGGAGCCGTTGATATCTGACATCACCGTTTACAAATCCGCCTTTTATTTATCCCATAATACGCGATAGTGTCTTCTTGGTTCGACAGCAGTGAATTCTCCGTGGAGTTTCTCAGAGTACCGCTCGGGTCAGTCCATTATTTCACATCCCATGGGGGGTGTTTCCTCACTTTCATGACTGTTGTGAAGGATCAGATTAAACCGAATATATATATTTATTTATGGATATATATTTAATAGTATTTGTATATCGTTTGATATCCCTTGTATATTCCTTGTACATATACACGGAATATCCCTTTATTCTACTACAGCCCATAATAGTTCATTCTCTTATTGGACAAAAGGACCAGGCGCCAGGGACAAGCCCCTGGCGTTCAAGTTCAAAGGTACCGACGAGACATGCCCTTACTAGCCCCAGCTCCGCGCAGGAATACGGCTACCGAAAGCAGAGCGGCACTACTTGTCCACCGTGCATATAAATATGGCGCAAGAAATGTAGAATTCCTCTTAGTCCTTTACCCTTCTACCCAACTAAGTAACAAGACGTGAAGCCTCACCCCACGATACCGCGTGCGGTGTAGTACGGCCTGTTTGGCCTTAGAATAGCAGTGAGACCTCGTGCGAATTAATAGCTGAATTGCCAGAGTTTGGCACCGTATTTCTATTAAGTAATAATAGTCTATTATGTATGGTGCATCGTTCGGTTAGAGTTCTAAAGTGAGCAGCACCCCCATCGCTTCCTCGCGTTATCTAGAGTCTTAACCAGGTTGAGCAGACCACACGTGGTGCTTTCATCCGAGGAGTTCTAGGCGAGGACGAGTGGACCTGCACATTGGATTACCTACCCCGACGACTGCTGAGCCCTATACGGCATGGAATATCTATTTGCTTTGGTGCTTTGATTTGTGGAGCGGATAATCGCCAACACCGGTGAGTGTTGGATTTACCCCGAGAGGAGCCAAGGTGAGACGGCGCTCAGACCAGACTGAGGTCGCCTCGCTTCTTCTTCGTTGTGGACCGACAGCTACAGCTATCGTCTACAAGAGAGCCCAAGTGTATTCATCTGTGGATCAAGGTTCTACGGGCACTGTGTTCTGTACCTGAACTCTCCCTAGAAATCGTTGACCAGACGGGATACAGTCGACGGCTCTCCTACCCCCCCTACTGGCTTACAACCGGCAGGACCCTTTACAGTATATCCCGCTATAATCATTAAGTGCCATCGTTATAATTCCCTAAGAGCCAGGTTGTATACTTGCTTCCTGCGTAACCAGAGATTGGACATTCAGTGTTGATTTGCCTACGAGTACTCATTTGCCTTACAAGTGCATTCAAATCATAAATGTAATAAGTAACTATTATATGTACCCTTTGCTATATATTAAATATTTGACTATTACCTTTGTGTGGACCTGATTTCATATGTGGGAGAGTGTTCATCATACTTAGATATCGTGTACTGTATGGCCAGTAATTAAAGTACATAAAGCGGTAGTGGTTTAATGATACCATACTTATCAATACAGTCAGGGAATTGTACCCCTCAGTTACAATTGGTCCTTCGAGCCGGAGGGTAATCAGTGTAATATTAATATAGTGGTATTAATATTGAAATGGCCTATGATGAACACTCCACGAAACGGTCCTCCTAAAGTAGAACGCCCGCAACGTAGACGACAGCCACCTCAGTACTTAGAGGATTACGCTGCCAGTATACTACCTAGCCTTCTACAAACAGTAAACGCGGTAAAAGTAGAAAGTAAAATTATGTCCGACCCTATCAACCAGGATACCCCGACCACAGAGGCCCTAGTGGGTTCTAATGTAACTGACCAAGCTCACGGTGGGGACCAGGAGGGAACTGACACGACTTTACCCCCCGCCAATACCGAAGAAGTAGTCCCCCCAGAGCTCCGGGAGGAAGACAACCCTCCAGAGGTGGAACTCTGCACGGAACAAGATGAGGAGAGCGCCGAGGAGATAGAGCTCCAGGACTCCCCAACGAGTACAGCCAGGAGCGGCTCACCTCTACAAGCGTCTTCCCCCAGCGAGGCGGAGAGGATGCTGTCACAGGCGTTCTTCGCCAGCCTGACAGCCTCTACCGAACGCGATCGACTTCAGGGTGAACGCGATCGACTTCAGGGTGAACGCGATCGACTCCAAGCGCAGCAACGGAGCGAAGAAGAGCACATACGTCTGGAGCTGAGACGCCTTCAGACGGAAGAGAATATGGCAAGAGACCGGGCCGACGCCCAGCGCGCCGCTGCCGGTGCCCAAAGAGAAGCAGATCTCACCAAGCGCGAAGCCGAGCGCGACAGATGGAGCAGCTGATCACCAGGGCAACACCCCCTCCCTCCACAAGGGGTTCCAGGGCCTCGTCAAGACACGTGTCAAGGGCACCCTCCCCTGACCGAGCAGGCGACCTTGAACTCGACCACCAGAGAGAGTCTACACCCCCCTCCGAACTCATTCCCCGACCGGTCCAAGTGAGACCCAGCTACAAGGAAGGAACAGCGGACACCGCGGAGAGGCTAAATAAACGACTACAGGATCTAGATGACCTGGCAGAAGAAGAAGAGGGAGAAGAGGAGAGTCAAGCCCGACAGCAGCACATTACTCCACAGGACCAGGAGGTCCAGTACAGCCCAGGCTATACCCCCGCGGCTCTGCGCTACAGACCCCCGACTCGATTCACGGGTGAGCATGACGCACGACCAGTCCCGAGGAATAGCACCTGGACCAGCGGGCCATGGTACCCTGCCAGTACCAGCCCACCGAGAGGCGTAAGAAGAGACTCGCCCAGGAGGCCTCTCCTCCAACGCTCACCGATGTGCCAGCCATCCATGGCGTCATACATTGGCACACCGACGTTTCCAGACTTCACCCATGAGAATCGAGCACAGTACACGGAGCTCCGGATGTGCTTAGAGACAATGATGGTGGATGTCGCTGATGAACGCCACAAGTATGCAATATTATTGAAGCACCTGAAAGTGCCCCGAGCGCACAACATAGCGCTAGCCTATGCCACCTCTACGACCCCATACACCGCGGCTCTAGCAGCGCTGGACCAGAGATATGGACGTATATGGGATTACGTAATACAGGAGATCAGGCATATTGACCGCCTACCCCCAGCAACAGACAATCGCTCACTAGACGACCTGTCTATAAAAGTACAATCCCTGGTAGGGATGCTGGGGGCGCAACGAGAAAAGGGTATGCACGAACTATACGCAAACTCGAACGTCGAGAGGATTTTAGAGAAGCTGCCGCCCGCCCGACAGGAGCGCTTCAGGCGGCAAAGAGACCACCGTGATCCTAACGGTCCCGAGCCATCCCTCCTAGATTTAGCCGACTTCCTGGCGAGAGAAGTCAGCAGCCTACGGCTGGATACGTTCGTGCGGAGCACACCCAGCTCCAGAGAGGGACCTAGGAGAGTAAACGATGGCCGAAGATCGGTGACTGTCATGCACCAATCAGAATCAGTACCGAGCAGCAAGAACCACAGTACCCCCTCGATGAAGGAGAAGTGGAAGATGGTGTGCCCGTACTGCGAGAAGGAACACTGGTTGTCACAATGTGACCAGTTCAAGAAGATGACCGCTGAAGAAGTAAGTCACTGGATAAAGTCCAACAGGCGCTGTTACCGATGTGCGCGCAGTCACATGGCAGCCGAGTGCCGCCTAAAGAAGAGGTGTAGTCGGTGTGACGGAGCCCATCTGGATGTCCTACACGACAGTAACAAAAGAGAGCCTGTACCATCCAGCAGCACAAAGGCAAGTGTTATGTACATTGACCCCGCTAGCAGCAGCGGCGCCCAGGTGCTCTTAAAGGTGGTCCGTGTAACACTGAGTTACCAAGATAAGATCATGGACACTTACGCCGTCCTTGATGACGGGTCAGAGAAGATCCTTCTCCTCGCGTCCGCTGCGGCCCAGCTGGGGCTACGGGGGAGCGAGAACCAGATGACTATTCGGACAATAAGACGAGATCTAAAGACGATAAAGGGCGAGAATGTCTCCTTCACTATCGCAGCAAGCGGGCAGCCCGAGAGACGGTACAGGATTACCAATGCTTTCACCGGCCAAGAAATAGGACTATCGCAGTACACCTACCCCATCGCCAAGCTGATGGAGAAATATGTGCACCTGCGCCAACTACCTATCCCGCTCATAGACGGTGCCACCCCGACCCTGCTGATAGGCTCCGACCATGCAGACCTCATAGTCCCGATAGACCGGGTCCACACAGGACCCAGAGGCTGTCCTGCAGCAGTCGAGACCCGCCTAGGATGGACATTACAAGGCCCCCTCGCTAAGTCTCTTAACCGAACAGCAGCCACTAACTGCCTCCACTCCAGAGTGACAGAAGGAGACACCACACTCCTGCAGCATGTCGAGAGGCTATGGACACTAGAGACAATGCCCTTTAAGAACGAAAAGAGAGACATTCGTTCTAAGGAAGATACCTACGCTATAGCCCTCCTCGAGCACGGGAAAAAGAGAGTCAACGTCAACGGAGTGATGAGATACGCAACTCCACTCCTGAGGCGAGAGGGAATGCCCACCTTCCACGCCACAAAAGAGGCGACGGAGCGGTATCTATTGAACACAGAGCGGCGCCTAGCCAAAGACCCCGCTCAAGAAGCTGTGTACCGCGCTGAGATTAACAAACTAATCACAGCGGGACACATAAAGAAAATTGACTGGCGACGTCGTGCGCTGCTCCGCGCCTCCCTGATCAAAGACGGCTTTGATCTCCGGCAGCGGGCCAGCAGCGACCCCCCAGTATTGCGAAAACACGTCGCAGAGGACCCAGCAGCAGATGAAGAGGTCCAACAAAGTGTGACAAATAGTTTCTACGTGGACAACTGTTTACAAAGCGTCTCGACGCCAGAAGAAGCCGAGGCTCTCCTACTCAAGCTCCGCGCCTCCCTGATCAAAGGCGGCTTTGATCTCAGGCAGTGGGCCAGCAGCGACCCGCAAGTACTGCGCCGCCTCTCCCCCGAGGACAAGGCCGCGAGCAGCGACACCTGGATGGCGACCATCCCAGGAGAAGCCCAAGAAATGACACTAGGACTAGTCTGGCGCTTCAAAACAGACTCGCTCCATTATAGACACAAACCCCTGATCAAGGAGCAGGGAAGGTCGACGGCAATACCGACCACCAGACGGAGTGTATACAGAACACTCGCCAGACAATATGACCCGTTGGGATGTATTCTACCTTACACCACCAGGGCAAAGATGATTGTAAGAGCGCTATGGGACAAAGACCAGGGCTGGGACGATCCCATACCCGAACACCTTGCATCCACATGGAGAGAGTGGGAGACGGAACTCCGCTCACTCCCCGGTGTTAATATACGCCGCAGCTACTTCCCACCCACAGTGAGGCCAGAGACATGCAAGATCGACCTGCACGTATTCAGCGACGCCTCCGAAGTAGCCTACGGTTCGGTGGCTTACTTGCGTGCCCAAGAGGAGGGAGGAGAAATACATACTGCTTTCATCCTGGCTCGCTCAAGAATAGCCCCACGCAAGCAACAATCTATCCCGCGCCTAGAGCTCTGCGCAGCCCTAGCAGGAGCGCAGCTCGCCACGTTAATCCAACGTGAACTCACCATCCCGGTGCAAAGAACAATCTTGTGGTCAGACTCCACGACCGTACTCACATGGATCCGGTCTGATTCGTGCAGATACAAGGTCTTCGTGGGAGTCAGAGTCACCGAGATTCAAGAGTTAACAGAAGTAACCAGCTGGCGGTATGTGGACACCAAACACAACCCAGCTGACGTCATCACCCGGGGAATGTCCCTGGATGACCTCACCCGTCACAACCTCTACAGTGACGGGCCAGAGTTCCTCAAGCTCCCCGAAGAAGAGTGGCCTACACCCACCCCACGGGAGGCGAGTAAAGAGGAGGCAGAGAACAAGAAACCTATGTTCTGTGGGTTGACACACACACTCGTCCCCACAGGCCCGGTTCTAGACGATTGCCTCACCCTAGAGAGTGCGCAGCTAAATACATTTCTGTGGCACCACCCAGAGGTTCAGCCCACAACTGACATTTCAGCAGCTGACTACAAAGAAGCAGAACTCCTTCTACTACAACGAGCCCAGAGAGACTCGTTCCCCGATGAGCTAGCCTGTCTACAGGGAGCAAAGCCCGTCCCATCAGACAGCAGACTGCTCCACCTAGCCCCCGAGAGCGACGCCCATAATCTCATCAGAGTGGGTGGTCGTCTGCGGAGAGCCCCAGACCTACCGGATGACGTTAAGTACCCGATAGTCTTGAACAGCCGACACAAGGTCACAGAGCTGATCATAAAGAAATACGACGAGGATGTGCACCACGCAGGGGCAGAGAGAGTCTTCGCGGAGATCAGACGTCGTTATTGGATACTGCAAGGGAGAGAAGCAGTGCGGCGCTTCCAGCGAACCTGTCTAGACTGCCGTAAGTGGCGCGCGCAGCCCAGTATACCCCGGATGGCTGACCTACCTCCCTGTCGCCTCCGACTCGGCGACAAGCCCTTTCACTCCACCGGTATGGACTGTTTTGGCCCGCTGTATATAAAGAGAGGAAGAGGAACCGAGAAGCGGTGGGGTATTGTATTCAAATGCATGACCACCAGAGCGATACATATCGAACTCCTCCCAACCATGAGCACAGACTCATTCCTTATGGCCTTCCGAAGATTCACATCCCGGAAAGGAAAACCGTCTACATTATTGTCCGATCACGGGACAAACTTCAAAGGCGGAGAAAGAGAGCTGAGAGAGAGCTTCCAAGCTATGGGCCCAGAACTTAAGACCCACCTCGCCCCATCCCAGATTGACTTCCAGTTTAATCCCCCGAACGCACCTCACTTCGGTGGAACCTGGGAACGAGAAGTACGTTCCATAAAGACAGCCCTGTACGCCGTGCTTGGGGCCCAGACCGTGGCGGAAGAAGTCCTAATGACAGTCCTCACGGAGATCGAGGGAGTATTGAACTCAAAGCCCCTCGGTTACGTCTCAAGTGATGTAGCAGATGTCGACCCAGTCACCCCCAACACCCTCTTGATGGAGCGGCTGGACCCCGCGCTACCACAGACAATGTACAGGCCTGAAGAGGCGAACGGCCGAAGAATGTGGAGGTACAGTCAAGTACTGGCTGACAAGTTTTGGAACAGCTTCCTACTCCACTACCTACCGTCTCTACAGACCCGCCAGAAGTGGGTAAAAGAGAGAGACAATTTGACAGAAGGAACAGTCGTCATGATTATCGACCAGTCACTACCCAGAGCTATGTGGCCGGCTGGCCGCGTAAGCAAAGTGATCACCGGTGCCGATGGAAAGGTCCGAGCAGCTGAAGTGCTCGTCCAAGGGCGGACTTACACCCGACCCGTGGCGAGGCTAATAGAACTGCCAAGGCTCCCTGATACTATTGATGACGACCATGACCCTATGACTTTGTGAGTTGACTGACCCTTACAGCGGACATTGAGTAGTGGACAGTGCGGTTAATCTGTCTCTGCTTAGCTAATTAGGTGGGACTAATTAGGGGGCGGCTGTTGTGAAGGATCAGATTAAACCAAATATATATATTTATTTATGGGTATATATTTAATAGTATTTGTATATTGTTTGATATCCCTTGTATATTCCTTGTACATATACACGGAATATCCCTTTATTCTACTACAGCCCATAATAGTTCATTCTCTTATTGGACAAAAGGACCAGGCGCCAGGGACAAGCCCCTGGCGTTCAAGTTCAAAGGTACCGACGAGACATGCCCTTACTAGCCCCAGCTCCGCGCAGGAATACGGCTACCGAAAGCAGAGCGGCACTACTTGTCCACCGTGCATATAAATATGGCGCAAGAAATGTAGAATTCCTCTTAGTCCTTTACCCTTCTACCCAACTAAGTAACAAGACGTGAAGCCTCACCCCACGATACCGCGTGCGGTGTAGTACGGCCTGTTTGGCCTTAGAATAGCAGTGAGACCTCGTGCGAATTAATAGCTGAATTGCCAGAGTTTGGCACCGTATTTCTATTAAGTAATAATAGTCTATTATGTATGGTGCATCGTTCGGTTAGAGTTCTAAAGTGAGCAGCACCCCCATCGCTTCCTCGCGTTATCTAGAGTCTTAACCAGGTTGAGCAGACCACACGTGCTTTCATCCGAGGAGTTCTAGGCGAGGACGAGTGGACCTGCACATTGGATTACCTACCCCGACGACTGCTGAGCCCTATACGGCATGGAATATCTATTTGCTTTGGTGCTTTGATTTGTGGAGCGGATAATCGCCAACACCGGTGAGTGTTGGATTTACCCCGAGAGGAGCCAAGGTGAGACGGCGCTCAGACCAGACTGAGGTCGCCTCGCTTCTTCTTCGTTGTGGACCGACAGCTACAGCTATCGTCTACAAGAGAGCCCAAGTGTATTCATCTGTGGATCAAGGTTCTACGGGCACTGTGTTCTGTACCTGAACTCTCCCTAGAAATCGTTGACCAGACGGGATACAGTCGACGGCTCTCCTACCCCCCCTACTGGCTTACAACCGGCAGGACCCTTTACAGTATATCCCGCTATAATCATTAAGTGCCATCGTTATAATTCCCTAAGAGCCAGGTTGTATACTTGCTTCCTGCGTAACCAGAGATTGGACATTCAGTGTTGATTTGCCTACGAGTACTCATTTGCCTTACAAGTGCATTCAAATCATAAATGTAATAAGTAACTATTATATGTACCCTTTGCTATATATTAAATATTTGACTATTACCTTTGTGTGGACCTGATTTCATATGTGGGAGAGTGTTCATCATACTTAGATATCGTGTACTGTATGGCCAGTAATTAAAGTACATAAAGCGGTAGTGGTTTAATGATACCATACTTATCAATACAGTCAGGGAATTGTACCCCTCAGTTACAATGACCATATATGGATAATCATGCACGAGCATTGACGGTAGAACAAAGTTCTACGGAGGAGCGTAGAGCCTGCGTACGCACCGTGTGATGAATCCCGACTTCCCTGTGCGTACACTAGTTCTACATTCCGTGCTTACGTGTGGAAATAGAACATATTCTACGTCCACGTTGATGAATGAGGGCCCAGGGCCCTCATTCATCAACGTGGCGTGGAAAATGTTCTATTTCCACACGTAAGCACAGAATTTAGAATCAGTGCACGCACAGAAATATTGGGATTCATCAACCGTGCGTACACAGGTCCTATGCTCCTCCGTGTTGATGAATACCGACTTTGTTCTACCGTCAATGCTCGTGCATGATTATCCATATATGGTCATGAAAGTGATGAAACACCCCCCATGGGATGTGAAATAATGGACTGACCCGAGCGGAACTCTGAGAAACTTCACGGAGATTGTTCACTGCTGTCGAACCAAGAAGACACAACGCGTGTTATGGGATAAATAAAAGGCGGACTTGTAAACGGTGATGTCATATCAACGGCTCCCTAAGACCATTGCTGCAATTCTGCCTGGACAGCTCAAAATACTAATAAAGACCGTTCGTTGACCACTGTTTGGCGTTGGTTGTGTGTCATTATAACCGTGCTGTAATATGAATGCCTTTATTAGTTGTGTTCGATTGGCTATATGATTTTTAGAGGCATCTATTTTGTTGTCGGTATTACCGACAACAAAATAGATGCCTCTAAAAATCATATACTATTAGGTAGCCTATATGAATTACATATAATAGCAGCCATAGCCTACATTATGCAACAGTAACTTGCGCATACCAGTGTATGCGACGGACCAGTGTATACCTTATATCATATCATATTCATATAATAGTTTACTCTATCAGCATACCAGCATGTAATATGTTCTTTGTTAGAACTCAACCCGTTATTATTTTGCACATAGATTGCAGAAATACGGGAACGTTTTGATTTACATTAAAAGGCTTTGACATTGTAAAACTAAATACGTGGAATTCTGTAAGCCTAATACAAGTCATATCACCCACACGATATGCTCTGTGTCCAGAGCATGTATGCTTTTCATTCATTTAAGACACATTATTGCAAGGGTTTTGTAATACACATACACCCTGGTGTCATTGCAATGCGTTTTTTATTCTTTCTTATTCAGTAAAAAGGGGGAAGAACACTATCGTGGGTGTTCATATGACTTGTATTCTGCTTACAGCTTCGAAATTCCACTTGTTTCGTTTAACGTAAAGCCTTTAAAATATAATCAAAACATTCCCGTGTTTCTGCGGTCTGTGCGCAAAATAATAACGAGTTGAGCTACGCGGAGCGCAGTCAGTCAGTACACCCTGTATATTCCGATAACGCTATATAAACCATGCTGCATTCATTCTGAGAGAAAGATCTATTATTCCAAATGCTATTTACAGTATAGGGTTTTGACCATAATTACACTACTGTTGCTATTTTACAATGAACTATAATGAATTACGGTTCATACAGAACATGCCAGTGTTGAAACTAATGCACAGAAGCTCATTTCCTTGTTGTAATAATATATTCTACCACTGGGCGTCAGCTAAGTGTGCTCCGAGCTGTGCGTAAATATAAGCACGGAGTCAAGTTGAAATTGATGAATCCCACTCTTTGCTTAGAAATGGTCGTACGCACAGGTTAAGCACAAATCTGTGCGTAAGACACGTTGATGAATGAGGGCCCTGGAGCTGTAAAGTGTGTTTTCTTCTTATTCCTTAACGGTCCATGGGCCTGGTCTACAAGATACACTACACCACTCAGGTACCCATGTACATGTCGAAATACTTCCCAAAGATCAGTGAATTCCACCACCACAACACCAGAGGGAGTTCCACAAATCATGTTCAACCCAGATTCGGCTCAAACAAGTGACTAAACACGTTTCGCAATTATGCCACAACCCCCACCCACCCACCCCCTCCTAATGTACAGTTTCTTCCCCCTCTAATGTATATATTTTCTTTTAGGATCTCTCTCAGGCCCCGTTTAGACGGAAACGCTAGCAGGTGAATCCGCAAAAATATTTTTACGGATGTGCCTTTCGTTTATACGGAAACAGTGTTTTTACGGGGTGAAACCGCAAAAAAGTGAGACTACCTTCCAGGGTGGAATTCCTAGAAACGCAAAACCTTTGCGCTCTCATCTAAACTATCAAACCGTATAAATCTGTTAAAACGATGACGAAAGGGTTGTCACGGCTCTGGTCGCGCGTACTGCTTACGTCACAGGTAGCAGGTAAGCGCCAGTAGCCGAGACGTAAACAAAGCAAGTATGTCTGACTATAGGCTTGTTCGAGATGGGATAGGCGGACGCAGATCTGCGCAGGTTTCACTACTGCCTCGCCAAGCGCGTTGCATGACGGTTAGAATGTTGTCCGACTTGCTCTGAAAATCTGACGAGGCGAGGCGTGGAACTCCCGCGGGAGCGAGCCACAAGCAGCCTTCAGAGCGAGGCGCCACAGTACCTCTCACTCGGCTGCTCCCGGCTGGGAAGCGACTTGCTATGGTCGGGCAAAGCGCCTATTGGCTCAGAAAAGTTGTCAGTCACCAGCCACGTGACAGCCAGGGAGTTATGAGACGTTTGATTGATTGATTGATTGAAAACCTTATTATGTTATGCGTTATCATCATATCATCATGATAAACTTCAAGCTGTCATACACACATGCGTCGTCTGTTTTGCCTCAATACTGTATATATAATTCTGTTTTGCCTCAATATACACAGTATACATATATATATTGATGCAAAACAGAATTATTCAGCAGTGTGTTGTGTGTGCGTGCGGCAACAAGATGGTATACATTATGGTATATGAATAGTATATTCCACTATAGCAGTATATGGTGTGTGCTGTACATTTGAATCTGATCTAATTTTGCAAACGGACAGGTGTGTAATGTGTGTGTGGTGACTTGAAAGCGTATCTGCCATGCGAGACTAGGCGAGAGGCTCTCGTGAAATCGGCAGTGTCCGCCCTTTTAACTCCTCCCCCGGCTTCACTCGGCTACTCTCGTCTACTAGTCGAGGCAAACCGAAATCCATCTCGAACAAGCCTATATATCAACGGAGATCACTTGAAGGCTATATTGGCAGTACTTTTAAAGACACAAGAATCAGTCCAGTTTTAAGATACGATATTGGAGCTGGAATTACCGCGGCTGCTGGCACCAGACTTGCCCTCCAATGGATCCTCGTTAAAGGATTTAAAGTGTACTCATTCCAATTACAGGGCCAGCAGGTGCCTCGACTGGCCCGCGCCGTTCTGTGTTCTGAACGTAGCGTTATAGCAGTACTTTTAACCCTTTCACTGCCACACGACAGAAGGTTAACCCTTTACTATCACACAACCGGCTGTCGTGTGGCAGTGAAAGGGTTAAATACACAAGAATCTGTCCCGCGGCGTGAGTGGACCCACTGTCTGTGAGTGACTCTGCTTTGGTCCAATCACATTCCCCATCCACAGTCTGCGAATCAGAGGCAGAGTAGGGCGGGTCTTCACAGCACGTCATGTGACATATGCGCCAATCGTGTGACAGCGGTGCTCCGTCGTTACAGCCTCGTCTGCACAGAGAATTCCACCCCAAAACGCTCGTCTAAACGCAAAATTAAAAGTGAAACCGCAAGACGACTTTTGCGGTTTCTGTTCACAAAACGCTCGTCTAAACGTAGCCTCAGTACTGTATATTTTGTATATCTTGTATGTCATAAATGTCTGTATGTAACCATACTGTATGTGGTCTATCACATGTATTACACACACACTGCTGCTACTTACACTGTAGAATATATAAAAAATTGTATACAGTAACATTACCAAAGATTCTATCACTGCTATCCTAAATGCAGTAGCAAGTTACTCCCCGTCCTTCACCGCATTGATTAAATGCACGCGGCACTAGCGATTTACCAAAATGATACACATGGGTCTAATGCAGCAATGCATGATGGGTAAATGCCATGCAACTAGTAATGTTTGGTACTGTTATATCTAAAGAAGATAAGAAAATAATTTGGGCTAGAGTTGGTTAGGGGCGGTAACAGGTGGTTAGTATAGCACTGGGTTAATAAAACAATGGTAATAATAGCCTAGCGGTATATAGTGAAGACCATCAGCCAGACTCCTATGTGCGCGAAGCACTATCCTCTCCCCGACGTGTACAACTCATACTTACCTGGCAAGGGAGACACCATGATCATGAAGGTGGTTCACACATGGCGAGGCTCAGCCATTGCACTCCGGCTGTGCTGACCTATGCGAATTTCTCAAATGTAGAAATCTCGATTGCATAATTTCTGGTAGTGGGGGACTGCGTTCGCGCTCTCCCCTGATAGATTGTCAAAAGTTAAATGGAGAATTTGGCCAAAAGGGGGAGCACGTTGGGTTCTAAACTCAGCCTCACAGGAAGTCCTTCGTACCAACAGCCGTCACACTTCACTGTATTATTGCCTCAGTGTGTCTCACTGAGTACAGAGTAACAATCTATCAATGTGATCTTTTTATGCACTGCAGTTTTTTTTGCACCGGACTGTATAAATCCCTGTATATCTTCCTGTACATTACCCCTTTACTGTGTATTTTTGGACTGTATGTTTTAGGATGGATATCTTTGACTGTGTATTCTTATTTTTTTGAATACCTAAATGTTTATTGTGAGCCATTTGTGTTGCTGAATTTCCCTCGGGATTAATAAAGTACTTCTATTTGTAGAATTATGTGTAATTGAAAAAGGAACTATTTGCAATTGTGTCCAATGAGAAACAAATGATTTCCAAATAAAGTCCAAACTAATGGCAATTGTTTCTTGCCATCTATAAGTGGGCTTTTGCCGGCAGGTTCTTTCGCTTACGGCCATACCAACCTGAACACGCCCGATCTCGTCCGATCTCGGAAGCTAAGCAGGTTCGGGCCTGGTTAGTACTTGGATGGGAGACCGCCTGGGAATACCAGGTGCAGTAAGCATTTTGCACAGCAAGGAGGCGCTACTGATCCCTCATAAAACACCACACACACACCACACCGCTTCAAGCTCAAGTCTTTCAACTAGCTTTTGCAATAGGGTCCAGCTGCAGCCTCGGAGATTGTTCCAGATTAGGCAACTTCCGCCCGCTCCCACGACATTTCTCCTGGGACAGGACAATGTGCGCTGATTGGCGGAAAGTACGGAAGTATCTCGAAGTACGTCTGACGTTGAACGTGAATGAAAACTTTATTTAACAGATTGCAGAATGGGTACAATACAGTACGGCTCAATACATACAATTGTTAAGGGGATGCAGACCTGAGAAAGACGTTAGTCTTGTTTCCATCAGGGTCCCCCATTTTCAATTCATATAGACATTTATGACATACACAACATACATGACATTTATGGCATAGGGACATATAGGTATTTAGTACTGATACATTTGTGACATAAACGGTATTCAAATATACAGTACTGTTACCCCTAGATCCTGACAGAGTATATACATATGATGGGGAGGGGACTGTACATTAGGAGGGGGTGGGTGGGTGGGCAGGGTTAGAAATTAACTTTTTTTTTCAAGGGCTTTTTTTGCCCCCCTTAATTGATTTTCGGGGGCTTTTTTTTGTATTTCGGGGGCACAACATTTTTATAATGAAAATTAACATAAAGATTATAAAACATTGTTGACACTTTTTTTTACAGTCTTCGTCCCTATGTTTGATAACGTAATGTTAATGTCTCCATATATAGGGCTCTACGCTAACCTTTTTCCCAAGGAGCACATGTGCTCCTAAATAAAATGTTAATAAATAAAATCTAAATACAAATTTAGGAGCACACAGAAATTTAGGAGCACAGTGACAATTGTTCAAGTAACACACACACACACACACACGATGTGTGACATCATGGCTTGGTTTCATGTTTTGAGGTACCTTCAATTATCTGTAAATAATACATACATACTCTTATCTAAATAGATTAAATATTATTGTCCCTGAGGGCAAGTTGTGTTGTTGTCTTGATATATCTACAAATAGCAGACGAATAACCGGTTGCCTCTGGATCAATGAATGTCTAATATTGAATAATATTATTAGATTTTTAACATCCCTAATTCCAACAGTCAAGAGGCTTGTTTCAAATTGATGAAAAACCCCACACACGCAACGTTTGTGAGTATAGGCTCTGGCCAGATCGATCAATGAAATACGTTGCGCGCTCAGCGCTGTGGAATGAAGGAAATGCGCATCGGGATCGGATTTGGATGTTACAAATTGGAGTTGTGTTACAAATGGAACGGTCTTTCCCCGCCGAACACAAGTTACTTAACGTTACACAGGTCGCGCTATGCAGATGCTTAGCTTGCTAACGTTAAGATAGCAGTGTAATGCTTGATGAGAGCAGAGCGCTCTGTCTGTGTTCGCAGCACCTCTCAAGTGCCTGGAAGCATCTCCCTGTAACACGCAGCGGGCCCCGCCTCCCTCCTCCTTGGAACAAACATTCCACCCAAAAACTGAATTTCAGTCCAGTTTCAATCTGAACTATTAACAGCGGAGCTGTTTTGTAATCTTCACAATCTGTCTCGCACACTGCAAGTAATTGATTTTTCCGGTTCGCACACACACATATTATTAGGGGCAAATACGAAGAAATGCTCGCACTGTAGAGCATATATATAATTATATATATAATTAGTAAACTGTCGGGGGCTTTTTTTGCCCCCCTTAACTGATTATCGAGGGCATTTGGTCAATTTTCGAGGGCATTTTGCCCCAAGCCCCCGTTAATTTCGAACCCTGTGGGTGGGAGAGAAATATACATACGGCGGGGAGGAGACTGTCTATTAGGAGGTGGTGGGGGTTTTGGGCATTTAGGGCATTTACGGTGGCCAGTTTCGAATTGCAGCCTCCCGTAGGTGCTCTTTAAGAGCGGTTTTGAATGTGGGCAGGGATTCACATTCCTTTACAGCTTTGGGTAGGGCGTTCCACATTGTTGTGGCATAATTGCGAAATGTGTTTAGTCCCTTGTTTGAGCTGAATCTGGGTTTAACATGATTTGTTGAGCTTCCTCTGGTGTAGTGGTTGTGGTATTCACTGACCTTTGGGAAGTATTTTGACATGTACATGGGCACCCCGGTCGTATTGTGTATCTTGTAGACCAGGCCCATTGCAAGTTGCTGTACTCTGTCGTCTACTCTAAGCCATCCTAGGTTGTCAAAGTGGGCAGGGGTGAGGTGGGTTCTGGGGTTCAGGTCAAGTAGTAGTCTGACCAGTTTGTTTTGTGATGTTTGTAATTTTGTTTTAAGCGCCTTTGAGGTGCTTTAGTACCATGAGGTGCACGCATAGTCATAGTACCCTTGAATGAGTGCTCCTGCCAGAGTCTTCAGCGTATTCTTGTTTTTTTTTTAAACTTTGACCAGTCAGCTGGTTCTTTTAGCGTTTATCGCTTTTTCTGGTCAAGCATGACCGACAGAAACAGGTTGAATGGGATATAGATCGGGGAAAGACACTCTGAGAAAATACGGCGAGTCCGGGAGTCGAACTCGTGTACCCCAGATCCGTGACACGCACGGTTGTCCCCGACGCCAAAATAGCGCCGAGATACGCGGTGAGCTACTGGAGCTCCCCCAGGGTATTCTTGTTTACCAGAGAGGAGATCCGGTACAAGAATCTAGTTCGTTGGTTGACTTTTTTTATTACATTGGATGCCATTTTGTCACAGGAAAGATTTGCCTCTAGGATGGAACCCAGGTAGGTAATTTCGTCTTTCCTTGTGACAATATTGTCACCCACTGTAACTGAGAAGCCGTCGGTCTTCAAAATCGTCAAAATCGTCAAAAATCAAAAGCAAGTACGTCTGCGCTGACGAGAGGGGGGGGGGGGGCTTGTATTGATCAGGTTAGTAGATATTGTACCGATCAGGTATTACAGATCATATCCGCATGAAATAAACTAAAATGTTAAAACCCATTTAGACTGTTTCTCATTCCTGTACTGTTGTTTATACTCTGCTCCTGTGTTGTAACCCAACCCCCTCCAATGTACAGCAAATGACCAAGTATGGTTTTTTTTTTTTTTTTTTAGCGTTTAACGCTTTTCTGGTCAAGCATGACTGACAGATACAGGGTGAAACGGGATATAGAGCAGGGGAAGACATTCGGCAAATGACGGCGGGTCCGGGAATCGAACTCGGAGTCAACCAGATCCGTGACGCAGCACGGTTTTCCCCGACGCAGAAATAGCGCCGAGATATGCGGTGAGCTACTGGAGCCCCCCGACCAAGTATGGTTTTGTCAATATTCCAATGTACAGTTTTGCTTGTACAGTTGTACAGTGTCACCCACCCACCCACCCTACCCGACCCCCCCCCCCCCCCCCAACCACCTCCAATGTACAGTCCCCCCCCCCCCACCTACCCAACCTCCTACAATGTACAGTTTCTACGTCAAATGTATATACTCTCTTTTCTGGACTCTTTTTGTATCACAAACAATACTGTATTTGCAAATCTGGTATGTCATAAATGTATAGATGTAGCAGTACTGTCTATCTGTATGTCGTGTATGTCATATGTTATGATGAATTGAAAATGGGGGACCCTGATGTAAACAAGACGAAAGTCTTTCTCTGGTCTGCATACCCATAACAATTGTGTGTATTGAGCCGTACTGTATTGTACCCATTCTGCAATCTGTTAATACAATTTTCATCCAATCAATCACTTGCGCGGTTCCTACATTGTATAGGAAATTAAATTAAGAAAATAAACATTTAAACAACTGTGTCTTTATTGTATTATTATCAACTGAAAATGCATGTCAAACTGCAATGATTTTGTTTCCAAATGTTGGTCCATCATTTACAGGAGTTACCAGTGCAAGAAAACAACATGCAATGAATACAACAGGGAATACCTTTGTGCTGCACTGCTTGCCTTTTGTGTCCGTCCAGATGTGTTAAGACCCTGCTCCTAAACGTTGGCTTAAACACACCAGGCTTGCAGAACGGGCAATGGTATGCTGTGCAGCAGTTGACACATCGTTCCAGCTGAGGAATGATTCCCCTCCTCTGAACTGTAATGTGTTGTCCTAACTAGAGTACATTACAGTACAGTGCGGGAGGGGAGGGGATATTTTGGTTAATTAAGAATTGTGATAATTAATCACCAACTAACCATGTAGCAACCAGTAGTAATCACCAATAATCCCCTTAGAAACCACACAGGCTCTGCCACACCTAAACGTAATCTCACAAGTTGCAAAAACACTTCTCAAGAACAGATAATCACCCAGACACAAAAACCATGCTACATATGCATTACTGACATAGAAAATCTAACAAAAAGACATAAACAGTCACTTTGCACAGGGTGTCCAGTTCATGCGTTTAGCATTTAGATTTAGATTAACTAACTGCATCGGCTTTTGACGTTCAATTAACGTTCGCTAACGTAGAGATACGTCAGACGTACTTCGAGATACGTCAGACGTACTTCGAGATACTTCCGTACTTTCCGCCAATCAGCGCACATTGTCCTGTCCCGGGAGAAATGTCGTGGGAGCGGGCGGAAGTTGCCCAATCTGGAACAATCTCCGAGGCTGCAGCTGGACCCTACTCAGCTTTTGCACATTTCAGTAGTACACTACCTACAAACACTCATTCAAACAGCTTGAAAGTAGGTAAAATACCTAGGTCCTAAAGCTAATGGGATTATGTGTGACTGATTTACAGTAATATTGGCTCATTTAACACAACTGTCATAATATAAGCTTTTGGAATTGGCTATCTCAAACACTGCCCTATTTTCTTGATGCAACAGTTGTAATTGGAGGGTCGAGAAGAGGGCAGGGCTTGAGAGGTAAATTAATTACCTAAGTTACTTTATCATTTCTCCTGCCCCCCACCGTCTCCCTCTCCTTTTCCTTCACATTCCCTATTCTCTTCCCTCTCCTTCTCCCTCCTCCTCCTTCCCTTATCTGTCTATTCTTCTCTCTCCTCATTCTCCTTCCTCCATTTCCCTTATCCCTCCTTTCTTGTGTCCCTCCTCCATCTCCCTTCCTACTCTCTTCCATGTCTGCTTCTCCCCACCTGCCACCTCCCTTCTTATCCTCTTTTTCCTTCTCCCTCCTCCACCTTCCCTATCCCTCCTTTCTCCTCTTCCCTCCTCCCCTCCACCTCCTATCCCTCCAACTCCTTCCTCCTCTCCAGTCTCCTCTAAATGATCACATGAGCATAGACACAAAAGCACCTTAAGTACACCACACAGGCACATAATTACACACACACTGCTGCTACTTTCACTGTAGAATATATCAAAACATTTTATGCAGTAACATTACCAAAGATTCTATCACTGCTATATCCTAAATGCAGTAGCAAGTTAGTCCCCGTCCGTCACCGCATTGATTAAATGCACGCGGCACTAGCGATTTACAACAATGATACACGTGGGTCTAATGCAGCAATGCATGATGGGTAAATGACATGCAACTAGGAATGTTTGGTACTGTTATATCTAAAGAAGATAAGAAAATAATTTGGGCTAGAGTTGGTTAGGGCGGTAACGGGTGGTTATTATAGCACTGGGTTAATAAAACAATGGTAATAATAGCCTAGCGGTATATAGTGAAGACCATCAGCCAGACTCCTATGTTCCAGAAGCACTATCCTCTCCCCGACGTGTACAACTCATACTTACCTGGCAAGGGAGACACCATGATCATGAAGGTGGTTCACCCATGGCGAGGCTCAGCCATTGCACTCCGGCTGTGCTGACCTATGCGAATTTCTCAAATGTAGAAATCTCGATTGCATAATTTCTGGTAGTGGGGGACTGCGTTCGCGCTCTCCCCTGATATAATTGTCAAAAGTAAAATGGAGAATTTGGCCAAAAGCGGGCGCACGTGCGGTTCTAAACTCAGCCTCACAGGAAGTCCTTCGTACCAACAGCCGTCACGCCTCACTGTATTATTGCCTCAGTGTGTCTCACTGGGTACAGAGTAACAATCTATCAATGTCATATTTTTATGCACTGCAGTTTTTTTTTGCACCGGACTGTATAAATCCCTGTATATCTTCCTGTACATTACCCCTTTACTGTGTATTTTTGGACTGTATGTTTTAGGATGGATATCTTTGACTGTGTATTCTTATTTTTTTGAATACCTAAATGTTTATTGTGAGCGATTTGTGTTGCTGAATTTCCCTCGGGATTAATAAAGTACTTCTATTTGTAGAATTATGTGTAATTGAAAAAGGAAGACTGCTAGTTTACTAGTAGATGACTTTACATAGAGGTAAGACTGCTAGTTTACTAGTAGATGACTTTACATAGAGGTAAGACTGCTAGTTTACTAGTAGATGACTTTACATAGAGGTAAGACTGCTAGTTTACTAGTAGATGACTTTACATAGATGTAAGACTGCTAGTTTACTAGTAGATTACTTTACATAGAGTTAAGACTGCTAGTTTACTACTGAAAAGCTAGTTTTAGCTTAACGTTACCTTGGCTAAAGTTGGGACTATTCATAATCCAGCAATAATGGCTGCAGACCTGCAAGCAAAGTACAGCAAGTTGGCAAAGGAGTATTCCAAGGTAAATCACTTTTTCACCAGTAACGTTATATTGTCTTGTTTCCATCTAACGTTAGCTCATGCAAACCTAGCTCACGCTAACGTCGTCACTGATCTAAGTTACCTCTCGCACACAATTAATGACAGCCATACCGGTGACAATGTTTAGCTTTTAGTGCCAAATGATAAAAGTCTGAGGCGGAGTCTCAAAAGAGAATGTTGAATATTTATTGTGCAAAAATCACAACAGAGCCTCTACTACTAGCTAACTGAAGTTACCGGAGCCTTCTGGAGTGCAACAACATATAACGTCTGTGCGGAATCAATGTCCCAACAAACTTTCCGTGGGTGAACTCATTGAGCATCCAATTAATGATACTAATACTAATCTATACAATCACCTGTTGTTGAATAAATACCATTACTTTATTTCATTATTTATTATTACTAAAAAACAGTATATAAAACGGTAGCTGTAAAAAAAAAAATATAAATAAAGTTTTATAATTTATATAATTTTTTTAATGTATGCACTGGTATCGGATCGGTATCGGCCGATACCCAAAGCTTAGGTATCGGAATCGGATCGGGAAGGAAAAAATGGTATCGGAACATCTCTAGTGGGTAGGGCGTTCCACATTGATGTGGCATAATTGCAAAACGTGTTTAGTCCCTTGTTTGAGCCGAATCTGGGTTGGACATGATTTGTGGAACTCCCTCGGGTGTTGTGGTTGTGGTATTCACTGACCTTTGGGAAGTATTTCGACATGTACATGGGTACCTTAGTGGTGTAGTGTATCTTGTAGAGCAGGCCCATTGCAAGTTGCTGTACTCTGTCGTCTACTCTAAGCCAGTGGTTCCCAAAGTCGGGGTCGCGACCCAAAGGTGGGCCGCGAGCAGCCACGGGTGGGCCGCGAGATGATTTTTTTTTAAAAAAGCAAAAAAAAAAAAACGTAATTTTACATTTTTTAATTTTAATTTTTTTTTGTCAGGCCACTGAACTTAGAAGCAGGCCAGGACAGTGTTTCTAGTTGTATTCTAAAATTATATTCTATTGTATTCTAAAATGTGACTATATGGTTTTATATTAACTTAATAAATAAACAAAAACGAAAAATCTACTTATTTCAACGAACATTTCAAACTAAATAACAGATTATGCACATAAAACGCTGAAAACAACCGAAGCAACAATAGTATTTTAATGAGGCTATGATTATTATCATTATTATTTTGCAACAAGTTAGCCCTCTCATAAATAGCACATATAAATGAATAACTAACTTCAACTAACTTAATAGGATTGAAGTGATATTTGGCTTAAAAAATCGGTCACCTGAAAAAAAAAAAAAAAAAAAAAGCCCGACGATGTGCATTGGGCCGCGGCTCTCTGACGCCTTATTTTCTGGGCCCTGGCCTGAAAAGTTTGGGAACCCCTGCTCTAAGCCATCCTAGGTTGTCAAAATGGGCAGGGGTGAGGTGGGTTCTAGGACTAAGGTCAAGCAGTAGTATGATCAGTTTGTTTTGTGATGTTTGTCATTTTGTCGTAGTACTCTTGAATGAGTGCTCCTGTTAGTCTTCAGGGTATTTTTGTTTACCAGAGAGGAGATCCGGGTTAAGTAAGTAAGTAGGTACTACATACGTCTAACTTTACAAACCATTTTCTGACTGCAATATTTGCTACGCAATA
The DNA here is from genome assembly GCF_963971535.1 of Notolepis coatsorum. NCBI lineage: Eukaryota > Metazoa > Chordata > Actinopteri > Aulopiformes > Paralepididae > Notolepis > Notolepis coatsorum. Next base: position 5,086,103 of record NC_140171.1, read on the forward strand.
TGCGCAATTGTTCTATGTAACATATTTTTGTTACAACACAATGCGTTTGGCTTTGTTTTTAAACATGTATTTTTACACATGCACGTATCTGCATTACACACACGTTACATATGGCCTTTACATTTGGCCGGTAAATTAGAATCTTATCGGCCACGTTGGCCGGCCAAAAAAATGGCTAACGGAAACCCTGGCTGAGAGGAGGGTGGAGGTTGCCGTATCTGGGGAGAGAGCAGAGAAGGTGTTACTATACGATGGTGTGTGTTTATAACTTTTACCATGCCATTGGCTGGTTAAGATTACCGGTATATTCTGAGAGATGGCATGTACTATCCATTTAACCTCTTAGCAAGTGCCCCCAAAATTGGCCGTTTTAGTTTTAGTTTTTGAGGACTGCATACCTTTTTTGCAAACCAAAACAACATACTTTATACTTATAGCACATGCATGAGCCTGGTCTCTTTTGAAAGATGACATTCTGAAGTCACTTTTAGTGCCAACGTAATAGAGTAACATAGGTCTGAACTTGAGTTGTAGAAAAACTTGTTACTCAAGTTTTTCTGTAGTAGTCCAGAGGTAATATTTCCCCGGAAGATGTTATATATATATATAGTTATATATATATATATATATATATATATATATATATCTCTCTCTCTCTTTTTTTTTTTTTTCCCTCTTTTCCCCCCTCCCTCTGTGCGCATGAGTGTGTTGGAGCGAGGCAGGTTTGACTGAGCGGATTGCGTGAGTTAAAACTTTCTGAAAGTTATTTCTATCTTCTATCTGTGTGTCTATTATATATGTACGTTTTGTTTGTCTTTTGTCAGTGTTCTTCGTTTAGTGTTTGGTGTGTTTGAGCGAGTAGCAGCCACCAGTTCTGCTGGTAGGCATGCCGCCCGCAGCTATGAGTTTGGAGCGTCTGACGCGCAGACACGCTGTATAAAGCTCTCCCCGGGACTGAATTGTACCGTTGAAGAGTGCGGGCTAGCAGTCGGGGATATTGTGGGTCATGATAGCGTGAAATCTGCATTGCGGATGAATAATGCAGTTGTAATTTTTTTGGATTGTGTAGATGAAGTGAATTTGGTGGTGGAACAGGGAGTGGTAATCCAAGACACTTTTACCCCCGTGTTTCCACTAGTAAGTCCTGCACAAAGAATAATCATTTCCAATGTTCCTCCTTTCATCAGAAATGAGGTCCTGGAAAGGGAATTGGCTAGACACGGACGGATAGTTTCCCCAGTGAAAATGATTTATCTGGGTTGTAGATCCCCTCTGTTAAAGCATGTGTTATCTTTCAGAAGACAGGTTTTCATAGGCGGTTAGGTGGCCGAGCGGAGATTGCGTTCGTCACCAGCCCCGGAGCTGTGAGCTGGATTCGCCTGTTCGAATCCAGCTCACAGCTCCGGGGTTGTCACCAGCTTGGCTGGCCGTCTGCACTAATACAATTGGCTGTATTAGAGGGTGGGAGAAGCTGGCGGGGTGGGTCCGGGTCGTTGTAAACAGCGACTCCTACAGTTCGGTCGGGGCGCCTGCTAAGCGCGGATTGGACTTGAGGGGGATAGTGTGGTCCTCCCACACGCTATGCCCTCTCAATGAGAATCCGCGCTGCCGGGTGAAAAGAAGCGGTGATTGGCTGGACGTGTGCCGGAGGAAGCACGTGGTAGCCTCCACTCTCCCAGATGATCTGATTGTGGGGGGTAAGTGCGCAGCGACCAGGAAGGGACTGGGAATTGGCATACGACTAACATTGGGATGGGAGAAAATCGGAGGAAAATGAAAAAGAAAAAAAAAAAAAAAAGACAGGTTTTCATGATTTTGAAAAATGAAAAAAGTTATCTGAATTTATCCATGAATTTTAGAGTGATTATACTATTTATATAACTTCAGACACGATGAAATGCTTTGGATGTGGGATGGAAGGTCATATGATTAGGTCCTGTCCTAATAAGAGGCCTGGGTCGTCTGATCAAACACCGCCATCACCCAGGGCAGGTCCAAGTGGCTCGAGCACCAACAAGGGTCGAGAGAGAACCTCTGGGAGGAAAGAAACAGGAGAAGGTCTGGTGGAGAAGACAGGCCAAGGTGAGAAGGTGCAGGGGGGGGAGAGGCCTGGTGGAGGGAGTAGAACAGGGTAAGCAGGTGCAGGAGGAGAGAAGAGGCCTGGTGGAGAAGACGGGACAAGGTGAGAAGGTGCAGGGGGAGGGGGGGGGGCCTGGTGGAGAAGACGGGACAGGGTGAGCAGGTGCAGGAGGAGAGGAGAGGCCTGGTGGAGAAGACGGGACAAGGTGAGAAGGTGCAGGAGGGGGTGGACCTGGTAGAGGGGGCAGAACAGGGTGAGCAGGAGGAGGGGGTAGACCTGGTAGAGGGGGCAGAACAGGGTGAGCAGGTGCAGGAAGAAAGAGTTTTGGTAGCGGAGGCAGGATTAAATGTGAATTCTAATTGGAAAAAAGTGGAGAAAAAGGGAAGAGCGAAGGCTGTTGAGGAGATCACTGTGGTCGAGGAGGGTGAAGAAGTGGGAGGTCAGAAGACAGGGGTCGGAGGTGAAGAAAGAACCAGATTGGGCAAGTGCACTGGATCAGCTGCTGGAGAAGTAGAGTGTAGCATAAATGAGGAGGAAATGGAACTTGATGCTGATATTACCAAGATTTCCCAAAAAAGGAAAACTGAGGTCAGTCAATCTGACTCTAAAGCAAAAAAAGAGTGCCAACCTGAGCAGCAGGTAGACAGTGGCAGTGGAGACTCTGACTTCAGTGATGAGGCGGAGTCTCTGCCTCCCACTCAGTCTCAGGCTGATTGATTGATTGAAAACTTTATTAACAGATTGCAGAATGGGTACAATACAGTACAGCTCAAAACACACAATTGTTAAGGGGATGCAGACCAGAGAAAGACTTTCGTCTTGTTTACATCAGGGTCCCCCATTTTCAATTCATCAGGACATATATGACATACATGACATACAGATATTCAGTACTGCTACATCTATACATTTATGACATATCAGATTTGCAAATACAGTACTGTTTGTGATATAGAAGGAGTCAAGAAAGGGGAGTATATACATTTGACGTAGAAACTGTACATTGGAGGAGGTTGGGTGGGGTTGTGTGGGGGGGGTTGGGTACATTGGGATATTGTCAACCATACTGGGTAATTTACATTGGAGGTGGTTGGGGGGGGGGGGGAGAAACACTGTATAAACAAGCAAAACTGTACATTGAGGGGGGGGGGGGACACTGTACAAACAAGCAAAATTGTACATTGGACTATTGACAAAACCATACTAGGTAAATGACTGTACATTGGAGGGGGTTGGGTTAGGACATTTACAGGGGCCAGTTTTGAATTGCAGTCTCCCGTAGGTGTCCCTTGAGAGTGGTTTTGAAAGTGGGTAGTGATCCACATTCCTTTACAGCTTTGGGTAGGGCGTTCCACATTGATGTGGCATAATTGCGAAACGTCCCTTATTTGAGCCGAATCTGGGTTTAACATGATTTGTGGCGCTCCCTCTGGTGTTGTGATCGTGGTATTCACTGACCTTTGGGAAGTATTTTGACATGTACATGGGTACCTTGGTCGTGTAGTGTATCTTGTAGACCAGGCCCATTGCAAGTTGCTGTACTCTGTCGTCTACTCTAAGCCATCCTAGGTTGTCAAAGTGGGCAGGGGTGAGGTGGGTTCTAGGAGTAAGGTCAAGCAGTAGTCTGACCAGTTTGTTTTGAGATGTTTGTAATTTTGTTTTTAGCGCCTTTGAGGTGCTTTGGTACCATGAGGTGCAAGCATAGTCGTAGTACCCTTGAATGAGTGCTCCTGCCAGAGTCTTCAGGGTATTCTTGTTTACCAGAGAGGAGATCCGGTACAAGAATCGAGTTCGTTGGTTGACTTTTTTTATTACATTGGATGCCATTTTGTCACAGGAGAGATTAGCCTCTAGGATGGAACCCAGGTAGGTAATTTCATCTTTCCTTGTGACAATATTGTCACCCACTGTAACTGAGAAGTCGTCGGTCTTGCTGAGTTTGTTATTTGAACCGAAGAGAATGGACTCTGTTTTGCCCATGTGTAATGATAGTTTGTTATCAGCGAGCCATATGCAGATATTGCCTAGTTCCGAGCTGAGGGTTTTTTCAACCTGTAACTTGTTCTTGTCAGAGACCAGCAGGGCTGAGTCGTCCGCAAACAGGAACAAGTTGCAGTCACAAGCTGATGACATGTCATTTGCATAAATTAGGAACAGTAGCAGTCCTAGTATGCTTCCTTGTGGAACACCACAGCTCACTGTGAGGGGGGGGGATAGGGTACCGTTTACCTCCACCATCTGTTCCCTCCCCTCAAGGTAGGATTGCATCCAGCTCACTGATAGACTATCAAAACCAATTGCTTTTAGCTTGTCAATCAGAATGGTGTGATTGACAGTGTCGAAGGCCTTTTGTAGGTCCAGCATGACCATGCCGCAGTATTTGCCTGCGTCCACCTCTTGTTTGATGTGGTCATTCAAATAGAGAAGGCATGTGTCAGTGGAGTGGGATGTTCTGAAGCCAGATTGGAATTCGTAGATTCGATTTTTTTCCGCTAGGTACTTTTCGACCTGTTCGTAGACTATTTTTTCCATGACTTTCGAGATGGAGGTGAGAATAGAAACAGGGCGGTAGTTGCCTGGGTCTAATTTGCTGCCCTTTTTGTGCAGAGGGGTCACCCTCGCAATTTTGAAGTCCTTGGGGACGTGTCCCTGTTTTATGGAGAGGTTTATTATGTGTGTGATGACTGGGGTGATGGCGGCTGCTGAGTCTCTGAGGAATTTGGAGGGGATGTTGTTATGGCCAGTGGCCTTGTTAGGTTGGAGGGCGCTCAGTTTATTGAGTACCTCATCTGTTGTTACCATTTCCAGCTTGAAGTCGTCCTTGCGGACCCCTTGGTTTTTGTAGTAAGCTACTATGTGTTCTACCCCATAAAGCCCTGAGTGGGAGGGTAGTTTGTTTACCAGTGTTGTGGCTATGTTTGTGAAGAAAATGTTTAAGTAATTGGCTACATCCAGCTTGTCTGTGATGAGCGTGTTGTCCGTTTTTATGTTTATGTTTGAGAATCTGGTTTTAAGTTTTTTTTCTGCATCCTAGTTGATTATTGAGTAATTTCCAAAGTTCACGTGGTTTGTTTTTGTTTTCCTCAGTTTTGTCATTGATGAAATTCTTTTTTGCAGTTTTGATCATGGAGTTTACGTCGTTTCTTAGTCTGTTTCTTTCTAGTTTGAGTTCAGTCACGTGGGCTTGGAGTTCACTGCTCGTGCTTTTGGTAAGCTTTGACTGACTTTTTCGAAACTCAGAGCATTTTTTGTCTCTGGTTTTCATAGCGGCCAGTATTTCGGAGTGCATCCACGGCTCAGCGCGATTTTTTACCCTGGTGGTTCTTAGGGGGGCCATGTCGTTTAGTATTGTTGAAAATTTGGTTTTGAAACCAAGCCATGTTTCTTCAACCAGTGTACCATTGAGTTCATCTGACCAGTCCAGACTCTCCAGTTCAAGGTTAAAGGCCTCGCTAGAGTAGGTTTTGAGGTCTCTAGATGTGACTGTTTTAGCTTTTTGCGAGTCAGCGTTTCCGTTAGCCGGTAATTACCGGTATTTGACCGGCAAAATCTGTTGAAGTCCGACATATTTAATCTCTCCGGTCTTAATGTCCAGTGAAAATAATTCCCTGAGTCTAAGCACAATTTGATTATTTGAATTGTATTAAAATAGGCTCAAATTAAATAGCCTATGCGATGAACGAAACAATCATTACATTTGTTTCAATTGAAAACTTTATTAACAGATTGCAGAATGGGTACAATACAGTACAGCTCAATACACACAATTGTTAAGGGGATGCAGACCAGAGAAAGACTTTCGTCTTGTTTACATCAGGGTCCCCCATTTTCAATTCATCAGGACATATATGACATACATGACATACAGATAGACAGTACTGCTACATCTATACATTTATGACATACCAGATGTGCAAATACAGTACTGTTTGTGATACAAAAAGACCCATAGTGATTATTTATTATTTAAGTTAAGTTTTGCCATAATAATATATTTTTCCATAATCAGGTAGCTGAACAACATTGGTAAAAAAAAATTCTATTCTATGAATCATTTTCGGTCTTTCGGTTTTCGGCCAACTGTTTCCTATTTTCGGTATCGGTTTCGGCCAAGAATTTCCCATTCGGTGCTATTTTTACCTAGATCCCTGATTCATACATCCCCACATGGGGTATTATTGGAAGCCACACTCATTGGCTACAACGATCCACAATCATTTTCGAGATCGGATCTAGATTGACGGAACTACTGCAGCCTGAGTCGGGAGTGGTATTTTGCGCAATACCGTGTACTTTGCACAAGCCTCAAATACCGGCATGTAACTCGAGAACCGCTCAATGGATTTTGTCACCTGAAAGGGCTATCCACAGGCAACAAATGGGGCTTTAATCCGATATATATATTGTATTACAAAATATGCACAACCGAGCCACTAGGGGTTGCCAAATTGCCGGTGGGCAAATCGTCCTAAAAAGGTCCCTGATATGGGTTGTGATGGGCTGATTTCAGTTTCAGTTCAGTCAGTATGTTCTTCATGTGCCTCAGGACAGTTCAGTCAGTATGTTCTTCCTGTGCCCCAGGACAGTTCAGTCAGTATGTTCTTCCTGTGCCCCAGGACAGTTCAGTCAGTATGTTCTTCCTGTGCCCCAGGACAGTTCAGTCAGTATGTTCTTCCTGTGCCCCAGGACAGTTCAGTCAGTATGTCAGTACATACTGAGGAAGAACATACTGACTGAACTGTCCTGGGGCACAGGAAGAACATACTGACTGAACTGTCCTGGGGCACAGGAATTCTTGTGAATTATTAAAATGGGTGGCTTTCCAATGGTGACAGCAATTACTACTATTCATGTTATTATTCTGCCTCCCTCCAGACCCCCCACAGCTCTATGTCTGTGAAGAGGAGGTTCCCCCTGAACAGCATGAGAGGAGCCCCAGTCTGGGTCAGGAGCAGACAGAGCTCCTACAGATTAAAGAGGAACAGGAGGAACTCTGGACCAGTCAGGAGGGAGAGCAGCTTCAAGGTCTGGAGGAGGCTGGTATCAAGTTCACTTTCAACCCTGTCCCTGTGAAGAGTGAGCATGATGAAGAGAAACCTCGGGCCTCATGGTTTAACCAAACCCAGGAGCCAGAGCTCCTACAGATTAAAGAGGAACAGGAGGAACTCTGGACCAGTCAGGAGGGAGAGCAGCTTCAAGGTCTGGAGGAGGCTGATATCAAGTTCACTTTCAACCCTGTCCCTGTGAAGAGTGAACATGATGAAGAGAAACCTCAGTCCTCATGGTTTAACCAAACCCAGGAGCCAGAGCCCCTACAGATTAAAGAGGAACAGGAGGAACTCTGGACCAGTCAGGAGGGAGAGCAGCTTCAAGGTCTGGAGGAGGCTGGTATCAAGTTCACTTTCAACCCTGTCCCTGTGAAGAGTGAACATGATGAAGAGAAACCTCAGTCCTCATGGTTTAACCAAACCCAGACTGAGGAAAACAGAGAGACAGAGCCTCTAGCCAGCACCTCAACAGAACAGATGAAAACAGAACCTGATGGAGAGGACTGTGGATTATCAGAACCAGTCAGTAACTTGGATCCAGCTGGTGATTTAGAACCAACTACAGGTGACCAGCTCCTCTCTTCAGACTGTTCTGGAATGGATACTGATGACAGTGATGATTGGCTGGAGACTAGTGAACCTCATCCTGGTTTAAACTCACTGACATCAAAGAAGACACAGAAAAACAAAGGACAGAGTTTGTCTAACAGCAACCAGTTCAAGAGCTCTGTGGTTTCATCCCATGAGGTGAAATTATCAAACCAAATGCCATGTGAGACCTGGAGCTGTAAAGTGTGTGGGAAATGTTTTCCTACTAGGAAAGCTTTAATGCCCCATCTTAAAATCCATTCTAGTGACTGTGGTTTGTGTGGAAACCATTTAGAACCCACAGAGAGCTTGAAACTTCACCTTCAAACTCACAGCACATGTACTGCTTGTGGCAAGAAATGTACTACCATTACACGCTTGGAAGTACATATGAGAAGCCATACTGGGGAAAAGCCCTATAGTTGCACACTGTGTCCTAAAAGATTTAGTGGAAAAGATCACCTAAAAGTACATATAAGATGCCATACTGGGGAAAAGCCCTATAGTTGCACACTGTGTCCTAAAAGATTTAGTCTAAAATTTCACCTAAAAGCACATATGAGAAGCCATACTGGGGAAAAGCCCTATAGTTGCACACTGTGTCCTAAAAGATTTTGTAGAAAAAATGACTTAAAAGTACATATCGCAAGCCATACTGGGGGAAAAAACATTTACTTGTGAAGTTTGTGGGAAAGGATTTAATCAGAAGTCAAATATAAAGAGACACATGAGGATTCACACCAGAGAAGAAACAAACTCACGTCCCTCCCTCATCTAGTTCATGTTCAACCCCGTCCCTGTTAAGAGTGAACATGATGATGATGAAGAGAAACCTCAGTCCTCATGGTTTAACCAAACCCAGACTGAGGAAAACAGAGAGACGGAGCCTCTAGCCAGCACCTCAACAGAACAGATGAAAACAGAACCTGATGGAGAGGACAGTGGATCATCAGAACCAGTCAGTAACTTAGATCCAGCTGGTGATTTAGAACCAACTACAGGTGACCAGCTCCTCTCTTCAGACTGTTCTGGAACTGATACTGATGACAGTGATGATTGGCTGGAGACTAGTGAACCTCATCCTGGTTTAAACTCACTGACATCAAAGAAGACACAGAAAAACAAAGGACAGAGTTTGTCTAACAGCAACCAGTTCAAGAGCTCTGTGGTTTCGTCCCATGAAGTGAAATCAAACCAAATACCATGTGAGACCTGGAGCTGTAAAGTGTGTTTTCTTCTTATTCCTTAACGGTCCATGGGCCTGGTCTACAAGATACACTACACCACTCAGGTACCCATGTACATGTCGAAATACTTCCCAAAGGTCAGTGAATTCCACCACTACAACACCAGAGGGAGTTCCACAAATCATGTTCAACCCAGATTCGGCTCAAACAAGGGACTAAACACGTTTTGCAATTATGCCACATCAATACTGTATGTGGTCTATCACATGTATTACACACACACTGCTGCTACTTTCACTGTAGAATATATAAAAAAATGTATACAGTAACATTACCAAAGATTCTATCACTGCTATCCTAAATGCAGTAGCAAGTTAGTCCCCGTCCTTCACCGCATTGATTAAATGCACGCGGCACTAGCGATTTACCAAAATGATACACATGGGTCTAATGCAGCAATGCATGATGGGTAAATGCCATGCAACTAGTAATGTTTGGTACTGTTATATCTAAAGAAGATAAGAAAATAATTTGGGCTAGAGTTGGTTAGGGGCGGTAACGGGTGGTTATTATAGCACTGGGTTAATAAAACAATGGTAATAATAGCCTAGCGGTATATAGTGAAGACCATCAGCCAGACTCCTATGTTCCAGAAGCACTATCCTCTCCCCGACGTGTACAACTCATACTTACCTGGCAAGGGAGACACCATGATCATGAAGGTGGTTCACCCATGGCGAGGCTCAGCCATTGCACTCCGGCTGTGCTGACCTATGCGAATTTCTCAAATGTAGAAATCTCGATTGCATAATTTCTGGTAGTGGGGGACTGCGTTCGCGCTCTCCCCTGATATAATTGTCAAAAGTAAAATGGAGAATTTGGCCAAAAGGGGGCGCACGTGCGGTTCTAAACTCAGCCTCACAGGAAGTCCTTCGTACCAACAGCCGTCACGCCTCACTGTATTATTGCCTCAGTGTGTCTCACTGGGTACAGAGTAACAATCTATCAATGTCATATTTTTATGCACTGCAGTTTTTTTTTGCACCGGACTGTATAAATCCCTCTATATCTTCCTGTACATTACCCCTTTACTGTGTATTTTTGGACTGTATGTTTTAGGATGGATATCTTTGACTGTGTATTCTTATTTTTTTGAATACCTAAATGTTTATTGTGAGCGATTTGTGTTGCTGAATTTCCCTCGGGATTAATAAAGTACTTCTATTTGTAGAATTATGTGTAATTGAAAAAGGAACTATTTGCAATTGTGTCCAATGAGAAACAAATGATTTCCAAATAAAGTCCAAACTAATGGCAATTGTTTCTTGCCATCTATAAGTGGGCTTTTGCCGGCAGGTTCTTTCGCTTACGGCCATACCAACCTGAACACGCCCGATCTCGTCCGATCTCGGAAGCTAAGCAGGTTCGGGCCTGGTTAGTACTTGGATGGGAGACCGCCTGGGAATACCAGGTGCAGTAAGCATTTTGCACAGCAAGGAGGCGCTACTGATCCCTCATAAAACACCACACCGCTTCAAGCTCAAGTCTTTCAACTAGCTTTTGCACATTTCAGTAGTACTCTACCTACAAACACTCATTCAAACAGCTTGACACCATAGGGAGGCTGTTGTGAGTTTGTTCTTGTTTCTTGGTAATGACATTGATTGACAGCCGCATTTCATTGTATACCTGTATGCCGTGACAATTAAAACTCTTGACTCTTGACTTGACTTGACTTGATTTGGGCTATGATGTCTATTAGTGATACAGCATGCTGTCATAATGCTAATAGTGATGTCTATTAGTGATGCAGCATGCTGTCATAATGCTAATAGTGATGTCTATTAGTGATGCAGCATGGTGTCATACTGAGTAATAGTGATGTCTATTAGTGATACAGCATGCTGTCATAATGCTAATAGTGATGTCTATTAGTGATGCAGCATGCTGTCATAATGCTAATAGTGATGTCCATTAGTGATGCAGCATGGTGTCATACTGAGTAATAGTGATGTCTATTAGTGATGCAGCATGCTGTCATAATGCTAATAATAGTGATGTCTATTAGTGATGCAGCATGCTGTCATAATGCTAATAATAGTGATGTCTATTAGTGATGCAGCATGCTGTCATAATGCTAATAGTGATGTCTATTAGTGATGCAGCATGCTGTCATAATGCTAATAGTGGTGCAGAATTGTTTCAGTCACCAACGTCATGTGTCTGTAATTTATGTATTGTAACTCAAGTGTTGAGCCTTGTGTTAAGGATCCGCCCCTTCCTGACAAAATAAGCCACCCAACTCCTCGTCCAATCCACAGTCATCTCCCGCCTTGACTACTGCAACGCACTGCTCGCTGGCCTCCCGGCCACTGCCACCAAGCCTCTTCAACTAATTCAGAACGCAGTGGCCCGCCTGATCTCAAACCTACCGAAGTCGGCCCATGTCACCCCACTTCTTAGGGACCTGCACTGGCTCCCCATTGCTGCACGTATCCGCTTCAAGGCACTCGACCTAGCATACCGTGCGGCAAATGGAACCGCTCCCGCCTACCTTTCAAGTTTTCAAGTTTCAAGTTTCTTTAATAGTTGTCATACAGAAGTACAGAATACTTTCATACAAAATGCTTCTTACTGTTACGCTCCAGAGACTGTGCTAGACAAGATAGTATCAAATAACATAGTATAGCATGTAATTTAGAAGTAGAAAATGAGGTCACAGTGTTCAGTATAGACATATGTACAGTGTTCGATGCAGAATAGACGTAACTGAGTTACCATATAATATACAATACTATGCAGTGTACTAATGTACAGTACTATATAGTGCAAAGCAGAAATGGGATGAGGTACAATTTAGGTACAATTTACAGTAAGGTGTACGAGTTGTAGTGCAATCCTTCATCAATAAATATAAAGTGTGGGGAGTGGGTGCTACAGTGTGTTTGTTTAAAGTGAGTGTGTGCTATAAAGTGTGTGGAGTGGGTGCTACAGTGTGTTTGTTTAAAGTGAGTGTGTGCGTGTGGATGTGTGTGCTATGTGCGTTTGATGGTTGTTGTTGTGTAGTGTTCATTGTTCGTTTAGCAGCCTGATGGCCTGGGGATAGAAGCTTCTTCTGAGTCTTTCTGTGCTCGCCTTGAGACTCCGGTATCGCTTGCCTGACCGCAGCAGTGGTCCTCCGGTCAATGGTCTCTAACTACACACCCTCAAGACCCCTACGCTCTGCATCTTCTGGCCGCCTCAGACCTACTCCTATCCAAGCTCCGGGAGGGTCATCAAAGAGAAGTCGCCTATTCTCAGTCCTTGCCCCACAATGGTGGAATGAACTACCCACACCAGTTAGGACAGCCGAAACCCGTCCAATCTTTCGCCGTCGACTAAAGACGCACTTCTTCAACCATTATCTGAAATAATGAAAACAAATTTAAAAATATAAAGAAATTAAGATCTAACCCTAACTAACCTTACTGTCATGCACTTGTCCTAATAAACTAACCTGAATGAATGAATGAAAACTTTATTTAACAGATTGCAGAATGGGTACAATACAGTACGGCTCAATACATACAATTGTTAAGGGGATGCAGACCTGAGAAAGACGTTTGTCTTGTTTCCATCAGGGTCCCCCATTTTCAATTCATATAGACATATATGACATACATGACATACAGATAGTCAGTACTGCTACATCTATACATTTATGACATACCAGATTTGCAAATACAGTACTGTTTGTGATACAGAAGGAGTCAAGAAAAGGGAGTATATACATTTGACGTAGAAACTGTACATTGGAGGTTGGGTGGGGGGGGTTGGGTACATTGGGATATTGACAACCATACTGGGTAATTTACATTGGAGGTGGTTGGGGGGGGGGGGGGGGGCGGGGGGCACACTGTATAAACAAGTAACACTGTACATTGAGGGGGGGGGGGAGGAGACACTGTACAAACAAACACAATTGTACATTGAACTATTGACAAAACCATACTAGGTAAATGACTGTACATTGGAGGGGGTTGGAATGATTGGGTTAGGATATTTACAGGGGCCAGTGTTGAATTGCAGTCTCCCGTAGGTGTCCCTTGAGAGAGGTTTTGAAAGTGGGTAGTGATCCACATTCCTTTACAGCTTTGGGTAGGGCGTTCCACATTGATGTGGCATAATTGCGAAACGTGTTTAGTCCCTTATTTGAGCCGAATCTGGGTTTGACATGATTTGTGGAGCTCCCTCTGGTGTTGTGATCGTGGTATTCACTGACCTTTGGGAAGTATTTTGACATGTACATGGGTACCTTGGTCGTGTAGTGTATCTTGTAGACCAGGCCCATTGCAAGTTGTTGTACTCTGTCGTCTACTCTAAGCCATCCTAGGTTGTCGAAGTGGGCAGGGGTGAGGTGGGTTCTAGGAGTAAGGTCAAGCAGTAGTCTGACCAGTTTGTTTTGAGATGTTTGTAATTTTGTTTTTAGCGCCTTTGAGGTGCTTTGGTACCATGAGGTGCAAGCATAGTCGTAGTACCCCTGAATGAGTGCTCCTGCCAGAGTCTTCAGGGTGTTCTTGTTTACCAGAGAGGAGATCCGGTACAAGAATCGAGTTCGTTGGTTGACTTTTTTTATTACATTGGATGCCATTTTGTCACAGGAGAGATTAGCCTCTAGGATGGACCCCAGGTAGGTAATTTCATCTTTCCTTGTGACAATATTGTCACCCACTGTAACTGAGAAGCCGTCGGTCTTGCTGAGTTTGTTATTTGAACCGAAGAGAATGGACTCTGTTTTGCCCATGTGTAATGATAGTTTGTTATCAGCGAGCCATATGCAGATTCTGCCTAGTTCCGAGCTGAGGGTTTTTTCAACCTGTAACTTGTTCTTGTCAGAGACCAGCAGGGCTGAGTCGTCCGCAAACAGGAACAAGTTGCAGTCACAAGCTGACGACATGTCATTTGCATAAATTAGGAACAGTAGCGGTCCTAGTATGCTTCCTTGTGGAACACCACAGCTCACTGTGAGGGGGGGGGATAGGGTACCGTTTACCTCCACCATCTGTTCCCTCCCCTCAAGGTAGGATTGCATCCAGCTCACTGATAGACTATCAAAACCAATTGCTTTTAGCTTGTCAATCAGAATGGAGTGATTGACCGTGTCAAAGGCCTTTTGTAGGTCCAGCATGACCATGCCGCAGTATTTGCCTGCGTCCACCTCTTGTTTGATGTGGTCATTCAAATAGAGAAGGCATGTGTCAGTGGAGTGGGATGTTCTGAAGCCAGATTGGAATTCGTAGATTAGATTTTTTTCCGCTAGGTACTTTTCGACCTGTTCGTAGACTATTTTTTCCATGACTTTCGAGATGGAGGTGAGAATAGAAACAGGGCGGTAGTTGCCTGGGTCTAATTTGCTGCCCTTTTTGTGCAGAGGGGTCACCCTCGCAATTTTGAAGTCCTTGGGGACGTGTCCCTGTTTTATGGAGAGGTTTATTATGTGTGTGATGATTGGTGTGATGGCGGCTGCTGAGTCTCTGAGGAATTTGGAGGGGATGTTGTCATGGCCAGTGGCCTTGTTAGGTTGGAGGGCGCTCAGTTTATTGAGTACCTCATCTGTTGTTACCATTTCCAGTTTGAAGTCGTCCTTGCGGACCCCTAGGTTTTTGTAGAAAGCTACTATGTGTTCTACCCCATAAAGCCCTGAGTGGGAGGGTAGTTTGTTTACCAGTGTTGTGGCTATGTTTGTGAAGAAAATGTTTAAGTAATTGGCTACATCCAGCTTGTCTGTGATGAGCGTGTTGTCAGTTTTTATGTTTATGTTTGAGAATCTGGTTTTAAGTTTTTTACTGCATCCTAGTTGATTATTGAGTAATTTCCAAAGTTCACGTGGTTTGTTTTTGTTTTCCTCAGTTTTGTCATTGATGAAATTCTTTTTTGCAGTTTTGATCATGGAGTTTACACCTACACTGTAACACGCAACACTTTGATGAACATTGTTACTCAGCTGATAGAGTCAGGCGCGGAAATCCCACGGGGGACAGGGGGGACATGTCCCCCCCATCCTGAGAAAAACATGATATGTCCCCCCTCAATATATATATCACTGTAAACATAACTATGTAATTCAATAGAATAAATAATACGCAATGAAAGAACTTGTGCCGATTATAGACACTTAATAGCGAGTTTTTAAGTTTCCAAAGATTGCGACCCCCCTCGCATTTCCTTCAAAATGGTTTGATCAACTGCCTCCCGAGTCCCACTATGAATTGAAAATGGGGGACCCTAATGTAAACAAGACAAACGTCTTTCTCTGGTCTGCATCCCCTTAACAATTGTGTGTATTGAGCCGTACTGTATTGTACCCATTCTGCAATCTGTTAAATAAAGTGTTCATTCATTCATTCATTCATTCATTCATTCATTCATTCATTCATTCATTCATTCATTCATTCATTCATTCATTCATTCAGTCCCACCCCCAGGCCCCAGCACGCAGTCAGTGCTGCAGGCTGCAGGTAGGCTGAGTGCTGTGTAAAGTATCACCGCGGCAGACCTTTCCAGTAAGTTGTTCAAACAAAGGATATGTTAGTTAGACATGTCTTTACTTCTATGATAGAAGCCCATCTCCTACTGTAAATAACCTGCACACTGTGTGTGTGTGTGTGTGTGTGTGTGTGTGTGTGTGTGTGTGTGTGTGTGTGTGTGTGTGTGTGTGTGTGTGTGTGTGTGTGTGTGTGTGTGTGTGTGTGTGTGTGTGTGTGTGTGTGTGTGTGTGTGTGTGTGTGTGTGTGTGTGTGTGTGTGTGTGTGTGTGTGTGTGTCTAGCCAGCCAGTCCGGTAGAACATGGCAGAAAAAAGACCGACATCAGAGCCTATTTCAGTACACCAAAACGCAAAGCAATAATAACCATAGTAGCCTAATATCTCAAAGACTTAGACTACAGAGGTTGAACATTTTTCATACGAAAGAGGTGAAATGCTAAAATCATTTGATAATGATGCCATTAGGCAGAGCAGGCAAGAAATGGTACACAGACACTGACTGCAGAGCTGGGGACAGATACAGTAGGCAGGAACAGACTGGAGCTTCAGTTAAGTTTGTTGAGTTTTTGTTTGGCAACATTATGAAATGTTCGCTATTTTTTTGACTTGTAAAATATGGACATATTTTTATTTAATTTATTTAACCTTTATTTACCCAAGCAAGCAATTAAGAATAAATTCTTAACATTTATTTGAACATAATTGGACAATGCCATGGATTGTTGCCACTCTCAAACTTAAACTGGTGACTGAACCACGATTTGTTTAAACAGTCAACATAACATATCAAAGTGCTTGACTTAAACATAACATATATCAAAGTGCTTGACTTAAACTTAAAAGTCTCTTCTAACATACAAAATAACTCTGTTCCTCAATATACATTTAACATATTACAACGTAGGCTATGTGTTACAGCACTACTTTTGGTCCCCCCCCCCCCCCAGGAATTGCTCTTGAGAAAATGTAATGTAATTGTCTCCCCCAAAGTTGATATCAGATTTTCGCCCCTGGATAGAGTTGTACCCTTCCTAATGACTTGTCGTACAGAACTTGTAAGTCGCTTTGATTGAATGAAAAGTTTATTAACAGATTGCAGAATGGGTACAGTACAGTACGGATCAATACATACAATTGTTAAGGGGATGCAGACCAGAGAAAGACTTTTGTCTTGTTTACATCAGGGTCCCCCATTTTCAATTCATCATAACATATATGACACACACGACATACAGATAGTCAGTACTGCTACATCTATACATTTATGACATACCAGATTTGCAAATACAGTACTGTTTGTGATACAAAAAGTGTCCAGAAAAAGCGTGTATATACATTTGACGTAGAAACTGTACACTGGAGGAGGTTGGGTAGGTGGGGTGGGGTGGGGCTGTACATTGGAGGTGGGGGGGGGGTTGGGTAGGGGGTGGGTGGGGGACACTGTACACTGTACATTGGAATACTGACAAAGCCATACTTGGTCATTTACTGTACAACTGGGTTAGGACATTTGTAGGGGCCCGTTTCGAATTGCAGTCTCCCGTAGGTGTTCTTTGAGAGTGCTTTTGAAAGTGGGTAGTGATTCACATTCCTTTACAGCTTTGGGTAGGGCGTTCCACATTGATGTGGCATAATTGCGAAACGTGTTTAGTCCCTTGTTTGAGCCGAATCTGGGTTTAACATGATTTGTGGAGCTCCCTCTGGTGTTGTGATCGTGGTATTCACTGACCTTTGGGAAGTATTTTGACATGTACATGGGTACCCTTGGTCGTGTAGTGTATCTTGTAGACCAGGCCCATTGCAAGTTGCTGTACTCTGTCGTCTACTCTAAGCCATCCTTTGGATAAAAGCGTCAGCTAAATGACTAAATGTAAATGATGTAAATGTTAACTCACCGTATTCCACTTGATAATGTAATGTCACTGTAATGTCACTGTGAATATGGGTGGTTACGTCTAATGACAATAACCTAATAACCCTAGTGTCTTGGTGTCGTTATTCAAAGTCAGTTAAATTGCGTCATTGAAAAAGGAACTACTTGCAATTGTGTCCAATGAGAAACAAATTATTTCCAGATAGACTGTTTCCTCCACAAGTCCAAACTAATGACAATTGTTTCTTGCCTTCTATAAGTGGGCTTTTGCCGGCAGCTTCTTTCGCTTACGGCCATACCAACCTGAACACGCCCGATCTCGTCCGATCTCGTGAAGCTAAGCAGGTTCGGGCCTGGTTAGTACTTGGATGGGAGACCGCCTGGGAATACCAGGTGCAGTAAGCATTTTGCACAGCAAGGAGGCGCTACTGATCCCTCATAAAACACCACACACACACCACACCGCTTCAAACTCAAGTCTTTCAACTAGCTTTTGCACATTTCAGTAGTACACTACCTACAAACACTCATTCAAACAGCTTGAAAGTAGCTAAAATGCCTAGGTCCTAAAGCTAATGGGATTATGTGACTGATTTACAGTAATATTGGCTCATTTAACACAACTGTCATAATATAAGCTTTTGAAATTGGCTATCTCAAACACTGCCCTATTTTCTTGATGCAACAGTTGTAATTGGAGGGTCGAGAAGAGGACAGGGCTTGAGAGGTAAATTAATGACCTAAGTTACTTTATCATTTCTCCTGCCCCCCACCGTCTCCCTCTCCTTTTCCTTCACATTCCCTATTCTCTTCCCTCTCCTTCTCCCTCCTCCTCCTTCCCGTATCTGTCTATTCTTCTCTCTCCTCATTCTCCTTCCTCCATTTCCCTTATCCCTCCTTTCTTGTGTCCCTCCTCCATCTCCCTTCCTACTCCTCTCTTCCCTGTCTGCTTCTCCCCACCTGCCACCTCAAGTTTCAAGTTTCAAGTTTCTTTAATAGTTGTCATACAGAAGTACAGAATACTTTTGTACAAAATGCTTCTTACTGTTGCGCTCCAGAGACTGTGCAAGACAAGATAAGTATGAAATAAAAACATAGTAAAATTAGAAGTAAAAAAAAAAGGAGGTCACAGTGTTCAGTTTAGACATATGTACAATGTTCGATGCAGAATAGACGTAGTTACCATACAATATACAATACTGTGCAGTGCAAGGCAGAAATGGAGAAATGGGACGAGGTGCAATTTAGGTACAATTCACAGTAGGTGTACGAGTTGTAGTGCAAATCCTTTATCAATAAATATAAAGTGTAAGTGTGTTTGTGTGATCTAAAGTGTGGAGAGTGGGTGCTGCAGTGTGTTGTTTGTTTGAGTGAGTGTGTGCGTGCGGGTGTGTGTGCTGTGTGCATTTGATGGTCGTTGCATAGTGATTATTGTTCGTTTAGCGATTATTGTTCGTTTAGCAGCCTGATGGCCTGGGGATAGAAGCTTCTTCTGAGTCTTTCTGTGCTCGCCTTAAGACTCCGGTATCGCTTGCCTGACCGCAGCAGTTCAAAGAGGCAGTTGTTTGGGTGGCTCGAGTCCTTAATAATTCTCTTAGCCTTCCCCTTGCACCGCTTGTTGTAAATGTTCTGGAGGGTGGGAAGCCCCCCTCCAATTGTGCGTTCGGCTGAACGTGTCACTCTTTGTAGTCTGCTACGGTCTTGTGCAGTGCTATTCCCAAACCAGGAGGTGATGTTGCCGGTCAGGATGCTCTCTATTGTACATGAGTAGAAGTTCCTAAGGATCTTCTGACTGACTTGGAACTTCCTTAGGCGCCTGAGGAAGTAGAGGCGTTGTCGTGCCTTCTTCACAACACTGTCAATGTGTGTGGTCCATGTCAAGTCCTCGGATATGTGGGCTCCGAGGTACTTGAAACTGTTCACTCTCTCAACCGGTGCCCCGTCGATGCTGAGGGGGCTGTAGTCCTTGACCCCCGACCTCCTGAAGTCCACAATCATCTCTTTTGTTTTGCTGACGTTCAGGGAGAGGCAGTTCTCCTGACACCACTGTGACAGGTTCTCTACCTCTTCCAGGTAGGCCCTTTCGTCGTTGGCAGAGATCAGGCCCACCACTACTGTGTCATCAGCAAATTTGATGATGGTGTTGTTGTTCCGCTGTGCTACGCAGTCATGTGTGTACAGGGAGTAGAGGAGGGGGCTCAGAACACAGCCCTGGGGGGCCCCTATGTTGAGCGTGATGGATGAGGAGGTGCAGTTGCCGGCTCTTACCACCTGGGGTCTGCCCGTCAGGAAGTCCAAGACCCACTGGCACAGGTCATAGTTCAAGCCCAGGTCCCTGAGCTTGGCTATGAGTTTGGAGGGGACTATGGTATTGAATGCTGAGCTGTAGTCGATGAACAGCATTCTCACATAGTTCCCCTGCCTCTTGTCCAGGTGTGATGCTGCTGTGTGCAGCACATGGGCTATGGCGTCCTCCGTGGACCTGTTGGGGCGATATGCAAATTGCAGAGGGTCCAGGTTGATGGGGAGGGAGGAACAGATGTAGCCCTTGACTAGCTTCTCAAAGCACTTCATGGCTATGGAGGTGAGGGCTACAGGGCGGTAGTCGTTGAGGCAAGCGGGCGTAGATTTTTTGGGTACAGGGATGATGGTGGACTTCTTCAGACAGGTGGGGATGACAGCCTGTTCCAAGGACAGGTTGAAGATGTCAGTGAATACCGGGGCCAGTTGGTCGGCACAGACTTTTAGGACGCGGCCGGGGATGCCGTCCGGTCCTGCTGCCTTCCTGATATTCACTCTTTTAAAGATCCGTCTCACCTCATGCTCTGTTACCCTGAACACTGAGTCTCCATCAGCAGACCCCCCCCCCCCCCCCCCCATTGCCGTGGTTTGTAGGCTGGTGTTGTTATTCACAGCCTCAAACCTCGCATAGAAGGAATTGAGATCATTTGCTAAGGAGATGTCACTGTTCAGTTTGAGGGGGGTGCCTTTGTAGTCTGTCATTGTTCTGAGGCCTCCCTTCTTATCCTCTTTTTCCTTCTCCCTCCTCCACCTTCCCTATCCCTCCTTTCTCCTCTTCCCTCCTCCCCTCCACCTCCTATCCCTCCAACTCCTTCCTCCTCTCCAGTCTCCTCTAAATGATCACATGAGCATAGACACAAAAGCACCTTAAGTACACCACACAGGCACATAATTACACACACACTGCTGCTACTTTCACTGTAGAATATATCAAAACATTTTATGCAGTAACATTACCAAAGATTCTATCACTGGTATCCTAAATGCAGTAGCAAGTTAGTCCCCGTCCGTCACCGGCTCACCGCATTGATTAAATGCACGCGGCACTAGCGATTTACAACAATGATACACGTGGGTCTAATGCAGCAATGCATGATGGGTAAATTACATGCAACTAGGAATGTTTGGTACTGTTATATCTAAAGAAGATAAGAAAATAATTTGGGCTAGAGTTGGTTAGGGGCGGTAACGGGTGGTTATTATAGCACTGGGTTAATAAAACAATGGTAATAATAGCCTAGCGCTATCGGTATATAGTGAAGACCATCAGCCAGACTCCTATGTTCCAGAAGCACTATCCTCTCCCCGACGTGTACAACTCATACTTACCTGGCAAGGGAGACACCATGATCATGAAGGTGGTTCACCCATGGCGAGGCTCAGCCATTGCACTCCGGCTGTGCTGACCTATGCGAATTTCTCAAATGTAGAAATCTCGATTGCATAATTTCTGGTAGTGGGGGACTGCGTTCGCGCTCTCCCCTGATAGATTGTCAAAAGTAAAATGGAGAATTTGGCCCAAAGGGGGAGCACGTTGGGTTCTAAACCTCACAGGAAGTCCTTCGTACCAACAGCCGTCACGCCTCACTGTATTATTGCCTCAGTGTGTCTCACTGAGTACAGAGTAACAATCTATCAATGTCATATTTTTATGCACTGCAGTTTTTTTTGCACCGGACTGTATAAATCCCTGTATATCTTCCTGTACATTACCCCTTTACTGTGTATTTTTGGACTATGTTTTAGGATGGATATCTTTGACTGTGTATTCTTATTTTTTTGAATACCTAAATGTTTATTGTGAGCCATTTGTGTTGCTGAATTTCCCTCGGGATTAATAAAGTACTTCTATTTGTAGAATTATGTGTAATTGAAAAAGGAACTATTTGCAATTGTGTCCAATGAGAAACAAATGATTTCCAAATAAAGTCCAAACTAATGGCAATTGTTTCTTGCCATCTATAAGTGGGCTTTTGCCGGCAGGTTATTTCGCTTACGGCCATACCAACCTGAACACGCCCGATCTCGTCCGATCTCGGAAGCTAAGCAGGTTCGGGCCGCGTGTACCGGTTCCGCCACAGTAAGTGACTTCCGGGTAGGCCTGATTGGCCCCGACAGGCACGTGACGCGGCAAACTCAGGACGCGCAACGAGGCTGCTGAGAGCTGTCGCGCGGAAATAGGCTGTCTATTGCCATTCTCTAACACAAACTCTAACCTTAACCAGCTCCTTAACAGCGCCTAAACTTAACCGTTCTAACCTTAACCAACTCCGAAACAATGCCTAACCTTAACCTTAACCTTAACCATGCCTAACCTTAACCATAGAAAGAATATTGCCATTCTCTAACACAAACTCTAACCTTAACCAGCTCCTTAACAGCGCCTAAACTTAACCGTTCTAACCTTAACCAACTCCGAAACAATGCCTAACCTTAACCTTAACCATGCCTAACCTTAACCGGCGAAAGAATACACGTTAAAAAAAAAATCACGTTAAAAAAAAAAAATTCGATGGGATTCAAACTCGTCAACAACGGACCGCAGGATCACAGGACCGCTGCTCTGCGAGGTGAGCTAAAGCGCTGAATGAAAGTCATAGCGGATTTGGACGGTTACATCATTCCGCAAGCTCTGCCGCGCGGCAGAGAAAGTTGCGCGTCACGTGCCTGTCGGGGCCAATCAGGCCTACCCCGGAAGTCACTTACTGTTGCGGAACAGTTACACGCGTTCGGGCCTGGTTAGTACTTGGATGGGAGACCGCCTGGGAATACCAGGTGCAGTAAGCATTTTGCACAGCAAGGAGGCGCTACTGATCCCTCATAAAACACCACACACACCACACCGCTTCAAGCTCAAGTCTTTCAACTAGCTTTTGCACATTTCAGTAGTACTCTACCTACAAACACTCATTCAAACAGCTTGACACCATAGGGAGGCTGTTGTGAGTTTGTTCTTGTTTCTTGGTAATGACATTGATTTGAGCTATGATGTCTATGTGTGATGCAGCATGGTGTCATAATGCTAATAGTGATGTAGTGATGCAGCATGCTGTCATAATGCTAATAGTGATGTCTATTAGTGATGCAGCATGCTGTCATAATGCTAATAGTGATGTCTATGTGTGATGCAGCATGCTGTCATAATGCTAATAGTGATGTCTATGTGTGATGCAGCATGCTGTCATAATGCTAATAGTGATGTCTATATAGGTATTCACTGACCTTTATGAAGTATTTTGACATGTACATGGGTATCTTAGTGGTGTAGTGTATCTTGTAGACCAGGCCCATGGACCGTTAAGGCAGGGGTTCCCAAACTTTTCAGGCCAGGGCCCAGAAAATAAGGCGTCAGAGAGCCGCGGCCCAATGCACATCGTCTGGCCTTTTTTTTTTTTTTTTTTGCCAGGCGACCGATTTTTTAAGCCAAATATCACTTCAATCCTATTAAGTTAGTTCAAGTTAGTTATTCATTTATATGTGCTATTTATGAGAGGGCTAACTTGTTGCAAAATAATAATGATAATAATAATAGCCTCATTAAAATACTATTGTTGCTTCGGTTGTTTTCAGCGTTTTATGTGCATAATCTGTTATTTAGTTTGAAATGTTCGTTGAAATAAGTAGATTTTTAGTTTTTGTTTATTTATTAAGTTAATATAAAACCATATAGTCACATTTTAGAATACAATAGAATAGAATTTTAGAATACAACTAGAAACACTGTCCTGGCCTGCTTCTAAGTTCAGTGGCCTGACAAAAAAATAATAATAAAAAAATAAAAAATAAAAAAAATATTTTTTTTTTATTTTTTTTATTTTTTTTTTATTTTTTTTAAATCATCTCGCGGCCCACCCGTGGCTGCTCGCGGCCCACCTTTGGGTCGCGACCCCGACTTTGGGAACCACTGCGTTAAGGAATAAGAAGAAAACACACTTTACAGCTCCAGGTCTCACATGGTATTTGGTTTGATTTCACTTCATGGGATGAAACCACAGAGCTCTTGAACTGGTTGCTGTTAGACAAACTCTGTCCTTTGTTTTTCTGTCTCTTCTTTGATGTCAGTGAGTTTAAACCAGGATGAGGTTCACTAGTCTCCAGCCAATCATCACTGTCATCAGTATCAGTTCCAGAACAGTCTGAAGAGAGGAGCTGGTCATCTGTAGTTGGTTCTAAATCACCAGCTGTGTTCTTTCATCACTCTGCAGGAAAACAGCACTTACCAGTTACGCTCACAAGACAAGGTACTGCTGACCAAACCCTCCTCTAGGACTCTGTACGGAGGAAAAAACCTTCCAGTTTTCTGCCCCCAAGGCCTGGAATGAGCTTCAAAGAAACATGGATCTGATATCACTACCATGTTTTAAAGCTAGGATAAAAATCATGGAGGAAGAGGAACAAGTCTGCAAATGCTATGTTGCGTAACAGGTCACACTAAATTAATCTTGCCTGACTTCAATGTACAACTCTGATGTGGTCCCCCCTTTCTTTTTTCTTTAAAATGCATACTGTGAATTTTATGAAATTGTGATTTGTAATAGTCTTAATTGCTGTCTTCTGGACCAGGTCTCTTGTAAAAGAGGTTTCTAACTTCAATGAGACAAACCTGGTTAAATAAAGTACAAATATGTCACAAACAGGTCAATTGTGACAAATAGGGAGTCCACACGTGAAAGCAATTTAACAATATAATTTATTTAAACCTATATAACACAACCAATAATATATATAAACAATGAATATGTATAAGAATCAGTGATGAATGCAGTGTGTGGATGAGTGAAAAGTGAAGTGTGGTGTAAGGAGGAATAGTATAGTTCAATGGGTGGTGGATAACCTGTTCAGAGGAGATCGAGAAGCCGAGAGAGAAGGTCAAACAGGGACACATGTATACAGGCAGCTCTCACTGCCCAGGTGAGTCTAATTAGGCTGACGAGCCCCCACTCTACCTTGCTCCAGGAGGGGCAGCAGACTCACCAATAAGCAGGCGGAGTGGGGGCCGTCATAAATAAATGAAATAAAAACAAGTCACTGGCTGCTTCTGATGATCCACTGTCCTCTCCATCAGGTTTGTTTTCATCTGTTCTGTTGAGGTGCTGGCTAGAGGCTCTGTCTCTCTGTTTTCCTCAGTCTGTGTTTGGTTAAACCATGAGGACTGAGGTTTCTCTTCATCATCGTCATCATCATGTTCACTCTTAACAGGGACGGGGTTGAACGTGAACTAGATGAGGGACGGACGTGAGTTTGTTTCTTCTCTGGTGTGAATCCTCATGTGTCTCTTTATATTTGACTTCCGATTAAATCCTTTCCCACAAACTTCACAACTAATGTTTTTTCCCCAGTATGGCTTGCGATATGTACGTTTAAGTCATTTTTTCTACTAAATCTTTTAGGGCACAGTGTGCAACAATAGGGCTTTTCCCCAGTATGGCTTGCGATATGTACTTTTAAGTCACGTTTTGCACCAAATCTTTTAGGACACAGTGTGCAACAATAGGGCTTTTCCCCAGTATGGCTTGCGATATGTACTTTTAAGTCCTTTTTTCTACTAAATCTTTTAGGACACAGTGTGCAACTATAGGGCTTTTCCCCAGTATGGCTTCCAATATGTACGTTTAAGTCACGTTTTGCACCAAATCTTTTAGGACACAGTGTGCAACAATAGGGCTTTTCCCCAGTATGGCTTGCGATATGTACTTTTAAGCCACCTTTTCTACTAAATCTTTTAGGACACAGTGTGCAACAATAGGGCTTTTCCCCAGTATGGCTTCCAATATGTACTTTTAAGTCACGTTTTGCACCAAATCTTTTAGGACACAGTGTGCAACAATAGGGCTTTTCCCCAGTATGGCTTCCAATATGTACTTTTAAGTCACGGTTTGCACCAAATCTTTTAGGACACAGTGTGCAACAATAGGGCTTTTCCCCAGTATGGCTTGCGATATGTACTTTTAGGGAATATTTTCTACTAAATCTTTTAGGACACAGTGTGCAACTATAGGGCTTTTCTCCAGTGTGGCTTCTCATATGTTCTTCCAAGCGTGTAATGGTAGTACATTTCTTGCCACAAGCAGTACATGTCCTGTGAGTTTGAAGGTGAAGTTTCAAGCTCTCTGTGGGTTCTAAATGGTTTCCACACAAACCACAGTCACTAGAATGGGCTGTAAAATGGTGCAGTAAAGCTGTCCTATTAGGAAAACATGTCCCACACACTTTACAGCTCCAGGTCTCACATGGTATTTGGTTTGATAATTTCACCTCATGGGATGAAACCACAGAGCTCTTGAACTGGTTGCTGTTAGACAAACTCTGTCCTTTGTTTTTCTGTGTCTTCTTTGATGTCAGTGAGTTTAAACCAGGATGAGGTTCACTAGTCTCCAGCCAATCATCACTGTCATCAGTATCCGTTCCAGAACAGTCTGAAGAGAGGAGCTGGTCACCTGTAGTTGGTTCTAAATCACCAGCTGGATCCAAGTTACTGACTGGTTCTGATAATCCACAGTCCTCTCCATCAGGTTCTGTTTTCATCTGTTCTGTTGAGGTGCTGGCTAGAGGCTCTGTCTCTCTGTTTTCCTCAGTCTGGGTTTGGTTAAACCATGAGGACTGAGGTTTCTCTTCATCATGTTCACTCTTCACA
Organism: Notolepis coatsorum; assembly: GCF_963971535.1. Classification (NCBI taxonomy): domain Eukaryota; kingdom Metazoa; phylum Chordata; class Actinopteri; order Aulopiformes; family Paralepididae; genus Notolepis; species Notolepis coatsorum. Next base: position 5,112,338 of record NC_140171.1, read on the forward strand.
GGGACAGGGTTGAAAGTGAACTTGATATCAGCCTCCTCCAGACCTTGAAGCTGCTCTCCCTCCTGACTGGTCCAGAGTTCCTCCTGTTCCTCTTTAATCTGTAGGGACTCTGGCTCCTGGGTTTGGTTAAACCATGAGGACTGAGGTTTCTCTTCATCATGTTCACTCTTCACAGGGACAGGGTTGAAAGTGAACTTGATGATATCAGCCTCCTCCAGACCTTGAAGCTGCTCTCCCTCCTGACTGGTCCAGAGTTCCTCCTGTTCCTCTTTAATCTGTAGGAGCTCTGTCTGCTCCTGACCCAGACTGGGGCTCCTCTCCTGCTGTTCAGGGGGAACCTCCTCTTCACAGATAGAGAGCTGTGGGGGGTCTGGAGGGAGGCAGAATAATAACATGAATAGTAGTATTTGCTGTCACCATTGGAAAGCCACCCATTTTAAGAATTCACAAGAATTCCTGTGCCCCAGGACAGTTCAGCCAGTATGTTCTCCCTGTGCCCCAGGACAGTTCAGTCAGTATGTTCTTCCTGTGCCCAAGGATAGTTCAGTCAGTATGTTCTCCCTGTGCCCCAGGACAGTTCAGTCAGTATGTTCTTCCTCAGTATGTACTGACATACTGACTGAACTGTCCTGGGGCACAGGAAGAACATACTGACTGAACTGTCCTGGGGCACAGGGAGAACATACTGACTGAACTGTCCTGGGGCACAGGAAGAACATACTGACTGAACTGTCCTGAGGCACAGGAAGAACATACTGACTGAACTGAAACTGAAATCAGCCCATCACAGCCCATATCAGGGACCTTTTTAGGACGATTTGCCCTCCGGCAATTTAGCGACCCCTAGTGGCTCGGGTGTGCATATTTTGTAATACAATATGTATATATTGAATTAAAGCCCCATCTGTTGCCTGTGGATAGCCCTTTCAGTTGACAAAATCCATTGAGCGGTTCTCGAGTTACATGCCGGTATTTGAGGCTTGTGCAAAGTACACGGTATTGCGCAAAATACCACTCCCGACTCAGGCTGCAGTAGTTCCGTCAATCTAGATCCAATCTCGAAAATGCTTGTGGATCGTTGTAGCCAATGAGTGTGGCTTCCAATGATACCCCATGTGGGGATGTATGAATCAGGGATCTAGGTGAAGAACTAAATTCTTTAACAGGAAGCCAAATGAATTGAAGTCTATGAGAAAACTGAGTTTTTCTTTGTACACAGTTTACCAAAATCACACCTAATCACTCATTTCTGAATGGATCTTTATGAAATTTGGATATGTACTACATAAGCCTTCAGGCTATGGCTCCGTCTGGATTTGTAAGCCATACCATCTTCTGGGGAAATACTACCTCTGGACTACTAACTACTACAGAAAAACTTGAGTAACAAGTTTTTCTACAACTCAAGTTCAGACCTATGTTACTCTATTACGTTGGCACTAAACGTGACTTCAGAATGTCATCTTTCAAAAGAGACCAGGCTCATGCATGTGCTATAAGTATAAAGTATGTTGTTTTGGTTTGCAAAAAAGGTATGCAGTCCTCAAAAACTAAAACTAAAATGGCCAATTTTGGGGGCGCTTGCTAAAGTGACACGTTCAGCCGAACGCACAATCGGAGGGGGGCTCCCCACCCTCCAGAACATTTACAACAAGTGGTGCAGGGGGAAGGCTAAGAGAATTATTAAGGACTCGAGCCACCCGAACAACTGCCTCTTTGAACTGCTGCGGTCAGGCAAGCGATACCGGAGTCTCAAGGCGAGCACAGAAAGACTCAGAAGAAGCTTCTATCCCCAGGCCATCAGGCTGCTTAACGAACAATGAACACTACACAACAACAACCATCAAACGCACATAGCACACACATCCACACGCACACACTCACTTTAAACAAACACACTGTAGCACCCACTCCCCACACTTTATAGCACACACTCACTTTAAACAAACACACTGTAGCACCCACTCCCCACACTTTATATTTATTGATGAAGGATTGCACTACAACTCGTACACCTTACTGTAAATTGTACCTAAATTGTACCTCATCCCATTTCTGCATTTCTGATTTGCACTATATAATATTGTACATTAGTACACTGCATAGTATTGTATATTATATGGTAACTCAGTTACGTCTATTCTGCATCGAACATTGTACATATGTCTATACTGAACACTGTGACCTCATTTTCTACTTCTAATTTACATGCTATACTATGTTATTTGATACTATCTTGTCTAGCACAGTCTCTGGAGCGTAACAGTAAGAAGCATTTTGTATGAAAGTATTCTGTACTTCTGTATGACAACTATTAAAGAAACTTGAAACTTGAAAGGTGCTCCCATAGTCGAGCAGACTGTACACAGAGCAGACTCCGCTCTGTGTACATAGCTTTCATAGTCAAGCAGATCTCAGCGGACGTCCGCGGTCTATTTCCTACATTTCTCGCACCAGTTTTACTACATTTCCCACAAAAAAGGTTTTACGCACTTGAATAACAGGTAGCGAGATGCAATGTACCGTATAGGCTTGAGGTGGACAGCGCGTGGTGCTGAAATGAAACACGCATTGCATGAAATAAAAGCACCAGTTTTATTTAAAAATATTGGAAACGGAGATCTCCGTTTCCAATATTTCGAAATAAAACTGGCAATTTTACACACTTCATTTAGAAAAGCCATTCAAACATCTCTCTTGGCACGGAGCGAGTGGTCAGAGTAAAATGCAGATTGGCGTCACATTAAATGCAGTTCGATGTCAACCAAAACGCTGAGCAGCGTTTTGTGTGACACCAAGTCAGCGGCGCGGATGTCGGCGCGTCAGAAAATAGGCGCTTCGCACCTGTGGGTCTGCTGTCCGCTGAGATCAAAGCTCAAAGAGCCGCGCGGACCTCCGCGGAGTCTGCTCTGTGTACAGTCTGCTCGACTATGGGAGGGCCTTAAGAGGTTAAATGGATAGTACAGATGCCATGCCATCTCTCAGAATATACCGGTAATCTTAACCAGCCAATGGCATGGTAAAAGTTATAAACACACACCATCGTATAGTAATACCTTCTCTGCTCTCTCCCCAGATATGGCAACCTCCACCCTCCTCTCAGCCAGGGTTTCCGTTAGCCATTTTTTTGGCCGGCCAACGTGGCCGATAAGATTCTAATTTACTGGCCAAATGTAAAGGCCATATGTAACGTGTGTGTAATACAGATACGTGCATGTGCAAAAATACATGTTTAAAAGCAAAGCCAAACGCATTGTGTTGTAACAAAAATATGTTACGTAGAACAATTGCGCATATTGCGTAGCAAATATTGCGGTCAGAAAATGGTTTGTAAAGTTAGACGTATGTAGTACCTACTTACTTACTTAACCCGGATCTCCTCTCTGGTAAACAAAAATACCCTGAAGACTAACAGGAGCACTCATTCAAGAGTACTACGACAAAATGACAAACAGTACAGCAACTTGCAATGGGCCTGCTCTACAAGATACACTACACCACTAAGGTACCCATGTACATGTCGAAATACTTCCCAAAGGTCAGTGAATACCACAACCACAACACCCGAGGGAGTTCCACAAATCATGTCCAACCCAGATTCGGCTCAAACAAGGGACTAAACACGTTTTGCAATTATGCCACATCAATGTGGAACGCCCTACCCACTAGAGATGTTCCGATACCATTTTTTCCTTCCCGATCCGATTCCGATACCTAAGCTTTGGGTATCGGCCGATACCGATCCAATACCAATGCATACATTAAAAAGAAATTATATAAATTATCAAACGTTATTTAAAAATAGAAATGTTTACAGCTACTGTTTTATATATACTGTTTTTTAGTAATAACTATAAAGTAATGGTATTTATTCAACAACAGGTGATTATATAGATTAGTATTAGTATCATTAATTGGATGCTCAATGAGTTCACCCACGGAAAGGTTGTTGGGACATTGATTCCGCACGGACGTTATATGTTGTTGCACTCCAGAAGGCTCCGGTGACTTCAGTTAGCTAGTAGTAGAGGCTCTGTTGTGATTTTTGCACAATAAATATTCAACATCCTCTTTTGAGACTCTGCCTCAGACTTATCATTTGGCACTAAAAGCTAAACATTGTCACCGGTATGGCTGTCTGCAACATGTCATTAATTGTGTGCGAGAGGTAACTTAGATCAGTGACGACGTTAGCGTGAGCTAGGTTAGCATGAGCTAACGTTAGATGGAAACAAGACAATATAACGTTACTGGTGAAAAAGTGATTTACCTTGGAATACTCCTTTGCCAACTTGCTGTACTTTGCTTGCAGGTCTGCAGCCATTATTGCTGGATTATGAATAGTCCCAACTTTAGCCAAGGTAACGCTTCAGCTAATGCTAATAACACCAGCAACCGAACCCATCAGAGCTCCCTGTCAACACTGCTCTGTCGGGACGATGACATTTAAGAAAGTATCTGCTGTTAAAATGACAAACAGCATTGACACTTTAATTCACGGTCGATTAAAAACACGTTTGTTTTATAATGCTCACTCTCAGTACGTAGGAGGATACCGCACATGTTGTCGATAAATTACGTCATATGGGATCGGAGACTAGCCTTTCGGCGTACTCGCTGATACCGATGCCAGCATTTTAGGCAGTATCGGAGGCATTTCCGATACTGGTATCGGTATCGGAACAACTCTACTACCCACAGCCGTAAAAAAATATGAATCCCTACCCACTTTCAAAACTGCTCTCAAATAGCACCTACGGGAGGCTGCAATTCGAAACTGGCCCCTGTAAATGTACCACCCACCCCCTCCTAATGTACAGTTCCCTCCCCCTCGTATGTATATATTTACTGTTGGGATCTGTTTAACAGTACTGTATATTTGCATATCTTGTATGTCACAAATGTAACAGTACTGTATATCTGTATGTCATAAATATCATGATTAGATTAGATGATTAGATTAGATTTTTATATCTGTATATTGTGTATGTCATAAATGTCATTATGAATTGAAAATGGGGGACCCTGATGTAAACAAGACGAAAGTCTCTCTCTGGTCTGCATCCCCTTAACAATTGTGTGTATTGAGCTGTACTGTACCCATTCTGCAATCTGTTAATTAAAGTTTTCAATCAATCAATCAATCAAACTGGTCACAGGAGTCTTCAATAACATTTGGATGGTAATCCATTTGTTGAAACAACATTGTGTTGGCAGACGGCTCCTGCTATCTTAAAAACGTCAGAACTTAATTTTTTTACGTTTATATAGCTGTTTTCTTTTTATACATTTCAACATTTGATGCTGCATTAATTTTCATTTCATTCATTGCGTTCATCATTGTCGTCATAATGTCAGTCCCGACTCCCTAACACACCGACTCTGCTTGGGGCGCTAAATTAATCGCCCGGCCTTTAGGCATCATATTTGAAGACGCTGATTGACTTTTGTGACTTTTAAATGATTCTCTAAACACAACATAGTACTGTGATATTCTGATATATATATATCACATTCTGATATATATTTTTAGTGTAATATAAAAAAATAAAAAATAATATGTAAATGCGGAGGTTCGAACCCATTAATTAAGATTAAAATGCCAACGTAACAAACTAAGGTCCGAACGTTCGGGCTCAGCCCTACCTCTATTAGTGGTGGGGGAAAATATCGATACATAGTAGCGATACTTTGCGTGGCGATACTGTATCGATACAGGGACGCAAAGTATCGATATTTAATTATTTATTTATAAAAAAGAAAAAGGGAAGTTGCATTGTTCATTTCAATACCTGTCATAGTACAGTAGTCCACACACACACGTGTGCATTCAGTTAAGTTGTAATATGACTGTAATACAAACAGTTCAGTTTGTCAGGTACATGCAACACAGATTAGAGTGTTTACATCTGTCTGCTTGAGAAAATACCATGTTCTGCAATAAAAATTATTGAAGTGAGATGAACAGATTAAACTTTATTTTATTAGATAAAACATGTTGACAAAGTTTTACTTTGCAGTTGAAAAAAGGTAATAAATCGCAATATATCACAATATTAATATCGCAATACTCAGCATATCGCAATATATTTAGTATCGCAATACTATTGTATCGTGACTCAAGTATCGTGATAGTATCGTATCGTGAGGCCTCTGGTGATTCCCACCCCTAACCTCTATGTAAAGTAATCTACTAGTAAACTAGCAGTCTTAACTCTATGTAAAGTCATCTAAATGAAAAAGAAAAGTATGTTTTATCAAAATAGGATAAATGAAATTAAACATGGAAAGAAACTGTAAAACATTAAATGAGCTAATGGGCAGATCAGGGGACAACACCCTCCTTTATAGAGTCAGGCAGTGCCTTCATTACTAAACATCTAGATATTGCAAACTACTTTAATGATTTTTTTGTTGGGAAGATAGAGAAACTAAAAAGTGAGACAACATCATCAGATAACAATGTTTCAAAACAATTGATTAATGACCAACTAATGAGAAATAAATATTGTGAGTTTGACTTTCAAACTGTGCATGTGAATAAAGTAGAAGCATTTCTTAGTAGTGTAAATGTTGTAAAACCATCAGGATTAGGATCAGCGACTTGAGTCATTGAGAAAGAAGTGCTATATAAATAAGATGAATTATTATTATTATTAGATGGGAAACTCTTGGGTATGGTTTCTGGCTCTATTGCACTACCCATATCTCAAACAAGGGACTAAACACGTTTCGCAATTATGCCACATCAATGTGGAACGCCCTACCCAAAGCTGTAAAGGAATGTGAATCACTACCCACTTTCAAAAACCTACGGGAGACTGCAATTCGAAACTGGCCCCTACAAATGTCCTAACCCAGTTGTACAGTAAATGACCATGTACAGTGTACAGTGCATGGAGCCACATACCTGCAGAAGACACATAAAACAACACAGTTGGAGTCTTCTGGTCACTGCACATCTTGCATACCTACATGTACAAAATTAAACAATTCATTCGTTTTTTCACCATAATAATAACTACGAGAGCAACGAGTGAATGGAATGCATGAAATGGCCGTAGCAATCATTGCGACATTTAACGTACCTATAAAACTAGTACTAGTGGTCAAATTAGCACAAACTTAAATGAGTTACATTTAGCAGAAAATAGTGAAATAAGGGAGCTATATTTCAAAGAAGCACCTACCGTTGGCAGATGGAGTGGGTACGGCAACACAACAGGGACAGACAGCGCGATATGCAATGACCCAAAACTTCACAGGTGGTGTGAAGGATCTCACTGCCACCTAGTGGTAGCCTATGTTACTGTATGTACTATGTTGATTGATTGAAAATGTTATTAACAGATTGCAGAATGGGTACAATACAGTACGGCTCAATACATACAATTGTTAAGAGGATGCAGACCAGAGAAAGACTTTCGTCTTGTTTACATCAGGTTCCCCCATCTTCAATTCATCATGACACACAACATACAGGGGGGGGGGGTTGGACAGCCTCCTGTAGGTGCTCTGAGGGCGGTTTTGAAGCTGGGTAGGGATTCACATTATTTTACGGCTGTGGGTAGGGCGTTCCACATTGTTCTGGCATAATAGTCCAGTCATTATATGAAAAAACCTAGGACAAATTGCAACAGTAGCAAACTCAACTGATTTTGTATCCTCATTATGTCCTTAGAGGGAAAAAAAGTCCCAAGGAATCCCATCATGGGAAAGTTTTGAAAACGACCTATATGTCATATCGAAAAATGCCTGTTATAACATAGTGGTGAAAATTTTACTTTTAGATATCACTATAACACTCACAAGCTGATTACACACACAAAGACAAGAAAAAAAGTCAATCACAACTTCATTGAATTATTCTGTTTACTCATGCAAATCACACATTATCTTATTTGATATGCACCAATTAGCATACACGCCAGAACTAATCAAAACATTTGATAAAGACATTTTTTTCTTCTTGGAATATTAGTAGATCCACGAGGATGGGGCTCAAGGGTTTATGTCCGTGGGGATAGGTCCATGGAGATGTTTTTTTTTATAATAGGCGGAAACTACATATTTGTACAGCATGCAAAACACTACATGATTCTTGCACAAAACTACATGGGCTTAACATAAATTTGGTATGTCTGTATAGGGGAGGCTTGTAGGTACCCATGTAACCCATTCCCATTAACATATATTGAGGTAGAAGGCCAAGGGACCATTTGAAAAATGGTGATGGCCATATTTCCCTCCACAAAAAATCGTCTTAACTTTGAATAATTAGGTATGTAGCCCCCTTTCCAATGAGGTAACATGACATGGTTGGTCTCATTGGAAACCCGAGGTTGTCTAGAATCAAATGGTATCTTTACTTTTGAGCTACCTCAAAATTTTAACGCGTCACAATCTCTGAAAGACAGTGTCGTCAGTGATCCTGCCAGCAATCAAGTACATTGAAAAAAAACACATTTCCCATGATGGGATTCCTTGGGACTTTTTTTCTCTCACTAAAGACATATTGAGGATACACAATCAGTTGAGTTTGCTAATGTTGCAATTTGTCCTTGGTTTAGCCTAATTCTGGCCTATAATGACTGGACTATAGGGGTAACAACATTGAAAAAGAACACATTTCCCATGATCGGATTCCTTGGGACTTTTTTTCTCTCACTAAAGACATATTGAGGATACACAATCATTTGAGTTTGCTAATGTTGCAATTTGTCCTAGTTTTAGCCTAATTCTGGCCTATAATGACTGGACTATAATTGCGAAACGTGTTTAGTCCCTTGTTTGAGCCGAATCTGGGTTGAACATGATTTGTGCAACTCCCTCTGGTGTTGTGGTGGTGGAATTCACTGACCTTTGGGAAGTATTTCGAAATGTACATGGGTACCTGAGTGGTGTAGTGTATCTTGTAGACCAGGCCCATGGACCGTTAAGGAATAAGAAGAAAACACACTTTACAGCTCCAGGTCTCACATGGTATTTGGTTTGATGATTTCACTTCATGGGACGAAACCACAGAGCTCTTGAACTGGTTGCTGTTAGACAAACTCTGTCCTTTGTTTTTCTGTGTCTTCTTTGATGTCAGTGAGTTTAAACCAGGATGAGGTTCACTAGTCTCCAGCCAATCATCACTGTCATCAGTATCAGTTCCAGAACAGTCTGAAGAGAGGAGCTGGCCATCTGTAGTTGGTTCTAAATCACCATCTGTGTTCTTTCATCACTCTGCAGGAAAACAGCACTTACCAGTTACGCTCACAAGACAAGGTACTGCTGACCAAACCCTCCTCTAGGACTCTGTACGGAGAAAAAGCCTTCCAGTTTTCTGCCCCTAAGGCCTGGAATGAGCTTCAAAGAAACATGGATCTGGAGGAGCTTATATCACTACCATGTTTTAAAGCTAGGATAAAAATCATGGAGGAAGAGGAACAAGTCTGCAAATGCTATGTTGCGTAACAGGTCACACTAAATTAATCTTGCCTGACTTCAATGTACAACTCTGATGTGGTCCCCCTTTCTTTTTTCTTTAAAATGCATACTGTGAATTTTATGAAATTGTGATTTGTAATAGTCTTAATTGCTGTCTTCTTGACCAGGTCTCTTGTAAAAGAGGTTTCTAACTTCAATGAGACAAACCTGGTTAAATAAAGTACAAATATGTCACAAACAGGTCAATTGTGACAAATAGGGAGTCCACACGTGAAAGCAATTTAACAATATAATTTATTTAAACCTATATAACACAACCAATAATATATATAAACAATGAATGTATAAGAATCAGTGATGAATGCAGTGTGTGGATGAGTGAAAAGTGAAGTGTGGTGTAAGGAGGAATAGTATAGTTCAATGGGTGGTGGATAACCTGTTCAGAGGAGCTAGAGAAGCCGAGAGAGAAGGTCAAACAGGGACACATGCATACAGGCAGCTCTCACTGCCCAGTTGAGTCTAATTGGGCTGACGAGCCCCCACTCTACCTTGCTCCAGGAGGGGCAGCAGACTCACCAATAAGCAGGCAGAGGGGGGGCCGTCACAAATAAATGAAATAAAAACAAGTCACTGGCTGCTTCTGATAATCCAGTCCTCTCCATCAGGTTCTGTTTTCATCTGTTCTGTTGAGGTGCTGGCTAGAGGCTCCGTCTCTGTTTTCCTCAGTCTGGGTTTGGTTAGACCATGAGGACTGAGGTTTCTCTTCATCATCGTCATCATCATGTGTTCACTCTTAACAGGGACGGGGTTGAACGTGAACTAGATGAGGGAGGGACGTGAGTTTGTTTCTTCTCTGGTGTGAATCCTCATGCGTCTCTTTATATTTGACTTCCGATTAAATCCTTTCCCACAAACTTCACAACTAAATGTTTTTTCCCCAGTATGGATTGCGATATGTACTTTTAAGTAATTTTTTCTACTAAATATTTTAGGACACAGTGTGCAACAATAGGGCTTTTCCCCAGTATGGCTTGCGATATGTACTTTTTTTTATTTATTTATTTTGCATTTTTACAGTTTTTACAGTCACGCAGGACCGACAGAGGAGAGGGCGAACGGGAGGAGAGGTGGGGAGGACATGCGACAAATAACGTCGGGTGCTGGGATCGAACCCGGGTCGGCCGCGTAGGTGCGCGAGGCACTATGGTATGCGCCACGAGGGCGCCCCTCGATATGTACTTTTAAGTCACGTTTTCTACTAAATCTTTTAGGACACAGTGTGCAACAATAGGGCTTTTCCCCAGTATGGCTTCCAATATGTACGTTTAAGTCACGTTTTGCACCAAATCTTTTAGGACACAGTGTGCAACAATAAGGCGTTATCCCAATTTGCCATATGTACTTTTAAGTCACGTTTTCTACTAAATCTTTTAGGACACAGTGTGCAACAATAGGGCTTTTCCCCAGTATGGCTTCCAATATGTACGTTTAAGTTAAGTTTTCTAGTAAATCTTTTAGGACACAGTGTGCAACAATAGGGCTTTTCCCCAGTATGGCATCTTATATGTACTTTTAGGGAATATTTTCCACTAAATCTTTTAGGACACAGTGTGCAACTATAGGGCTTTTCCCCAGTGTGGCTTCTCATATGTTCTTCCAAGCGTGTAATGGCAGTAAATTTCTTGCCACAAGCAGTACATGTCCTGTGAGTTTGAATATGAAGTTTCAAGCTCTCTGTGGGTTCTAAATGGTTTCCACACAAACCACAGTCACTAGAATGGGCTGTAAAATGGCGCATTAAAGCTGTCCTATCAAGAAAACATTTCCCACACACTTTACAGCTCCAGGTCTCACATGGTATTTGGTTTGATAATTTCACCTCATGGGATGAAACCACAGAGCTCTTGAACTGGTTGCTGTTAGACAAACTCTGTCCTTTGTTTTTCTGTGTCTTCTTTGATGTCAGTGAGTTTAAACCGGGATGAGGTTCACTAGTCTCCAGCCAATCATCACTGTCATCAGTATCAGTTCCAGAACAGTCTGAAGAGAGGAGCTGGTCACCTGTAGTTGGTTCTAAATCACCAGCTGGATCCAAGTTACTGACTGGTTCTGATAATCCACAGTCCTCTCCATCAGGTTCTGTTTTCATCTGTTTTGTTGAGGTGCTGGCTAGAGGCTCTGTCTCTCTGTTTTCCTCAGTCTGGGTTTGGTTAAACCATGAGGACTGAGGTTTCTCTTCATCATGTTCACTCTTCACAGGGACAGGGTTGAAAGTGAACTTGATATCAGCCTCCTCCAGACCTTGAAGCTGCTCTCCCTCCTGACTGATCCAGAGTTCCTCCTGTTCCTCTTTAATCTGTAGGGACTCTGGCTCCTGGGTTTGGTTAAACCATGAGGACTGAGGTTTCTCTTCATCATGTTCACTCTTCACAGGGACAGGGTTGAAAGTGAACTTGATGATATCAGCCTCCTCCAGACCTTGAAGCTGCTCTCCCTCCTGACTGGTCCAGAGTTCCTCCTGTTCCTCTTTAATCTGTAGGAGCTCTGTCTGCTCCTGACCAAGACTGGGGCTCCTCTCATGCTGTTCAGGGGGAACCTCCTCTTCACAGACATAGAGCTGTGGGGGGTCTGGAGGGAGGCAGAATAATAACATGAATAGTAGTCATTTCTGTCACCATTGGAAAGCCACCCATTTTAATAATTCACAAGAATTCCTGTGCCCCAGGACAGTTCAGTCAGTATGTTCTTCCTGTGCCCCAGGACAGTTCATTCAGTATGTTCTTCCTCAGTATGTACCGACATACTGACTGAACTGTCCTGGGGCACAGGAAGAACATACTGACTGAACTGTCCTGGGGCACAGGAAGAACATACTGACTGAACTGTCCTGGGGCACAGGAAGAACATACTGACTGAACTGTCCTGAGGCACAGGAAGAACATACTGACTGAACTGAAATCAGCCCATCACAGCTCATATCAGGGACCTTTTTAGGACGATTTGCCCACCGGCAATTTAGCGACCCCTAGTGGCTCGGGTGTGCATATTTTGTAATACAATATATATATTGAATTAAGGCCCCATTTGTTGCCTGTGGATAGCCCTTTCAGGTGACAAAATCCATTGAGCGGTTCTCGAGTTACATGCCGGTATTTGAGGCTTGTGCAAAGTACACGGTATTGCGCAAAATACCACTCCCGACTCAGGCTGCAGTAGTTCCGTCAATCTAGATCCGATCTCGAAAATGCTTGTGGATCGTTGTAGCCAATGAGTGTGGCTTCCAATGATACCCCATGTGGGGATGTATGAATCAGGGATCTAGGTGAAAAACTAAATTCTTTAACAGGAAGCCAAATGAATTGAAGTCTGAGAAAACTGAGTTTTTCTTTGTACACAGTTTACCAAAATCACACCTAATCACTCATTTCTGAATGAATCTTTATGAAATTTGGATATGTACTACATAAGACTTCAGGCTATGGCTCAGTCTGGATACGCCATACCATCTTCTGGGGAAATACTACCTCTGGACTACTAACTACTACAGAAAAACTTGAGTAACAAGTTTTTCTACAACTCAAGTTCAGACCTATGTTACTCTATTACGTTGGCACTAAAAGTGACTTCAGAATGTCATCTTTCAAAAGAGACCAGGCTCATGCATGTGCTATAAGTATAAAGTATGTTGTTTTGGTTTGCAAAAAGGGTATGCAGTCCTCAAAAACTAAAGCTAAAATGGCCAATTTTGGGGGTGCTTGCTAAGAGGTTAAATGGATAGTACAGACGCCATGCCATCTCTCAGAATATACCGGTAATCTTAACCAGCCAATGGCATGGTAAAAGTAAACACACACCATCGTATAGTAACACCTTCTCTGCTCTCTCCCCAGATACGGCAACCTCCACCCTCCTCTCAGCCAGGGTTTCCGTTAGCAATTTTTTTGGCCGGCCAACGTGGCCGATAAGATTCTAATTTACCGGCCAAATGTAAAATGTAACGGCCATATGTAACGTGCGTGTGTAATGCAGATACGTGCATGTGCAAAAATACATGTTTAAAAGCAAAGCCAAACGCATTGTGTTGTAATAAAAATATGTTACGTAGAACAATTGCGCATATTGCGGTCAGAAAAAGGTTTGTAAAGTTAGACGTATGTAGTACCTACTTACTTACTTAACCCGGATCTCCTCTCTGGTAAACAAAAATACCCTGAAGACTAACAGAAGCACTCATTCAAGAGTACTACGACAAAATGACAAACAGTACAGCAACTTGCAATGGGTCTGCTCTACAAGATACACTACACCACTAAGGTACCCATGTACCAGGGTTTCCGTTAGAAAAAATTGTTGCCGGCCTCAGTGTCCGGTAGAGAAATTCCGGTCAGAGTTTATTGAGCTTAAACAATTGATAGGCAAAAGAATGACAACAAAACAAAAGAATGACATCATCAAGGCATGTAGATTTATAATATTTTTACTTAAAACTAGACTACTTTTGCGTATAAAGTCATTATATTCCAAATAAAATAAGTCCCGAGACTCGTGCTGCTGCCGACTTTAAATCAAATAGGTGTCTGTGGGCAGTTGCCCGACATTAATAAACAACAGTCTGTTATAATCACATTTTTATGAGCTAACGAATTCCGTTATATTGGACATTTGTATTAATTATATCAAGCGAAGAACTGAGAAATTTGGCAGAGAGAGACAGCAACATTATCGTGGGTTTGCGTGACGACTCTCTCTCTCTCCACCTCCCAATGACTTATTTGCGAGAGTATGTCGATGCAGAGCAGCAGATTCAGCTGTTATTGGCTCTTTTCTGGGGACCGCACAGCAGCGCCCCCCACCCAACATTGAATTGAAAATGGCTGAATTGGAGTACTGCTGGAGTACTGCATTGTGCTGCTGCTGCTCCGGCTCTGCAGCTTCACAAAAGTTTGCACACCCAGCACTAAGCTCTCGCTGACAACGTCGTTGTCATTATTAGAAGCAACGATGAAACAAATGTAATGATTGTTTCGTTCATCGCATAGGCTATTTAATTTTAGCCTATTTTAATACAATTCAAATAATCAAATTGTGCTTAGACTCAGGGAATTATTTTCACCGGACATTAAGACCGGAGAGATTAAATATGTCGGACTTCAACAGATTTTGCCGGTCAAATACCGTAATTACCGGCTAACGGAAACGCTGCCATGTACATGTCGAAATACTTCCCAAAGGTCAGTGAATACCACAACCACAACACCAGAGGGAGTTCCACAAATCATGTCCAACCCAGATTCGGCTCAAACAAGGGACTAAACACGTTTTGCAATTATGCCACATCAATGTGGAACGCCCTACCCACTAGAGATGTTCCGATAGCATTTTTTCCTTCCCGATCCGATTCCAATACCTAAGCTTTGGGTATCGGCCGATACCGATCCGATACCAGTGCATATAGGGCTGGGCGATATGACCAAAAACGTTATCGCGATAAAATTATAAAATAATTTTCATATAATTCGATATCGATAATTATCGTCGATATAATGTATGTCAAGTTTAATTAACTTATTATGCTGCTGCGAATGTCTCGAGTCGAGTTGATGTCGTCATCAGTCCGCGCACGTTAGAAGTTAGCCGACAAGCGGAGTATCTCATGGCAATGTAATAAATATGACACTAAAATACTCTCTTCCGCCACAATATATTGAAACGACGTCCACTGTATACCCACACTACTATGAACGTGGCCTCAGAATTCACGCTGCACACATACTCTGCACGTAAATATATAAAACATCGGCGTGCAAGCTAGTTAGCCTAGCCAGCCTGTTGTCTTATTATGCTGCTGCGAATGTCTCGAGTCGAGTTGATGTCGTCATCAGTCCGCGCACGTTAGAAGTAAGCCGACAAGCGGAGTATCTCATGGCAATGTAATAAATATGACACTAAAATACTCTCTTCCGCCACAATATATTGAAACGACGTCCACTGTATACCCACACTACTATGAACGTGGCCTCAGAATTCACGCTGCACACATACTCTGCACGTAAATATATAAAACATCGGCGTGCAAGCTAGTTAGCCTAGCCAGCCTTGTTGTTGAGTGAGTCCTACCTCTCTACCCAGAGGTGCAGCGCTGGGTCTCCTTCCTGGTCTCCTTCGCTCTCGGCCATCTCCTTCACCGATTGGTTGTTAGTGCGTGCTCATATCCAAGCTTGGAAAATCGATATATCGAAACTTTGCGACCACGTTTCATGTTTATTTCGAGGAAATAATTTATCGCGATAGTTATCGTTATCGTTTTATCGCCCAGCCCTAAGTGCATACATTAAAAAAAAATTATATAAATTATCAAACGTTATTTAAAAATAGAAATGTTTACAGCTACTGTTTTATATATACTGTTTTTTAGTAATAACTATAAAGTAATGGTATTTATTCAACAACAGGTGATTATATAGATTAGTATTAGTATCATTAATTGGATGCTCAATGAGTTCACCCACGGAAAGGTTGTTGGGACATTGATTCCGCACGGACGTTATATGTTGTTGCACTCCAGAAGGCTCCGGTGACTTCAGTTAGCTAGTAGTAGAGGCTCTGTTGTGATTTTTGCACAATAAATATTCAACATCCTCTTTTGAGACTCTGCCTCAGACTCTTATCATTTGGCACTAAAAGCTAAACATTGTCACCGGTATGGCTGTCTGCAACATGTCATTAATTGTGTGCGAGAGGTAACTTAGATCAGTGACGACGTTAGCGTGAGCTAGGTTAGCATGAGCTAACGTTAGATGGAAACAAGACAATATAACGTTACTGGTGAAAAAGTGATTTACCTTGGAATACTCCTTTGCCAACTTGCTGTACTTTGCTTGCAGGTCTGCAGCCATTATTGCTGGATTATGAATAGTCCCAACTTTAGCCAAGGTAACGCTTCAGCTAATGCTAATAACACCAGCAACCGAACCCATCCCCTGTCAACACTGCTCTGTCGGGACGATGACATTTAAGAAAGTATCTGCTGTTAAAATGACAAACAGCATTGACACTTTAATTCATGGTCGATTAAAAACACGTTTGTTTTATAATGCTCACTCTCAGTACGTAGGAGGATACCGCACATGTTGTCGATAAATTACGTCATATGGGATCGGAGACTAGCCTTTCGGCGTACTCGCTGATACCGATGCCAGCATTTTAGGCAGTATCGGAGGCATTTCCGATACTGGTATCGGTATCGGAACAACTGTACTACCCACAGCCGTAAAAAAAGATGAATCCCTACCCACTTTCAAAACTGCTCTCAAATAGCACCTACGGGAGGCTGCAATTCGAAACTGGCCCCTGTAAATGTCCCACCCACCCACCCACCCCCTCCTAATGTACAGTTCCCTCCCCCTCGTATGTATATATTTACTGTTGGGATCTGTTTAACAGTACTGTATATTTGCATATCTTGTATGTCACAAATGTAACAGTACTGTATATCTGTCACAAATGTAACAGTACTGTATATCTGTATGTCATAAATGTCATGATTAGATTAGATGATTAGATTAGATTTTTATATCTGTATATTGTGTATGTCATAAATGTCATTATGAATTGAAAATGGGGGACCCTGATGTAAATAAGACAAAAGTCTCTCTCTGGTCTGCATCCCCTTAACAATTGTGTGTATTGAGCTGTACTGTACCCATTCTGCAATCTGTTAATTAAAGTTTTCAATCAATCAATCAATCAAACTGGTCACAGGAGTCTTCAATAACATTTGGATGGTAATCCATTTGTTGAAACAACATTGTGTTGGCAGACGGCTCCTGCTATCTTTTTTTCTTTTTTTTATCCACTTTTTCTCCCATTTTTCTATATTTTCTCCCATCCCAATTTCGTATCATCCAATTCAACCCTCCCCTGTCACGAACGCTGTTTCTTGCCTCCCACAAGCCGGCTGCAATGTGGACTAAGTCATACATAGCACAAGTCCCCTCCGGTACTTGAGGTAACAGCAGTCGCATCTTTTCACCTGCGCAGCTCGATCTCTCAGTGGCGAGGAGTAACGCGTGGGAGGCTCACGCTGCCCCCGACACTTCCTGATTCTACTGCGCAGGCGCACCAACCGACCTGTAGGAGTCGCTGTCCACAACGCCCGATCCCCTCCCATCAGTTTCCCACCCCCTAATACGGCCAATGTGTATTAGTATGAACGACCAGCTAAACTGAAAGCGTCTCTGCATTCGTGACGAGCGCCTTGCCCACTACGCCACGTAGCCGCCCCCACGGCTCCTGCTATCTTAAAAACGTCAGAACTTAATTTTTTTACGTTTATATGACTGTTTTCTTTTTATACATTTCAAGATTTGATGCTGCATTAATTTTCATTTCATTCATTGCGTTCATCATTGTCGTCATCATGTCAGTCCCGACTCCCTAACACACCGACTCTGCTTGGGGCGCTAAATTAAATCGCCCGGCCTTTAGGCATCATATTTGAAGACGCTGATTGACTTTCGTGACTTTTAAGTGATTCTCTAAACACAACATAGTACTGTGATATTCTGATATATATATCACATTCTGATATATATTTTTCGTGTAATATAAAAAAATTAAAAAAAATAATAATAAAAAAATTAAATGCGGAGGTTCGAACCCATTAATTAAGATTAAAATGCCAACGTAACAAACGAAGGTCCGAACGTTCGGGCTCAGCCCTACCTCTATTAGTGGTGGGGGAAAATATCGATACATAGTAGCGATACTTTGCGTGGCGATACTGTATCGATACAGGGACGCCAAGCATCGATATTTAATTATTTATTTATAAAAAAGAAAAAGGGAAGTTGCATTGTTCATTTCAATACCTGTCATAGTACAGTAGTCCACACACACACATGTGCATTCAGTTAAGTTGGAATATGACTGTAATACAAACAGTTCAGTTTGTCAGGTACATGCAACACAGATTAGAGTGTTTACATCTGTCTGCTTGAGAAAATACCATGTTCTGCAATAAAAATTATTGAAGTGAGATGAACAGATTAAACTTTATTTTATTAGATAAAACATGTTGACAAAGTTTTACTTTGCAGTTGAAAAAAGGTAATAAATCGCAATATATCACAATATTAATATCGCAATACTCAGCATATCGCAATATATTTAGTATCGCAATACTATTGTATCGTGACTCAAGTATCGTGATAGTATCGTATCGTGAGGCCTCTGGTGATTCCCACCTCTAACCTCTATGTAAAGTAATCTACTAGTAAACTAGCAGTCTTAACTCTATGTAAAGTAATCTACTAGTAAACTAGCAGTCTTACGTCTATGTAAAGTCATCTACTAGTACAGGGGTTCCCAAACTTTTCAGGCTGCGACCCAAAAATAATGGGGTCAGAGAGCACACGTTCAAACGCACACACTAATAAGCATTGGAGGCTTTTAACCAGGGCCGGACTGGGGAAATCATTCAGGCCAGGAAATATAGTGCAAAATATAGCCCCAGTCAGGCCACTTTTTAAGCAGGGGGTCTGGGGTCCCCCACCAGGACATTTCTTGTTACAAAGACTTCATTTCCTGCATTCTGGTGCAGGCATTTTTTTTTTATTTGTACCCTTTAAATGCCAGTGTTTGTGATGGCATCACAAATTATTGTTAAAAAACAGGCTAGCATACCGTATGTATGATTAGCAACAACACTGATTTTGATGGATTTTCAGTTTTTTTGTAATGTCAGATTGAAAATAATACAATCTTTTATTCAACTTCAGCCCTGATCATAACACCACATATTAATTTTATAATTCTAACCCTTTAAATGCCAGTGTGTGTGATGGCATATATTTGCAATATATCAAATGCAAAGTAGATTTTTCTGGGGGGGATTATTACAGGCTAGGCAAAGTAAAATATATTGTTGGTTTCCTGTTGGTTGTCAGTTTGGCCATGGGTAGGTAGGGAATTTATTTTATTTTTTTATTTTATTCTTTCCCACGGCGACTATGGATAGGGAATTTCTTTATTTAATTAAAATGTTCACAACAACATGGATGCATGTACTCTGCCAGCATGTTTAATATCCATAATACTAAATGTTTGACTAAGATTTCTATGAAACTTTATTCTTAAAAAAAAAAAAAAAAAAAAAAAAAATCTGATTTTATTTTTTTATAATAATTTTTATTTTTTTAAACTCATAAAATATATTGGGTCGCACCTAAATCGGCAGGGTCGGTCGGCAACCGGAAACCAACTATTAATTTTGTTAGGCCCTAGCATGTGTCAATGATTAGCAACAACAGTTTTTTGTAAGGGTCCCGCCTCCACCAATCACATGCAGCTCCTTTTGTGTGTGTGTGTGTGAGAGCAAGAGAAAGAGAGAGAGAGATAGTTCTCCAACTTGTGTGAGTTGCAGTGATCTCCTGGTTGTTCCCCACCTAGGTTATCTAACTATTGCGCTGCTGTAACTAGAAACACTGTCCTGGCCTGCTTCTAAGTTCAGTGGCCTGACTGCAATTTTTTTTTAAATCATCTGGCGACACCCCCCCCCCACCCCGCGGCGGCTTGCAACCCTCCTGTGGGTTGCGACCCCGACTTTGGGAACTAGCAGTTTTACCTCTATGTAAAGTCATCTACTAGTAAACTAGCAGTCTTACGTCTATGTAAAGTCATCTACTAGTAAACTAGCAGTCTTACGTCTATGTAAAGTCATCTACTAGTAAACTAGCAGTCTTACCTCTAGTCTTACCGAGCTATAGTCACTTTTTCGCACCTACTCCCAAACTACGCATTTGCAGATTGACGACCTAGACTCCGTGGGCAATCTGCGCATGCGTAGTTCGGGAGTAGGTGCAAAAAGGAGACTATAGCTCGGCAGAGAAAGTGCAGATCGACTTGGGATTGGTTGCACAGTGTTCAGGAGACTCAGGCGTATAAATATCTATTGGATCATGTCTCCCGCACCCCCACAGCCGTAGCTACAACCACTTAATGTCGAGGCTCTCATCCACATTCATTCATTTTCTGAAATCACAACGATGTTGTTCTGGGAGACAATACCCCCCACACACCCACCACTGGAAAAACAACCTTCCCCCCCCCCCCACCGATAAGACTATGCAATGTCGCCCCCCATAGGATCTATAATGATTAAATTAATTAATTAAAAAACGATGCTTCGAACGTCCGTTCGAAAAACCCTGCCGAAGTTCGAATCCTAAAAACAGGCTTCCGCGACAGCTCTACATAGAGGTAAGACTGCTGGTTTACTAGTAGATGACTTTACATAGAGGTAAGACTGCTAGTTTACTAGTAGATGACTTTACATAGAGGTAAGACTGCTAGTTTACTAGTAGATGACTTTACATCAGACCTGGGCATTGTACGGCCCGCGGGCCGAATGCGGCCCGCTGGATGATTCTGACCGGCCCGCGAAAGATTACATGACAATAAAAAATAAATAAAAAAATTTTAATTTTTTTTTTTACTTTTTTCTTTTCATGTCAACGTTCACACGCACAATATACGCTTACCTAGGATTTGACTTGATTCAACAACAAAGCAGTCGGGGCAAGCCGAAAACGGTCGAAAGTGTGGTTATTTGAAGTTTGGATTTTTTCTTTTCACAACCGAGGTAGGTAGATTACATTTTTAGAGACTAAAGTACAGAAAAAAGGTACCGTTGGGTACCGGTATCGATTCACAGGTACCGGTACCGTATCGGTTAAAATGTGAACGGTACCCATCCGTACTGAACACACAACTGCAGGGCAAGGGCATTTTTGCTCATGAAATGCATAGCCATGTGAAAGCCTTCATGACAAAATTGCAATTAATTTCAAGGCAACTAGGCAGCAACAATCTCAAACACATGAAAACCCTGAAAGAAGTCAAACCATCAGCTGATCACCGGAACAGGTACTCATCCATGTTGGGAGCACTGCATGATGAATTTTCAAGGCGTTTTCAAGATTTCAAAAAAATTGAAGATGAAATGCAGCTTGTTTCCTCTCCCTTTACCTGCAGTGTTGATAGTTGTTCAGCTTGAACTCATTGACCTGCAGTCTGATTCACTACTGAAAGAGCACTTTAAGTCAGCATCACTGCTAGAGTTCTACTCTGCTCTCAAGGAGGAGAACTTTCCAAACATGAGGAGACATGCTCAGAAGATGTTTGTTCTCTTTGGATCCACCTACATATGTGAACAGACATTCTCAGTCATGACGTTTACCAAGTCCAGGTACAGATCCTCTCTCACTGATGAACATCTGGCAGCTGTGCTTCGCATCTCCACCTCAGACATGCAACCTGACTTTGATGGACTTGTTAAAGCTCAACAGAGACTGGATTTCTCACACTGAATGAAAAAAAAAGAACTGAAGAACACTAAAATGTGGAAATATAACAAGTGAAATGGGACACTTGATATGTTTTTTCTTTTTTTTGCACAGTTCTGAAAACATTAAATGTTTAATAGGCATGTAAAGTAAAAAAGGCTACAAACTGGACACTTTGGACACTTTTCTTTACACAGTTCAGTGACATGTCTTGTTTATTTTTGCTATAAGATGATGTGATGTCTTTAGAAGGCTAAGAAAATCCTTGTTTCAATAGTATATGAAACTCAAAATGCCATTTGTTATTAATGTTTCACATTTTGTTTATCATTTTGGAAATAAATTCTATTTGAATAAATGATATTTTTGAAAGCTAACCTCACCTTTTAATTGCCAAATAATAACATACACTCTTACCAGGGGTCAAAACAATGCCATTTACTGCTTTTTATATAGAAATAAAATGTATATTATGCATAATTGAGTTTGGAATTTTGGCCCGGCCCTCCAACATATTTTCAGTTGCTCATTTGGCCCCCTGGGAAAAATAATTGCCCACCCCTGCTTTACATAGAGGTAAGACTGCTGGTTTACTAGTAGATGACTTTACATAGAGGTAAGACTGCTGGTTTACTAGTAGATTACTTTACATAGAGGTAAGACTGCTGGTTTACTAGTAGATGACTTTACATAGAGGTAAGACTGCTAGTTTACTAGTAGATGACTTTACATAGAGGTAAGACTGCTGGTTTACTAGTAGATGACTTTACATAGAGGTAAGACTGCTGGTTTACTAGTAGATTACTTTACATAGAGGTAAGACTGCTAGTTTACTAGTAGATGACTTTACATAGAGGTAAGACTGCTGGTTTACTAGTAGATGACTTTACATAGAGGTAAGACTGCTGGTTTACTAGTAGATTACTTTACATAGAGGTAAGACTGCTAGTTTACTAGTAGATGACTTTACATAGAGGTAAGACTGCTGGTTTACTAGTAGATTACTTTACATAGAGGTAAGACTGCTGGTTTACTAGTAGATGACTTTACATAGAGGTAAGACTGCTAGTTTACTAGTAGATGACTTTACATAGAGGTAAGACTGCTGGTTTACTAGTAGATGACTTTACATAGAGGTAAGACTGCTAGTTTACTAGTAGATGACTTTACATAGAGGTAAGACTGCTAGTTTACTAGTAGATGACTAGAGGTAAGACTGCTAGTTTACTAGTAGATGACTTTACATAGAGGTAAGACTGCTAGTTTACTAGGAGCTTACTTTACATAGAGGTAAGACTGCTAGTTTACTAGTAGATGACTTTACATAGAGGTAAGACTGCTAGTTTACTAGTAGATGACTTTACATAGAGGTAAGACTGCTAGTTTACTAGTAGATGACTTTACATAGAGTTAAGACTGCTAGTTTACTAGTAGATGACTTTACATAGAGGTAAGACTGCTAGTTTACTAGTAGATGACTTTACATTAGAGGATAGACTGCTATATTAGTAATTACTTTATGTAACGGTTCTCATTCAGTCAAGAGACAGAAGAGTGACTCTGCACTGCTTTTTGGCATGTATTGTCCCTCAGCTGCAGAAGACACATAAAACAACATATTTGTAGTCTTCTGGTCACTGCACATCATGCATACCCTCAGCAGAGAGATACAGAACTGCTCTGTTCTTTTGTAATGCCTCAATAACATTGACCTTATAAATAAATGAAAAAGAAAAGTATGTTTTATCAAAATAGGATAAATGAAATTAAACATGGAAAGAAACTGTAAAACATTAAATGAGCTAATGGGCAGATCAGGGGACAACACCCTCCTTTATAGAGTCAGGCAGTGCCTTCATTACTAAACATCTAGATATTGCAAACTACTTTAATGATTTTTTTGTTGGGAAGATAGAGAAACTAAAAAGTGAGACAACATCATCAGATAACAATGTTTCAAAACAATTGATTAATGACCAACTAATGAGAAATAAATATTGTGAGTTTGACTTTCAAACTGTGCATGTGAATAAAGTAGAAGCATTTCTTAGTAGTGTAAATGTTGAAAAACCATCAGGATTAGGATCAGCGACTTGAGTAATTGAGAAAGAAGTGCTATATAAATAAGATGAATTATTATTATTATTATTATTATTATTATTATTATTATTATTAGATGGGAAACTCTTGGGTATGGTTTCTGGCTCTATTGCACTACCCATATCTCAAACAAGGGACTAAACACGTTTCGCAATTATGCCACATCAATGTGGAACGCCCTACCCAAAGCTGTAAAGGAATGTGAATCACTACCCACTTTCAAAAACCTACGGGAGACTGCAATTCGAAACTGGCCCATACAAATGTCCTAACCCAGTTGTACAGTAAATGACCAAGTATGGCTTCGTCAGTATTCCAATGTACAGTGTACAGTGCATGGAGCCACATACCTGCAGAAGACACATAAAACAACACCGTTGGAGTCTTCTGGTCACTGCACATCTTGCATACCTACATGTACAAAATTAAACAATTCATTCGTTTTTTCACCATAATAATAACTACGAGAGCAGCGAGTGAATGGAATGCATGAAATGGCCGTAGCAATCATTGCGACCCTCTTTTTATACTCCCAACTCGGTTAAACCTTTATGTATACATCACCTTAGGTTTCCTACTAACTATATTGACTGAAAGAACCACAATGAAGAAAGCAACGAGAAGCGAATCAAAGAAAGACGACGCTCCCACTGATATGAACGCCATTGCTAAGCTAATCGAAGAACTATTTAACGTACCTATAAAACTAGTACTAGTGGTAAAATTAGCACAAATGTCATGAAACCATGTAATAAATTGAACGTTAAACATTATGTATTACAAGTTCAAACTTAAATGAGTTACATTTAGCAGAAAATAGTGAAATAAGGGAGCTATATTTCAAAGAAGCACCTACCGTCGGCAGATAGAGTGGGTACGGCAACACAACAGGGACAGACAGCGCGATATGCAATGACCCAAAACTTCACAGGTGGTGTGAAGGATCTCACTGCCACCTAGTGGTAGCCTATGTTACTGTATGTACTATGTTGATTGATTGAAAATGTTATTAACAGATTGCAGAATGGGTACAAACAATACAGTACGGCTCAATACACACAATTGTTAAGAGGATGCAGACCAGAGAAAGACTTTCGTCTTGTTTACATCAGGTTCCCCCATCTTCAATTCATCATGACATTTATGACATACACAACATACAGGGGGGGGGGTTGGACATTTACGGCGGCCAGTTTCGAATTGCAGCCTCCTGTAGGTGCTCTTTGAGGGCGGTTTTGAAGCTGGGTAGGGATTCACATTATTTTACGGCTGTGGGTAGGGCGTTCCACATTGTTCTGGCATAATTGCGAAACGTGTTTAGTCCCTTGTTTGAGCCGAATCTGGGTTGAACATGATTTGTGGAACTCCCTCTGGTGTTGTGGTGGTGGAATTCACTGACCTTTGGGAAGTATTTCGACATGTACATGGGTACCTGAGTGGTGTAGTGTATCTTGTAGACCAGGTCCATGGACCATTAAGGAATAAGAAGAAAACACACTTTACAGCTCCAGGTCTCACATGGTATTTGGTTTGATGATTTCACTTCATGGGACGAAACCACAGAGCTCTTGAACTGGTTGCTGTTAGACAAACTCTGTCCTTTGTTTGTCTGTGTCTTCTTTGATGTCAGTGAGTTTAAACCAGGATGAGGTTCACTGTCAAGACTTTTGGTTTATTTAATATAAGGATCAGATGTGTAAAGGGGTCTAAATAAGTTAACAGGTGTTTGTGATTGGGACTGAGCATGCGCAGTTCGCGCAGCTGCCTTTCAAATGGTGGCGGGCTGTCACTTCTCACTATAGCACTGACAGGATCACATCGCCCATTGGTAAGTGGACTTTATTAAGGGATTGCAATGTTAACTTGGCTGTGTCACATATGTACAATGTAATGTATCACGTTGGCTGCTGGCTGCTAATGCAGCCTGCGGATAATATTTGCATAGTGCACGGTGTTAGTGATGCTGGCTGAATGAATGAACGTTGTGTCTGAATGTTTGCCGCTGGCTTGTGGCTAGGCTAACGCTCCTCGCCGAGGGTGCAGGGCTGGGCTGGTGTCTTGGTGGCTTTCCCGGTTTGTCACGGTGAGATTCATGTGGGGAACTTTGGTGTGTGTGTGTGTCAGGGTTCCCACGGTACCTGGAAAACATGGGATTCATTTTTTCATTTTCCAGGTATGGAAAGGCATGGAAACTGAGCAAAAGTGACCAATTACATGGAAATAAACAGTTGTCCTGGAAAATTTTATTGGATGTGTAATAAAATGTAACTATTGAGCACAGAATTAACATGAGTTTATAAAAACCCTTTACATGTGAACAGCTTTTACTGTAGATAGAAATGGATGATCCCATGTTGTAGAGCATGCTCTTGGCATCCTATATTGGATGTTGGAATTTGATGCAGGCAACTTGGTGAGCCAAGGGAGCCTTGGCATCTACAGTGAAACTTGAGTGAAACTGCTTATGCAAGTTTATCCTCAAATGTAAGTAGCTGTGTTTTAACTGTGTGGTAAACCTGGGTTTATCAACGTTAGTTAGTAAGCAGTGCAATCTTTCAGCAGTCAGTCTGGAATTAATGTATGCATTCAAAAGTGCTGAATAAATGTTTTATGGGCCCATAATGGTGATTATTAATATTATTTAAGTAAAGTGTTGCCATAATCACGTCTTTTGCCATAATCAGGTAGCTAAAAAAAAAAAAGAAAACATTATATAATTTATATTAATCATTTTCGGCCTTTCTGCATTCGGTTTACACCGCCAACTGTTTCCTATTTTCGGTATAAGTTTCGGCAAAGAATTTCTCATTCAGTGCGTCGGAAACCCATTGGGGGGTGCGTCAGCTAGGTCGGGAGGTGACAGGGGGTGCACGGCCAAAAAAGTTTGGGAACCGCTGCATAGATCATCACTTAACCCTTTCTCTGCCACGCTTATATCCATCCTTATACCATCCTCTGCCAGCTCTATTTGTCTATGGAGATGTTCCCCTTCTTTGCAGGGCTATAACTTTTTAAATTGTATTGCTAAATTGACATTACTATGGCCCATTCAACGTCAAGTATCTATCGTTTACGATGTAGCAACGTTCTATTTTTTCATTCACATATTCATATTCATTATAAGTCCGTGGCCGACGTTAAATCATTTATTTAGTATGGGTGATATGTTGATCGGAGCAGTGTGTATGTATAATAATAATCAAACACGCTGAAACTCACCGCAGCTTCCTCGTAGCGTTGGGCGATCAGCGTGGAGCAGAAAGTTTGCTATTATGGGATGTCGATCTTGTTGGTCCAGTTCCAGGTTGTATAATACTATATACGTCCAAATCATGTTGTTTATCGAGTTATTGGCAACGGATCGCTATCCAGTGTATCAAGCTGGAGTCCCGCTAGCGATAGCGAGTGGCCGGATGAAATATGGGTGAGCACAACTTCCGGTCCCTCACTTCCGGTTTTGGCGATTCGCCGATCGGCCACCAGATGGCGGTCTTG
This sequence comes from Notolepis coatsorum, assembly GCF_963971535.1. NCBI lineage: Eukaryota > Metazoa > Chordata > Actinopteri > Aulopiformes > Paralepididae > Notolepis > Notolepis coatsorum. The sequence goes on from NC_140171.1 coordinate 5,139,709, forward strand.
AACCGTTGGAGAGTTGAGGAGATCAACAGCAAGTCTCAAGTCTCCGTGGGTGAAATATGATTGCCATTACAGATTTTTTAAATATTGATCTCAAAGACGCTGTACGACGTCATTGGCAGATTAAGCATGGCGAGCAATGACGTCTAAAGTCGTCCTTGGCGATTAAAGGGTTAATATGGTACCTGGAAAATCAGGAGGTAGTATGGAAAAAAATGTCAAGGCAAGCGTGGGAACCCTGTGTGTGCTTTGATGAAGGAGAACTGCTATCTTGTCCGTTGTGTGTGTGGGTCGCGCTGTGTCTGAGGAGCTCAGTGGCTCACGTTGTGGAGGAGGAAGTAAACATTGCCATGCATTCTGGGAAATGGAGTCATTCTAGTTCTCCCTCCTTTCACCCACAATTAAAGGGGACATAACATGCTGGTTTGATAAAGTGTAATGTATATTTATAAATATAAATATAATTATATATATAATATAATATATAAAATGAATAGTGTATGTATATTTGATAGTGGTATTGATATATTAATATGTATATTCAGGATCAGGATTTCTGCTCTCGACACTTGCTGTCTTCTCAGCTGAGGCGGGCGCGCGCACTGATCCCGAGTATCAAGTCTGGTTCGAGTTAACGAGACTGAATCCACCTTCGAGGAACAGGAAAATCCCGGCTTCAAACATCGGGTTAATTGAATCTGGATAATGGGACTCTTGATCGACTTAGTTGAACCAGGTACGGGGAATAGGGCCCTGGTCATCTGTAGTTGGTTCTAAATCACCATCTGTGTTCTTTCATCACTCTGCAGGAAAACGGCACTTACCAGTTACGCTCACAAGACAAGGTACTGCTGACCGAACCCTCCTCTAGGACTCTGTACGGAGAAAAAGCCTTCCCGTTTTCTGCCCCTAAGGCCTGGAATGAGCTTCAAAGAAACATGGATATGGAGGAGCTTATATCACTACCATGTTTTAAAGCTAGGATAAAAATCATGGAGGAAGAGGAACAAGTCTGTAAATGCTATGTTGCGTAACAGGTCACACTAAATTAATCTTGCCTGCCTTCAATGTACAACTCTGATGTGGTCCCCCTTTTCTTTTTTCTTTAAAATGTATACTGTGAATTTTATGAAATTGTGATTTGTAATAGTCTTAATTGCAGTCTTCTTGGCCAGGTCTCTTGTAAAAGAGGTTTCTAACTTCAATGAGACAAACCTGGTTAAATAAAGTACAAATATGTCACAAACGGGTCAATTGTGACAAATAGGGAGTCCACACGTGAAAGCAATTTAACAATATAATTTATTTAAACCTATATAACACAACCAATCATTTATATAAACAATGAATATGTATAAGAATCAGTGATGAATGCAGTGTGTGGAAGAGTGAAAAGTGAAGTGTGGTGCGGTGTGGGTGTAAGTAGGAATAGTATAGTTCAATGGGTGGTGGATAACCTGTTCAGAGGAGATCGAGAAGCCGAGAGAGAAGGTCAAACAGGGACACATGTATACAGGCAGCTCTCACTGACCAGTTGAGTCTAATTGGGCTGACGAGCCCCCACTCTACCTTGCTCCAGGAGGGGCAGCAGACTCACCAATAACTAAGCAGGCAGAGTGGGGGCCGTCACAAATAAATGAAATAAAAACAAGTCACTGGCTGCTTCTGATAATCCATTCCTCTCCATCAGGTTCTGTTTTCATCTGTTCTGTTGAGGTGCTGGCTAGAGGCTCTGTCTCTCTGTTTTCCTCAGTCTGGGTTTGGTTAAACCATGAGGACTGAGGTTTCTCTTCATCATCGTCATCATCATGTTCACTCTTAACAGGGACGGGGTTGAACGTGAACTAGATGAGGGACGGACGTGAGTTTGTTTCTTCTCTGGTGTGAATCCTCATGTGTCTCTTTATATTTGACTTCCGATTAAATCCTTTCCCACAAACTTCACAACTAAATGTTTTTTCCCCAGTATGGCTTGCGATATGTACTTTTAAGTCACTTTTTCTACTAAATCTTTTAGGACACAGTGTGCTAGGGCTTTTCCCCAGTATGGCTTGCGATATGTACTTTTAAGTAACTTTTTCTACTAAATCTTTTAGGACACAGTGTGCAACTATAGGGCTTTTCCCCAGTATGGCTTCCAATATGTACGTTTAAGTCACGTTTTGCACCAAATCTTTTAGGACACAGTGTGCAACAATAGGGCTTTTCCCCAGTATGGCTTGCGATATGTACTTTTAAGTAAAGTTTTGCACCAAATCTTTTAGGACACAGTGTGCAACAATAGGGCTTTTCCCCAGTATGGCATCCAATATGTACTTTTAAGTCACGTTTTGAACCAAATCTTTTAGGACACAGTGTGCAACAATAGGGCTTTTCCCCAGTATGGCTTCCAATATGTACTTTTAAGTCACGTTTTGCACCAAATCTTTTAGGACACAGTGTGCAACAATAGGGCTTTTCCCCAGTATGGCTTCCAATATGTACTTTTAAGTCACGTTTTGCACCAAATATTTTAGGACACAGTGTGCAACAATAGGGCTTTTCCCCAGTATGGCTTGCGATATGTACTTTTAGGGAATATTTTCTACTAAATCTTTTAGGACACAGTGTGCAACTATAGGGCTTTTCCCCAGTATGGCTTCTCATATGTTCTTCCAAGCGTGTAATGGCAGTAAATGTCTTGCCACAAGCAGTACATGTCCTGTGAGTTTGAAGATGAAGTTTCAAGCTCTCTGTGGGTTCTAAATGGTTTCCACACAAACCACAGTCACTAGAATGGGCTGTAAAATGGTGCAGTAAAGCTGTCCTATTAGGAAAACATGTCCCACACACTTTACAGCTCCAGGTCTCACATGGTATTTGGTTTGATAATTTCACCTCATGGGATGAAACCACAGAGCTCTTGAACTGGTTGCTGTTAGACAAACTCTGTCCTTTGTTTTTCTGTGTCTTCTTTGATGTCGGTGAGTTTAAACCGGGATGAGGTTCACTAGTCTCCAGCCAATCATCACTGTCATCAGTATCAGTTCCAGAACAGTCTGAAGAGAGGAGCTGGTCACCTGTAGTTGGTTCTAAATCACCAGCTGGATCCAAGTTACTGACTGGTTCTGATAATCCACAGTCCTCTCCATCAGGTTCTGTTTTCATCTGTTCTGTTGAGGTGCTGGCTAGAGGCTCTGTCTCTCTGTTTTCCTCAGTCTGGGTTTGGTTAAACCATGAGGACTGAGGTTTTTCTTCATCATGTTCACTCTTCACAGGGACAGGGTTGAAAGTGAACTTGATATCAGCCTCCTCCAGACCTTGAAGCTGCTCTCCCTCCTGACTGGTCCAGAGTTCCTCCTGTTCCTCTTTAATCTCTAGGAGCTCTGGCTCCTGGGTTTGGTTAAACCATGAGGACTGAGGTTTCTCTTCATCATGTTCACTCTTCACAGGGACAGGGTTGAAAGTGAACTTGATGATATCAGCCTCCTCCAGACCTTGAAGCTGCTCTCCCTCCTGACTGGTCCAGAGTTCCTCCTGTTCCTCTTTAATCTGTAGGAGCTCTGTCTGCTCCTGACCCAGACTGGGGCTCCTCTCATGCTGTTCAGGGGGAACCTCCTCTTCACAGACATAGAGCTGTGGGGGGTCTGGAGGGAGGCAGAATAATAACATGAATAGTAGTCATTTCTGTCACCATTGGAAAGCCACCCATTTTAATAATTCACAAGAATTCCTGTGCCCCAGGACAGTTCAGTCAGTATGTTCTTCCTGTGCCCCAGGACAGTTCAGTCAGTATGTTCTTCCTCAGTATGTACTGACATACTGACTGAACTGTCCTGGGGCACAGGAAGAACATACTGACTGAACTGTCCTGGGGCACAGGAAGAACATACTGACTGAACTGAAACTGAAATCAGCCCATCACAGCCCATATCAGGGACCTTTTTAGGACGATTTGCCCACCGACAATTTAGCGACCCCTAGTGGCTCGGGTGTGCATATTTTGTAATACAATATATATATTGAATTAAAGCCCCATTTGTTGCCTGTGGATAGCCCTTTCAGGTGACAAAATCCATTGAGCGGTTCTCGAGTTACATGCCGGTATTTGAGGCTTGTGCAAAGTACACGGTATTGTGCAAAATACCACTCCCGACTCAGGCTGCAGTAGTTCCGTCAATCTAGATCCGATCTCGAAGATGCTTGTGGATCGTTGTAGCCAATGAGTGTGGCTTCCAATGATACCCCATGTGGGGATGTATGAATCAGGGATCTAGGTGAAAAACTAAATTCTTTAACAGGAAGCCAAATGAATTGAAGTCTATGAGAACTGAGTTTTTCTTTGTACACAGTTTACCAAAATCACACCTAATCACTCATTTCTGAATGGATCTTTATGAAATTTGGATATGTACTACATAAGCCTTCAGGCTATGGCTCCGTCTGGATTTGTAAGCCATACCATCTTCTGGGGAAATACTACCTCTGGACTACTAACTACTACAGAAAAACTTGAGTAACAAGTTTTTCTACAACTCAAGTTCAGACCTATGTTACTCTATTACGTTGGCACTAAAAGTGACTTCAGAATGTCATCTTTCAAAAGAGACCAGGCTCATGCATGTGCTATAAGTATAAAGTATGTTGTTTTGGTTTGCAAAAAAGGTATGCAGTCCTCAAAAACTAAAGCTAAAATGGCCAATTTTGGGGGTGCTTGCTAAGAGGTTAAATGGATAGTACAGACGCCATGCCATCTCTCAGAATATACCGGTAATCTTAACCAGCCAATGGCATGGTAAAAGTAAACACACACCATCGTATAGTAACACCTTCTCTGCTCTCTCCCCAGATACGGCAACCTCCACCCTCCTCTCAGCCAGGGTTTCCGTTAGCAATTTTTTTGGCCGGCCAACGTGGCCGATAAGATTCTAATTTACCGGCCAAATGTAAAATGTAACGGCCATATGTAACGTGCGTGTGTAATGCAGATACGTACATGTGCAAAAATACATGTTTAAAAGCAAAGCCAAACACATTGTGTTGTAACAAAAATATGTTACGTAGAACAATTGCGCATATTGCGGTCAGAAAATGGTTTGTAAAGTTAGACGTATGTAGTACCTACTTACTTACTTAACCCGGATCTCCTCTCTGGTAAATAAAAATACCCTGAAGACTAACAGAAGCACTCATTCAAGAGTACTACGACAAAATGACAAACGGTACAGCAACTTGCAATGGGTCTGCTCTACAAGATACACTACACCACTAAGGTACCCATGTACATGTCGAAATACTTCCCAAAGGTCAGTGAATACCACAACACCAGAGGGAGTTCCACAAATCATGTCCAACCCAGATTCGGCTCAAACAAGGGACTAAACACGTTTTGCAATTATGCCACATCAATGTGGAACGCCCTACCCACTAGAGATGTTCCGATACCATTTTTTCCTTCCCGATCCGATTCCAATACCTAAGCTTTGGGTATCGGCCGATACCAATCCGATACCAGTGCATACATTAATTATTATATATTATTATATATTAATTATATTAAAAAATTATATAAATTATCAAACGTTATTTAAAAATAGAAATGTTTACAGCTACTGTTTTATATATACTGTTTTTTAGTAATAACTAAAGTAATGGTATTTATTCAACAACAGGTGATTATATAGATTAGTATTAGTATCATTAATTGGATGCTCAATGAGTTCACCCACGGAAAGGTTGTTGGGACATTGATTCCGCACGGACGTTATATGTTGTTGCACTCCAGAAGGCTCCGGTGACTTCAGTTAGCTAGTAGTAGAGGCTCTGTTGTGATTTTTGCACAATAAATATTCAACATTCTCTTTTGAGACTCCGCCTCAGACTCTTATCATTTGGCACTAAAAGCTAAACATTGTCACCGGTATGGCTGTCTGCAACATGTCATTAATTGTGTGCGAGAGGTAACTTAGATCAGTGACGACGTTAGCGTGAGCTAGGTTAGCATGAGCTAACGTTAGATGGAAACAAGACAATATAACGTTACTGGTGAAAAAGTTATTTACCTTGGAATACTCCTTTGCCAACTTGCTGTACTTTGCTTGCAGGTCTGCGGCCATTATTGCTGGATTATGAATAGTCCCAACTTTAGCCAAGGTAACGCTTATGCTAATAACACCAGCAACCGAACCCATCAGAGCTCCCTGTCAACACTGCTCTGTCGGGACGATGACATTTAAGAAAGTATCTGCTGTTAAAATGACAAACAGCATTGACACTTTAATTCACGTCGATTAAAAACACGTTTGTTTTATAATGCTCACTCAGTACGTAGGAGGATACCGCACATGTTGTCGATAAATTACGTCATATGGGATCGGAGACTAGCCTTTCGGCGTACTCGCTGATACCGATGCCAGCATTTTAGGCACTATCGGAGGCATTTCCGATACTGGTATCGGAACAACTCTACTACCCACAGCCATAAAAAAATATGAATCCCTACCCACTTTCAAAACTGCTCTCAAATAGCACTTACGGGAGGCTGCCATTCGAAACTGGCCCTGTAAATGTCCCACCCACCCCCTCCTAATGTACAGTTCCCTCCCCCTCGTATGTATATATTTACTGTTGGGATCTGTTTAACAGTACTGTATATTTGCATATCTTGTATGTCACAAATGTAACAGTACTGTATATCTGTCACAAATGTAACAGTACTGTATATCTGTATGTCATAAATGTCATGATTAGATTAGATGATTAGATTAGATTTTTATATCTGTATATTGTGTATGTCATAAATGTCATGAATTGAAAATGGGGGACCCTGATGTAAACGAGACGAAAGTCTCTCTCTGGTCTGCATCCCCTTAACAATTGTGTGTATTGAGCTGTACTGTACCCATTCTGCAATCTGTTAATTAAAGTTTTCAATCAATCAATCAAACTGGTCACAGGAGTCTTCAATAACATTTGGATGGTAATCCATTTGTTGAAACAACATTGTGTTGGCAGACCGCTCCTGCTATCTTAAAAACATCAGAACTTTATTTTTGTACGTTTATATAGCGGTTTTCTTTTTATACATTTCAACATTTGATGCTGCATTAATTTTCATTTCATTCATTGCGTTCATCATTGTCGTCATAATGTCAGTCCCGACTCCCTAACACACCGACTCTGCTTGGGGCGCTAAATTAATCGCCCGGCCTTTAGGCATCATATTTGAAGACGCTGATTGACTTTCGTGACTTTTAAATGATTCTCTAAACACAACATAGTACTGTGATATTCTGATATATATATCACATTCTGATATATATTTTTCGTGTAATATAAAAAAAAAAATAATAATAATAATAAAAAAAAAAAATTAAATGCAGAGGTTCGAACCCATTAATTAAGATTAAAATGTTAACGTAACATACGAAGGTCCGAACGTTCGGGCTCAGCCCTACCTCTATTAGTGGTGGGGGAAAATATCGATACATAGTAGTATCGCGATACTTTGCGTGGCGATACTGTATCGATACAGGGACGCCAAGTATCGATATTTAATTATTTATTTATAAAAAGGAAAAAGGGAAGTTGCATTGTTCATTTCAATACCTGTCATAGTACAGTAGTCCACACACACACATGTGCATTCAGTTAAGTTGGAATATGACTGTAATACAAACAGTTCAGTTTGTCAGGTACATGCAACACAGATTAGAGTGTTTACATCTGTCTGCTTGAGAAAATACCATGTTCTGCAATAAAAATTATTGAAGTGAGATGAACAGATTCAACTTTATTTTATTAGATAAAACATGTTGACAAAGTTTTACTTTGCAGTTGAAAAAAGGTAATAAATCGCAATATATCACAATATTAATATCGCAATACTCAGCATATCGCAATATATTTAGTATCGCAATACTATTGTATCGTGACTCAAGTATCGTGATAGTATCGTATCGTAAGGCCTCTGGTGATTCCCACCCCTAACCTCTATGTAAAGTAATCTACTAGTAAACTAGCAGTCTTAACTCTATGTAAAGTAATCTACTAGTAAACTAGCAGTCTTACGTCTATGTAAAGTCATCTACTAGTACAGGGGTTCCCAAACTTTTCAGGCCGCGACCCAAAAATAATGGGGTCAGAGAGCACACGTTCAAACGCACACACTAATAAGCATTGGAGGCTTTTAACCAGGGCCGGACTGGGGAAATCATTCAGGCCAGGAAATATAGTGCAAAATATAGCCCCAGTCAGGCCACTTTTTAAGCAGGGGGTCTGGGGTCCCCCACCAGGACATTTCTTGTTACAAAGACTTCATTTCCTGCATTCTGGTGCAGGCATTTTTTTATTTGTACCCTTTAAATGCCAGTGTTTGTGATGGCATCACAAATTATAGTTAAAAAACAGGCTAGCATACCGGTATGTATGATTAGCAACAACACTGATTTTGATGGATTTTCAGTTTTTTTGTAATGTCAGATTGAAAATAATACAATCTTTTATTCAACTTCAGCCCTGATCATAACACCACATATTAATTTTATAATTCTAACCCTTTAAATGCCAGTGTGTGTGATGGCATATATTTGCAATATATCAAATGCAAAGTAGATTTTTCTGGGGGGGATTATTACAGGCTAGCATGTGTCAATGATTAGCAACAACAGTTTTTTGTAAGGGTCCCGCCTCCACCAATCACATGCGGCTCCTTTTGTGTGTGTGTGTGAGAGCAAGAGAAAGAGAGAGAGATAGTTCTCCAACTTGTGTGAGTTGCAGTGATCTCCTGGTTGTTCCCCACGTTATCTAACTATTGCGCTGCTGCAACTAGAAACACTGTCCTGGCCTGCTTCTAAGTTCAGTGGCCTGACTGCAATTTTTTTTTTTTAGTCATCTGGCGACACCCCCACCCCCCCCCACCCCGCGGCGGCTTGCAACCCTCCTGTGGGTCGCGACCCCGACTTTGGGAACCTCTGTACTAGTAAACTAGCAGTCTTACCTCTATGTAAAGTCATCTACTAGTAAACTAGCAGTCTTACGTCTATGTAAAGTCATCTACTAGTAAACTAGCAGTCTTACGTCTATGTAAAGTCATCTACTAGTAAACTAGCAGTCTTACCTCTAGTCTTACCGAGCTATAGTAACTTTTTCGCACCTACTCCCGAACTACGCATGTGCAGATTGACGACCTAGACTCCGTGGCCAATCTGCTCATGCGTAGTTCGGGAGTAGGTGCGAAAAGGCGACTATAGCTCGGCAGAGAAAGTGCCAATCGACTTGGGATTGGTTGCACAGTGTTCAGGAGACTCAGACGTATAAATATCTATTGGATCATGTCTCCCGCACCCCGACAGCCGTAGCTACAACCACTTAATGTCGAGGCTCTCATCCACATTCATTCATTTTCTGAAATCACAACGATGTTGTTCTGGGAGACAATACCCCCCACACACCCACCACTGGAAAAACAACCTCCCCCCCACCGATAAGACTATGCAATGTCGCCCCCCATAGGATCTATAATGATTAAATTAATTAATTAAAAAACGATGCTTCGAACGTCTGTTCGAAAAACCCTGCCGAAGTTCGAATCCTAAAAACAGGCTTCCGTGACAGCTCTACATAGAGGTAAGACTGCTAGTTTACTAGTAGATGACTTTACATAGAGGTAAGACTGCTGGTTTACTAGTAGATGACTTTACATAGAGGTAAGACTGCTAGTTTACTAGTAGATGACTTTACATAGAGGTAAGACTGCTAGTTTACTAGTAGATGACTTTACATCAGACCTGGGCATTGTACGGCCCGCGGGCCGAATGCGGCCCGCTGGATGATTCTGACCGGCCCGCGAAAGATTACATGATAATAAAAAAAAATACAAAAAAATTTAATTTTTTTTTTACTTTTTTCTTTTCATGTCAACGTTCACACGCACAATATACATTTACCTAGGATTTGACTTGATTCAACAACAAAGCAGTCGGGGCAAGCCGAAAACGGTCGAAAGTGTGGTTATTTGAAGTTTGGATTTTTTTTTTCACAACTGAGGTAGGTAGATTACATTTTTAGAGACTAAAGTACAGAAAAAAGGTACCGTTGGGTACCGGTATCGATTCACAGGTACCGGTACCGTATCGGTTAAAATGTGAATGGTACCCATCCGTACTAAACACACAACTGCAGGGCAAGGGCATTTTTGCTCATGAAATGCATAGCCATGTGAAAGCCTTCATGACAAAGTTGCAATTAATTTCAAGGCAACTAGGCAGCAACAATCTCAAACACATGAAAACCCTGAAAGAAGTCAAACCATCAGCTGATCACCGGCACAGGTACTCATCCATGTTGGGAGCACTGCATGATGAATTTTCAAGGCGTTTAAGATTTCAAAAAAATTGAGGATGAAATGCAGCTGGTTTCCTCTCCCTTTACCTGCAGTGTTGATAGTTGTTCAGCTTGAACTCGTTGACCTGCAGTCTGATTCACTACTGAAAGAGCACTTTAAGGCTACGTTTAGACGAGCGGTTTGGGATGGAAGTCTGAACAGAAACCGCAAAAGTCGTCTTGCGGTTTCACTTTTAATTTTGCGTTTAGACAAGCGTTTTGGGGTGGAATTCTCCGTGCAGACGAGGCTGTAACAACTCGAGACAACGGAGCCCTGCTGTCACACGATTGGCGCATATGTCACATGACGTGCTGTGAAGACCCGCCCTACTCTGCCTCTGATTCGCAGAGTGTGGGTGGGGAATGTGATTGGACCAAAGCAGAGTCACTCACAGACAGTGGGTCCAGTCATAATAGTTGTGATAGCCGCGGGACAGATTCTTGTGTATTTAAAAGTACTGCCAATGTAGCCTTCAGGTGATCGCCATGGATAGAATCAGACATGCTTTGTTTACGCTTCTAGGCTACTGGCGCATGCCTGTGATGTAAGCAGTAGGCGCGACGAGAGCCTTGACGACCCTTTCGTCATCGTTTTATGCGGTTTGACAGTTTAGACGAGAGCGCAAAGGTTTACCGTTTCTAGGAATTCCACCCTGGAAGGTGGTCTCACTTTTTTACGGTTTCACCCCGTAAAAACGCTGTTTCCGTATAAACTAAAGGCACATCTGAAAAAATATTTTTGCGGATTCACCTGCTAGCGTTTCCGTCTAAACGGGGCCTAAGTCAGCATCACTGCTAGAGTCCTACTCTGCTCTCAAGGAGGAGAACTTTCCAAACATGAGGAGACATGCTCAGAAGATGTTGGTTCTCTTTGGATCCACCTACATATGTGAACAGACACTCAGTCATGACGTTTACCAAGTCCAGGTACAGATCCTCTCTCACTGATGAACATCTGGCAGCATGCAACCTGACTTTGATGGACTTGTTAAAGCTCAACAGAGACTGGATTTCTCACACTGAATGAAAAAAAAGAACTGAAGAACACTAAAATGTGGAAATATAACAAGTGAAATGGGACACTTGATATTTTTTTTCTTTTTTTTGCACAGTTCTGAAAACATTAAATGTTTAATATAGGCATGTAAAGTAAAAAAGGCTACAAACTGGGACACTTTTCTTTACACAGTTCAGTGACATGTCTTGTTTATTTTTGCTATAAGATGATGTGATGTCTTTAGAAGGCTAATAAAATCCTTGTTTCAATAGTATATGAAACTCAAAATGCCCTTTGTTATTAATGTTTCACATTTTGTTTATCATTTTGGAAATAAATTCTATTTGAATAAATGATATTTTTGAAAGCTAACCTCGTCTTTTAATTGCCAAATAATAACATACAATCTTACCAGGGGTCAAAACAATGCCATTTACTGCTTTTTATATAGAAATAAAATGTATATTATGCATAATTGAGTTTGGAATTTTGGCCCGGCCCTCCAACATATTTTCAGTTGCTCATTCGGCCCCCTGGGAAAAATAATAGCCCACCCCTGCTTTACATAGAGGTAAGACTGCTGGTTTACTAGTAGATGACTTTACATAGAGGTAAGACTGCTAGTTTACTAGTAGATGACTTTACATAGAGGTAAGACTGCTAGTTTACTAGTAGATGACTTTACATAGAGGTAAGACTGCTGGTTTACTAGTAGATTACTTTACATAGAGGTAAGACTGCTAGTTTACTAGTAGATGACTTTACATAGAGGTAAGACTGCTAGTTTACTAGGAGATTACTTTACATAGAGGTAAGACTGCTAGTTTACTAGTAGATGACTTTACATAGAGGTAAGACTGCTAGTTTACTAGTAGATGACTTTACATAGAGGTAAGACTGCTAGTTTACTAGTAGATGACTTTACATAGAGGTAAGACTGCTAGTTTACTAGTAGATGACTTTACATAGAGGTAAGACTGCTAGTTTACTAGTAGATGACTTTACATTAGAGGATAGACTGCTATATTAGTAATTACTTTATGTAACGGTTCTCATTCAGTCAGAGACAGAAGAGTGACTCTGAACAGCTTTTTGACATGTATTGTCCCTCAGCTGCAGAAGACACATAAAACAACATATTTGTAGTCTTCTGGTCACTGCACATCATGCATACCCTCAGCAGAGAGATACAGAACTGCTCTGTTCTTTTGTAATGCCTCAATAACATTGATTTTATAAATAAATGAAAAAGAAAAGTATGTTTTATCAAAATAGGATAAATGAAATTAAACATGGAAAGAAACTGTAAAACATTAAATGAGCTAATGGGCAGATCAGGGGACAACACCCTCCTTTATAGAGTCAGGCAGTGCCTTCATTACTAAACATCTAGATATTGCAAACTACTTTAATGATTTTTTTGTTGGGAAGATAGAGAAACTAAAAAGTGAGACAACATAAAGTGAGACAACATCATCAGATAACAATGTTTCAAAACAATTGATTAATGACCAACTAATGAGAAATAAATATTGTGAGTTTGACTTTCAAACTGTGCATGTGAATAAAGTAGAAGCATTTCTTAGTAGTGTAAATGTTGAAAAACCATCAGGATTAGGATCAGCGACTTGAGTCATTGAGAAAGAAGTGCTATATAAATAAGATGAATTATTATTATTATTAGATGGGAAACTCTTGGGTATGGTTTCTGGCTCTATTGCACTACCCATATCTCAAACAAGGGACTAAACACGTTTCGCAATTATGCCACATCAATGTGGAACGCCCTACCCAAAGCTGTAAAGGAATGTGAATCACTACCCACTTTCAAAAACCTACGGGAGACTGCAATTCGAAACTGGCCCCTACAAATGTCCTAACCCAGTTAGTTGTACAGTAAATGACCAAGTATGGCTTTGTCAGTATTCCAATGTACAGTGTACAGTGCATGGAGCCACATACCTGCAGAAGACACATAAAACAACACCGTTGGAGTCTTCTGGTCACTGCACATCTTGCATACCTACATGTACAAAATTAAACAATTCATTCGTTTTTTCACCATAATATTATTAATAATAACTACGAGCAGCGAGTGAATGGAAAGCATGAAATGGCCGTAGCAATCATTGCGACCCTCTTTTTATACTCTCAACTCGGTTAAACCTTTATGTATACATCACCTTAGGTTTCCTACTAACTATATTGACTGAAAGAACGACAATGAAGAAAGCAACGAGAAGCGAATCAAAGAAAGACGACGCTCCCACTGATATGAACGCCATTGCTAAGCTAATCGAAGAACTATTTAACGTACCTATAAAACTAGTACTAGTGGTCAAATTAGCACAAATGTCATGAAACCATGTAATAAATTGAACGTTAAACATTATGTATTACAAACTTAAATGAGTTACATTTAGCAGAAAATAGTGAAATAAGGGAGCTATATTTCAAAGAACCACCTACCGTCGGCAGATAGAGTGGGTACGGCAACACAACAGGGACAGACAGCGCGATATGCAATGACCCAAAACTTCACAGGTGGTGTGAAGGATCTCACTGCCACCTAGTGGTAGCCTATGTTACTGTATGTACTATGTTGATTGATTGAAAATGTTATTAACAGATTGCAGAATGGGTACACAATACAGTACGGCTCAATACACACAATTGTTAAGAGGATGCAGACCAGAGAAAGACTTTGGTCTTGTTTACATCAGGTTCCCCCATCTTCAATTCATCATGACATTTATGACATACACAACATACAGGGGGGGGGGGTTGGACATTTACGGCAGCCAGTTTCGAATTGCAGCCTCCTGTAGGTGCTCTTTGAGGGCGGTTTTGAAGCTGGGTAGGGATTCACATTATTTTACGGCTGTGGGTAGGGCGTTCCACATTGTTCTGGCATAATTGCGAAACGTGTTTAGTCCCTTGTTTGAGCCGAATCTGGGTTGAACATGATTTGTGGAACTCCCTCTGGTGTTGTGGTGGTGGAATTCACTGACCTTTGGGAAGTATTTCGACATGTACATGGGTACCTGAGTGGTGTAGTGTATCTTGTAGACCAGGTCCATGGACCGTTAAGGAATAAGAAGAAAACACACTTTACAGCTCCAGGTCTCACATGGTATTTGGTTTGATGATTTCACTTCATGGGACGAAACCACAGAGCTCTTGAACTGGTTGCTGTTAGACAAACTCTGTCCTTTGTTTTTCTGTGTCTTCTTTGATGTCAGTGAGTTTAAACCAGGATGAGGTTCACTAGTCTCCAGCCAATCATCACTCATCAGTATCAGTTCCAGAACAGTCTGAAGAGAGGAGCAGGGCCCCGTTCCCCATACCTGGCTAACTGAGTTAGCCGGATAATTTCCAGTATAGCCTGACTTAAGCCAGACCTTTCCATTCCCCGACGCTCGATTGTCTAAATCACCATGGTAACAGATCAAAAAGTTTGAGCCTGGTCGAGAGCAGGTTTAAGTTCAGTTAGCTGGATGAACCATGGCCACGCCCCCGCAAAGAAATGCCAGCTCGCTTCCTGAAATGATTCTCACAGTATAGATCTGCATTATACCATTCTGAATTATGTTCTTGTGCTTCATTCTTCTAGAGGGGGCTTTTGAAATGTGAAATAGACCCAACATGATTGATTGATTGATTGATTGAAAACTTTATTAACAGATTGCAGAATGGGTACAATACAGTACAGCTCAATACACACAATTGTTAAGGGGATGCAGACCAGAGAAAGACTTTCGTCTTGTTTACATCAGGGTCCCCCATTTTCAATTCATCAGGACATATTTGACATACATGACATACAGATAGTCAGTACTGCTACATCTATACATTTATGACATAATAGATTTGCAAATACAGTACTGTTTGTGATACAGAAGGAGTCAAGAAAAGGGAGTACTGTATATACATTTGACATAGAAACTGTACATTGGAGGAGGTTGGGTGGGGGGCTTGGGTGCATTGGGATATTGACAACCATACTGGGTAATTTACATTGGAGGTGGTTGGGGGGGGGGGGGGGGAGACACACTGTATAAACAAGCAAAACTGTACATTGAGGGGGGGGGGGGGGAGACACTGTACAAACAAACAAAATTGTACATTGGACTATTGACAAAACCATACTAGGTAAATGACTGTACATTGGAGGGGGTTGGGTTAGGATATTTACAGGGGCCAGTTTTGAATTGCAGTCTCCCGTAGGTGTCCCTTGAGAGAGGTTTTGAAAGTGGGTAGTGATCCACATTCCTTTACAGCTTTGGGTAGGGCGTTCCACATTGATGTGGCATAATTGCGAAACGTGTTTAGTCCCTTATTTGAGCCGAATCTGGGTTTAACATGATTTGTGGAGCTCCCTCTGGTGTTGTGATCGTGGTATTCACTGACCTTTGGGAAGTATTTTGACATGTACATGGGTACCTTGGTCGTGTAGTGTATCTTGTAGACCAGGCCCATTGCAAGTTGCTGTACTCTGTCGTCTACTCTAAGCCATCCTAGGTTGTCAAAGTGGGCAGGGGTGAGGTGGGTTCTAGGAGTAAGGTCAAGCAGTAGTCTGACCAGTTTGTTTTGAGATGTTTGTAATTTTGTTTTTAGCGCCTTTGAGGTGCTTTGGTACCATGAGGTGCAAGCATAGTCGTATAATGCTGATACTAAATTCACGTTGTCCTAAATAATGCACGTTATATATACCGTGGCGCTCGCTAGGTGCGATGTACACATTATGTGGTTATTTTAACAACGCGCAGCATTGCAAATGTGAATCCCGCTGGGATATTTTTAATGATTGAAACCTATCGCTCGTTTGGCTCTGATTCCTTTCATATTCTCCGCTGTGGGAGCGCCTGGATTGTGTTTCATTCAAGCATAAAATTGAAGTGTCTATGCGTGGATTGTGGTTTTTGTGGATTATGAATTACGAGGAATCTGAGGATTGTTGAATTGTATCATCACTCACACGTTATTGTGATATTGTAACTGGGATTAATGCATTTGAGAATAAAGAGATAAAACTTCATTCAAAAGAAAAATATTCTAAACACGGGTCTCTTGTCCACAATGAATATATCCCGTCTGGCACAGTGGTCCAACGGCCAGTGTTCACTCCTGGCAAGCGGGCGACCCGAGTTCGAGACCCCGCGTTTCCAATATAATTTTTTTGGAATATAATATTAATGATTATACGCAAAAGTAGCCTAGTTTTAAGTTAAAATATTATAAATCTACATGCATTGAGGATGTCATTCTTTATATAGCTCTCAACGTGCACCAAATTGAAGTATTTACATTTCAAAAAGAAAACTAGAAGAAGTGGGATTCGAACGCGGGTCGTCCGTGTGAAAGGCAAAATGCTCGACCATCAGACCACGGTGGCAGACAAATGAAACATCAACCATACATCCGGATAAGAGAGCCGTATCCTTATTCTGAAACTGTTGAACTAATTATTTTCGCTAGCAAGATCTCATTTGATTATCCATTCCATGAACCTACTGCCAGCAGGGCACGTTTAAAGAAATATAATCTGATTGATTGGGGTAATGAGGAACTTAAAATTTGCCTATAGATTATGCATTTAACTGGTCAGCGAGGCTATTGAGCCGTACTGCAATCTGTTAATAAAGTTTTAAATCAATCAATCAATCAATGCCGTTAGAAAATCAGGATTTCTGCTCTCGACACTTGCTGTCTTCTCAGCTGAGGCGGGCGCGCGCACTGATCCTGAGTATCAAGTCTGGTTCGAGTTAACGAGACTGAATCCACCTTCGAGGAACAGGAAAATCCCGGCTTCAAACATCGGGTTAATTGAATCTGGATAATGGGACTCTTGATCGACTTAGTTGAACCAGGTACGGGGAATAGGGCCCTGGTCATCTGTAGTTGGTTCTAAATCACCATCTGTGTTCTTTCATCACTCTGCAGGAAAACAGCACTTACCAGTTACGCTCACAAGACAAGGTACTGCTGACCGAACCCTCCTCTAGGACTCTGTACGGAGAAAAAGCCTTCCCGTTTTCTGCCCCTAAGGCCTGGAATGAGCTTCAAAGAAACATGGATATGGAGGAGCTTATATCACTACCATGTTTTAAAGCTAGGATAAAAATCATGGAGGAAGAGGAACAAGTCTGTAAATGCTATGTTGCGTAACAGGTCACACTAAATTAATCTTGCCTGCCTTCAATGTACAACTCTGATGTGGTCCCCCTTTTCTTTATTTTTTAAAATGTATACTGTGAATTTTATGAAATTGTGATTTGTAATAGTCTTAATTGCTGTCTTCTTGGCCAGGTCTCTTGTAAAAGAGGTTTCTAACTTCAATGAGACAAACCTGGTTAAATAAAGTACAAATATGTCACAAACGGGTCAATTGTGACAAATAGGGAGTCCACACGTGAAAGCAATTTAACAATATAATTTATTTAAACCTATATAACACAACCAATCATTTATATAAACAATGAATATGTATAAGAATCAGTGATGAATGCAGTGTGTGGAAGAGTGAAAAGTGAAGTGTGGTGCGGTGTGGGTGTAAGTAGGAATAGTATAGTTCAATGGGTGGTGGATAACCTGTTCAGAGGAGATCGAGAAGCCGAGAGAGAAGGTCAAACAGGGACACATGTATACAGGCAGCTCTCACTGACCAGTTGAGTCTAATTGGGCTGACGAGCCCCCACTCTACCTTGCTCCAGGAGGGGCAGCAGACTCACCAATAACTAAGCAGGCAGAGTGGGGGCCGTCACAAATAAATGAAATAAAAACAAGTCACTGGCTGCTTCTGATAATCCACAGTCCTCTCCATCAGGTTCTGTTTTCATCTGTTCTGTTGAGGTGCTGGCTAGAGGCTCTGTCTCTCTGTTTTCCTCAGTCTGGGTTTAGTTAAACCATGAGGACTGAGGTTTCTCTTCATCATCGTCATCATCATGTTCACTCTTAACAGGGACGGGGTTGAACGTGAACTAGATGAGGGACGGACGTGAGTTTGTTTCTTCTCTGGTGTGAATCCTCATGTGTCTCTTTATATTTGACTTCCGATTAAATCCTTTCCCACAAACTTCACAACTAAATGTTTTTTCCCCAGTATGGCTTGCGATATGTACTTTTAAGTCACTTTTTCTACTAAATCTTTTAGGACACAGTGTGCAACTATAGGGCTTTTCCCCAGTATGGCTTGTGATATGTACTTTTAAGTCATTTTTTCTACTAAATCTTTTAGGACACAGTGTGCAACTATAGGGCTTTTCCCCAGTATGGCTTCCAATATGTACGTTTAAGTCACGTTTTGCACCAAATCTTTTAGGACACAGTGTGCAACAATAGGGCTTTTCCCCAGTATGGCTTGTGATATGTACTTTTAAGCCACGTTTTCTACTAAATCTTTTAAGACACAGTGTGCAACAATAGGGCTTTTCCCCAGTATGGCTTCCAATATGTACGTTTAAGTCAAGTTTTGCACCAAATATTTTAGGACACAGTGTGCAACTATAGGGCTTTTCCCCAGTATGGCTTGCGATATGTAGTTTTAAGTCACTTTTTCTACTAAATCTTTTAGGACACAGTGTGCAACTATAGGGCTTTTCCCCAGTATGGCTTCCAATATGTACGTTTAAGTCACGTTTTGCACCAAATCTTTTAGGACACAGTGTGCAACAATATGGCTTTTCCCCAGTATGGCTTGCGATATGTACTTTTAAGTCACGTTTTCTACTAAATCTTTTCGGACACAGTGTGCAACAATAGGGCTTTTCCCCAGTATGGCTTCCAATATGTACGTTTAAGTCAAGTTTTGCACCAAATCTTTTAGGACACAGTGTGCAACAATAGGGCTTCGCAGTATGGCTTCCAATATGTACTTTTAAGTCACGTTTTGCACCAAATCTTTTAGGACACAGTGTGCAACAATAGGGCTTTTCCCCAGTATGGCTTCCAATATGTACTTTTAAGTCACGGTTTGCACCAAATCTTTTAGGACACAGTGTGCAACAATAGGGCTTTTCCCCAGTATGGCTTGCGATATGTACTTTTAGGGAATATTTTCTACTAAATCTTTTAGGACACAGTGTGCAACTATAGGGCTTTTCCCCAGTGTGGCTTCTCATATGTTCTTCCAAGCGTGTAATGGCAGTAAATGTCTTGCCACAAGCAGTACATGTCCTGTGAGTTTGAAGGTGAAGTTTCAAGCTCTCTGTGGGTTCTAAATGGTTTCCACACAAACCACAGTCACTAGAATGGGCTGTAAAATGGTGCAGTAAAGCTGTCCTATTAGGAAAACATGTCCCACACACTTTACAGCTCCAGGTCTCACATGGTATTTGGTTTGATAATTTCACCTCATGGGATGAAACCACAGAGCTCTTGAACTGGTTGCTGTTAGACAAACTCTGTCCTTTGTTTTTCTGTGTCTTCTTTGATGTCAGTGAGTTTAAACCAGGATGAGGTTCACTAGTCTCCAGCCAATCATCATTGGCATCAGTATCAGTCTCAGAACAGTCTGAAGAGAGGAGCTGGTCACCTGTAGTTGGTTCTAAATCACCAGCTGGATCTAAGTTACTGACTGGTTCTGATAATCCACAGTCCTCTCCATCAGGTTCGGTTTTCATCTGTTCTGTTGAGGTGCTGGCTAGAGGCTCTGTCTCTCTGTTTTCCTCAGTCTGGGTTTGGTTAAACCATGAGGACTGAGGTTTCTCTTCATCATGTTCACTCTTCACAGGGACAGGGTTGAAAGTGAACTTGATATCAGCCTCCTCGAGACCTTGAAGCTGCTCTCCCTCCTGACTGGTCCAGAGTTCCTCCTGTTCCTCTTTAATCTGTAGGGACTCTGGCTCCTGGGTTTGGTTAAACCATGAGGACTGAGGTTTCTCTTCATCATCTTCACTCTTCACAGGGACAGGGTTGAAAGTGAACTTGATGATATCAGCCTCCTCCAGACCTTGAAGCTGCTCTCCCTCCTGACTGGTCCAGAGTTCCTCCTGTTCCTCTTTAATCTGTAGGAGCTCTGTCTGCTCCTGACCCAGACTGAGGCTCCTCTCCTGCTGTTCAGGGGGAACCTCCTCTTCACAGACATAGAGCTGTGGGGGGTCTGGAGGGAGGCAGAATAATAACATGAATAGTAGTCATTTCTGTCACCATTGGAAAGCCACCCATTTTAATAATTCACAAGAATTCCTGTGCCCCAGGACAGTTCAGTCAGTATGTTCTTCCTGTGCCCCAGGACAGTTCAGTCAGTATGTTCTTCCTCAGTATGTACTGACATACTGACTGAACTGTCCTGGGGCACAGGAAGAACATACTGACTGAACTGTCCTGGGGCACAGGAAGAACATACTGACTGAACTGTCCTGGGGCACAGGAAGAACATACTGACTGAACTGTCCTGGGGCACAGGAAGAACATACTGACTGAACTGTCCTGGGGCACAGGAAGAACATACTGACTGAACTGAAACTGAAATCAGCCCATCACAACCCATATCAGGGACCTTTTAGGACGATTTGCCCACCGGCAATTTGGCGACCCCTAGTGGCTTGGGTGTGCATATTTTGTAATACAATATATATATCGGATTAAAGCCCCATTTGTTGCCTGTGGATAGCCCTTTCAGGTGACAAAAT
Organism: Notolepis coatsorum; assembly: GCF_963971535.1. Taxonomy (NCBI): domain Eukaryota; kingdom Metazoa; phylum Chordata; class Actinopteri; order Aulopiformes; family Paralepididae; genus Notolepis; species Notolepis coatsorum. The sequence goes on from NC_140171.1 coordinate 5,160,697, forward strand.
CCATTGAGCGGTTCTCGAGTTACATGCCGGTATTTGAGGCTTGTGCAAAGTACACGGTATTGCGCAAAATACCACTCCCGACTCACACCCCTTGCTGACAGGCAGCGACGCGAGCGAGCGTGATTGCGAAAATGATTAAAATGTATTCGGTGATTGCGAAAATGATTAAAATGTATTCGTTTCAATCAGACTATCCTGACCTGCCGCGAGCGACAGCGAACTGAGCGGCGATGTCGTTCCCCACTCAAATATTAGCTTGCTGTGTCTCTAGTTGAGCGAATACGCGGCAGAGTCCCGCCCCTAAACACTTTTTATTGGTCAAGAATCGCAGGCTGCTTTGCCCCCGTGTGCTTCCAGGTAACACACACACACAGACACACAGACACACTCGGACACGCGCCGCCTCATATCAGGACAGTGTCGCGCGCGATTTCGTCTCCAGTTCGCTCGCTCGCTGCCTGTCAGGAACCGGTGTCAGGCTGCAGTAGTTCCGTCAATCTAGATCCGATCTCGAAAATGATTGTGGATCGTTGTAGCCAATGAGTGTGGCTTCCAATAATACCCCATATGGGGATGTATGAATCAGGGATCTAGGTAAAAAACTAAATTATTTAACAGGAAGCCAAATTAATTGAAGTCTGAGAAAACTGAGTTTTTCTTTGTACACAGTTGATAAATCACTCCTAATCACTCATTTCTGAATGGATCTTTATGAAATTTGGATATGTACTACATAAGGCTTCAGGCTATGGCTCCGTCTGGATTTGTAAGCCATACCATCTTCTGGGGAAATACTACCTCTGGACTACTACAGAAAAACTTGAGTAACAAGTTTTTCTACAACTCAAGTTCAGACCTATGTTACTCTATTACGTTGGCACTAAAAGTGACTTCAGAATGTCATCTTTCAAAAGAGACCAGGCTCATGCATGTGCTATAAGTATAAAGTATGTTGTTTTGGTTTGCAAAAAAAGGTATGCAGTCCTCAAAAACTAAAACTAAAACGGACAATTTTGGGGGCGCTTGCTAAGAGGTTAAATGGATAGTACAGACGCCATGCCATCTCTCAGAATATACCGGTAATCTTAACCAGCCAATGGCATGGTAAAAGTTATAAACACACACCATCGTATAGTAACACCTTCTCTGCTCTCTCCCCAGATACGGCAACCTCCACCCTCCTCTCAGCCAGGGTTTCCGTTAGCCATTTCTTTGGCCGGCCAACGTGGCCGATAAGATTCTAATTTACCGGTCAAATGTAAAGGCCATATGTAACGTGTGTGTAATGCAGATACGTGCATGTGCAAAAATACATGTTTAAAAACAAAGCCAAACGCAAACGCAAACGTTCGGCTATCATCACGTAACCCGGATCATCAACAGATTAATCTTAATTTTATTCATAGGATTTACCTAACTCCTATTGGACTGAACCGTATGGGGGGTAAATAAGACTCTCGATGTTCCTTATGTACAAACGGTGATAGTGGTACATTTATGCATATGTATTGGGAATGCCCGCCTGTTAAGATATTTTGAGAAAAAATAACCACACTATTATCAGGATTTTTGTTTTTGACAATACCTGTAATGCCTTCTGTATTGTTGCTGAATGATATCTCTCAGTTATCACACTCTGTACTTATAAAAAGGATAATCTTGTCTGGTTTTACGGCTGCCAAAAAGCTAATAGCATCACGCTGGATTCAACCTGATAAAATGTGTCGGAGGGTATGGATTCTTACCTATCTTGATGTGATTTACCTAGAGATATCTACCGCACGAATTCTAGGTGTTAATGAAGCCAGCATAGCAATCTGGTTAGAAGTGGTGGAGAGGATAAAGCATTATATGAACTTTTAATCCTTGGTATCAAGCGGAATAATGGATGTATTCAAGGGGGGTCTATTTTAATTTTAAAAACCGGGCTGTCATGATTGTTAGTATTATGTCGGTAATAGCCCTGTGATTTATAGTGATTTATAGTGGATTTCTACTGTAAATGTTTGTCAAAAAAAAAAAAAAAATTGTTCACAAAGAAAATAAAAACAAAGCCAAACGCATTGTGTTGTAACAAAAATATGTTACGTAGAACAATTGCGCATATTGCGTAGCAAATATTGCGGTCAGAAAATGGTTTGTAAAGTTAGACGTATGTAGTACCTACTTACTTACTTAACATTTACATTTACATTTAGTCATTTAGCTGACGCTTTTATCCAAAGCGACTTACAAGTTCTGTACGACAAGCCATCAGGAAGAGCACAACTCTATCACCCGGATCTCCTCTCTGGTAAACAAAAATACCCTGAAGACTAACAGGAGCACTCATTCAAGAGTACTACGACAAAATGACAAACATCACAAAACAAACTGATCATACTACTGCTTGACCTTAGTCCTAGAACCCACCTCACCCCTGCCCATTTTGACAACCTAGGATGGCTTAGAGTAGACTTGCAATGGGCCTGCTCTACAAGATACACTACACGACTAAGGTACCCATGTACATGTCAAAATACTTCCCAAAGGTCAGTGAATACCACGATCACAACACCAGAGGGAGCTCCACAAATCATGTCCAACCCAGATTCGGCTCAAACAAGGGACTAAACACGTTTTGCAATTATGCCACATCAATGTGGAACGCCCTACCCACTAGAGATGTTCCGATACCATTTTTTCCTTCCCGATCCGATTCCGATATCTAAGCTTTGGGTATCGGCCGATACCGATTCGATACCAGTGCATACATTAAAAAAAATTATATAAATTATAAAACTTTATTTATAATTTTTTTTTTACAGCTACTGTTTTATATATACTGTTTTTTAGTCATAATAAATAATGAAATAAAGGTGCGCCTGCGCAGTGGAATCAGGAAGTGTCGGAGGCAGCGTGAGCCTCCCACGCGTTACTCCTCGCCACTGAGAGATCGAGCTGCGCAGGTGAAAAGATGCGACTGCCGTTACCTCAAGTACCGGAGGGGACTTGTGCTATGTATGACTTAGTCCACATTGCAGCCGGCTTGTGGGAGGCAAGAAACGGTGTTCAATCGTGACAGGGGAGGGTTGAATTGGATGATACGAAAATTGGGATGGGAGAAAAATATAGAAAATGGGAGAAAAAGTGGATAAAAAAAAATGAAATAAAGTAATGGTATTTATTCAACAACAGTTGATTGTATAGATTAGTATGAGTATCATTAATTGGATGCTCAATGAGTTCACCCACGGAAAGGTTGTTGGGACATTGATTCCGCACAGACGTTATATGTTGTTGCACTCCAGAAGGCACTTCAGTTAGCTAGTAGTAGAGGCTCTGTTGTGATTTTTGCACAATAAATATTCAACATTCTCTTTTGAGACTCCGCCTCAGACTTTTATCATTTGGCACTAAAAGCTAAACATTGTCACCGGTATGGCTGTCCGCAACATGTCATTAATTGTGTGCGAGAGGTAACTTAGATCAGTGACGACGTTAGCGTGAGCTAGGTTTGCATGAGCTAACGTTAGATGGAAACAAGACAATATAACGTTACTGGTGAAAAAGTGATTTACCTTGGAATACTCCTTTGCCAACTTGCTGTACTTTGCTTGCAGGTCTGCAGCCATTATTGCTGGATTATGAATAGTCCCAACTTTAGCCAAGGTAACTGTTAAGAGCTACAGGTAGTCTATATATCTCAATCACCTACTCGAGATATAAACCCGTGGCCGCTCGATATCCCCCGGCGATGTGCTAAACTCGCCAAGTTCTCGAGTCAATTACTATTTCTGTCTAGATTACTTCAAGTCACTGGTCTAGTTATATCCAGTTGATATGAAATGTAATCATGAAGAGTTGTTAATCTCTTCTTGTTTGTAATAAACCGAATGTATTGTCTAGGAGAACTCTTATATGCCTATAATAAACATATTATATTATTATTATTACCATCATCATTATCATCATTTTACGAAAGGACTTGTAATACTGCTCATTTGAAAGCTCGGTTGTATTACTACTTTGTTAATAAGTATTACCACTGTACTAACACGTAATCATTGTTTGCACGCCCCAGCACCTCCTGTCCTCCTCCTCCGCCAGCGGGATCGACCATCCAAATCCTGCAGTGATTTAGACGGATCGATTTCCCACATAACTTCGTCGGACACAGAGATACCGGAACCCGCAAACAGCAAACATTGTCATGTATATTATTTATACAGTACATACAGGCCTGTACATTGCGACATATATATTGCACGTGCTACAGCAACAGCGGTCTGTGCGATGGATGGATTTACTTCAGTAGCACTGGTGCGATAGGGATTCGGTTCATATAGATACTCTTATTTTGAAAATCCTGTAGCGGGTCTCATTTCTGCCCACGCGCAGCTCCAGCTAGGCTCCGAAAGCTAGCAACGTTCAGGTGCATATGATAATCTTATTTTGAAAAAACTCTTGTGACAACTCGACGAGTCATATCCGCCCTATCCGTGCGCCTTCTGCAAGCAGAGCAGCGCGTTGGTCGGTTGCTGCGTTAACACAGCAGTGCCTACACGTCCCGAAATAAGTCTGTGGTGTTTTTTTTTTCTCGCAACGGGTCAAATGCATCTACATGCTTTGCACCGTCGCCATTCCTTTATGCGCACATCGCCCGAAATTAACGTTTATGTACCATTACAATCACTACAACGTTAGCAAGCTAACAAGCTAATCCTGATCAGAGGCAGAGCCAGCAGACACTGTGTGTGTCTGCTTCCTGTGTGTGTGTGCGTGCGTGCGTTTGGAAAGATGATGAAGTCACTAGTCAGGACAGGAGTATATTATAGTAAACTGAGGATGGACAGATAATGTTGATATTCAAATAAACAAGTTTCGAGAGGAGTGGAAGTTTGAAGACAGACTAGACTACAATATGATGCGGGGTGGTGAGTTGAAACAGTGTGTGTGAATGAATGAATGAAAACTTTGTTTAACAGATTGTAGAATGGGTACAGTACAGTACGGCTCAATACACACAATTGTTAAGGGGATGCAGACCTGAGAAAGACGTTTGTCTTGTTTACATCAGGGTCCCCCATTGTGTGTGTGTGTGTGTGTGTCCCAACCGACCCCACTTCTATGTTTCAATAAATTATTTGCATTTAAAACTATTAACGCTGACTCATTCCTTCAGTCCACTCAAAATTATGCTAATATTCCTTATGTTGTTTATGATATTAATTGAAAATAGCATATGAGAGTATCATAGTAATAATAACACATGGCGATATACTAAATGACAGCCAAACATGGCACTGCAACTAAATAACACAAATACAATAGGCACATTTGTGACTGTTACAAATATAACACGTTTTATACTTGTGCTACAAGATTTTGGCCTGTGCTACAAAACTATCAACCTCTGTAGCACCAGTGCTATGTGCAAAAAAAGTTTACGTACAGCCCTGACATAGCATATATATATATATATATATATATATATATATATATATATATATATAATATCTTTTAGCTGAAAAGCATTAACCAGTCAATTGATTCAATCTGTATTAGGTTACAGTACATTTATAGTCACCATCAATAAGAACTCAGGGCGTCGGCCGGCATCGTGGCACATTGCTGGCTCCAGAAATCAGTCCAAGGACTCAAAAGATAATTAAAAAAAATCATCTTTATTTCAATGAAGTTACAAAAAAGACTGTATTGGAAATATCCATTACAGTTTAAAAGATTATATAAAACAAAACATCCTATCTCTTCTAAGATCGCAATGGCCTGACACGGCTTGTGCCTGCTATGGAAACTCTGAAAATCTTCAAATCTGTGCTCCGAGGCTGGAGCAGTCACTTTTATATTGATCCGGCATCACATTGCTATTGGTCTAAAAACAGTGACCTCACGGCGATGTCACTTCACTAGCCAACCAACGTACACTACACACCGATGAATTCTCCTCCCCCTGTATTCGTCACAGTAACCTGAGCAACCGACTACCTTGTGCTGGAAAATCCCTATTCGTTACTAGCAGAGGCCAGAGGCCCCAAGGTTGTTTTTACATTCCTTAGTGGCCAAACAGTATTGAAGTGAAAGCAATTCACACTTCGTGCATGAGTATATAGTACATAGCCCAACACATACTACAGATATATACAGATACACATACATGTATAATACAGTACATATATATAGGGCTGGGCGATATGGAAAAAAATCATATCGCGATAACGATATGATAATTTTATTTTATTTCTCGATATCGATAATTATCGAATTGTTATAAGTATAAATTTTTTTTTTTTTTTTTTTTTATAACAACATATGTATGTTTATTTTGCAGCAATTCTTTGTCATTGCCGCCATCTTTAGTGTTACATCCCCTCACACTCCAGTTCTCAGGCTGCAGCTGGTTTAAAAGCTAAAGTAAACCGGCTTCTCTGCTGGCTGTGGCTCCAGAGGAGTTGAACAGTTCTGGCTCTGCTAGTTTATTTTCGATCTTTTGGCGCTTTTTTGGTGGACAAACCACCGCACATGTGCACTGTGACTCGTGACTGGAGTCTAGTTCTGCTAGCACACATAGCCTACTGTGTACAGACGGTTTCAAAATGTATTTTAAATTAGAAAGCAAACAAAATAAATGGACAAGAGAAAAAGAAATCTGAATTTGGTCAGTATTGTCATTTGGACAAGCAAAGCCATTACTTTAAGTTGCAGGCAAGAAAGACAAGTCTGTCCACTGTCTCTGGTTTTAAAATTGCCCTGTTGCAGGTAAAAAAAAAAAAAAAAAAAAAACGATTTTTCGATATTTTTATTTTATTTCGATATTCGATATCGATTATTAAAATATATCGCGATATTTATCGTTATCGTTATATCGCCCAGCCTTACATATATATATAGTATACAGTGTACACATATATATGCACATACTTGTACCTATTAGGGGTGGGAATCACCAGTTTCATCATGATACGATACGATATCGATTCTTTGGACAACGATACGATATTTGCCGATATCACAAAGTCTCTCACGATACAATACGATACGATTAGATTCAGGTGCCTGCAATCGATATGAGATGATATCATATGCCCATTTAACACAATCAGTAACATTTAGATCAACCAAAAAAAGGTAATGAAAATATCATTTGACATTTGTATTTTTGAGCTCTTCCAGACATTTAAAAGAAAATCAATATTGTTTTTAATACAAATAGACCTCCCGTTCACTGTAAAGTGCCACGTTTTGATATATTGAGCTTTAAACTTTAAGCAAAAATCTTTGGAACTCAAAACTCACAACCTAAAACCCCTCCCTACCTCCCTCTCCCCAAACCGTTCCTACAACAATTTGTTGATGTTGCATGATCATGTATAGGCCTACATTTATTATGTATTATATTGTTTATGTTTAAATAACATTTAAACATCAAACTCCTCTGACCTCATCTGGTCTTTCCAAAGACGCACGCACACACACACACACAGAAAGGGAGAATGCTATGCTGTAACATCTACACACACGGAGCTACTGCTGTTGTTCTTGGGCGGATATTAGACTCGCCACAGGATTTTCAAAATAAGAGTATCGATATGAATCGATCTTATTACATCGCATCGATCCGATTCGATCATTGATAATTACATCGATGTATCGATCTGGATCGATGTATCGTCCCACCCCTAGTACCTATCATTGTCTACTCTACGCAGGGTGTGCCAACCTGCTGTTTTTCATTGTGTAGAGCAGCTGCAGACGCTGTCTCTATGGCCGCATTCCTGGGAGTGACTCCTTTACTGCATGTTGGGCAGAGGAGAATGGCCTGTGTTCCTACAATACACAATATACCTGTACTATATACAACATACAATATATATTGTATATTGCATTGTATATATTGTATATATATATAAATATACAATACACCTGTACCAATCATTGGTTTTACTCTATGCAGGCCGGACAGGGTTAACATGTGCCGACTTGCTCTCAGCTCTAGGCCACAGATAGAGAGAAGCACATTCCCCCCCCCCCTCTAACAGAGACTGCACTTCTGCCTCCATTCCGACTGCACATTAACTGTAACATAGTTTTAAAGTGTATAAAGAATATACAGGTCACATACATAGCTCCAATCATACACAACAAACACAAGAACACTATACAAAGTGTCACTCGTTGACTTGTGGCACTTAACATGTGTTTACACATGTGTTTACACATAACGTGTTTCTTCTCAATTCCTTTCTGACTGGGCGTTTACCAGCCAGAATGCATATCACATCTAGACACCTATAGTAACATATGCCTAGATTTAAAACAAATATATACAATAAACCTATTGTATTGATTCCATTGATTCCATTGTCCAGGAAGAATCTACAGACATTCCCCATAATCATATATAAGAGCAGGATGTCATAATAACCAGTGTCACTAGTTGGCTGTGACACTTTACAGTAACGTTAAGCTAAAACTAGCTTTTCAGTAGTAAACTAGCAGTCTTAACTCTATGTAAAGTAATCTACTAGTAAACTAGCAGTCTTACGTCTATGTAAAGTCATCTACTAGTAAACTAGCAGTCTTACCTCTATGTAAAGTCATCTACTAGTAAACTAGCAGTCTTATGTCTATGTAAAGTCATCTACTAGTAAACTAGCAGTTTTACGTCTATGTAAAGTAATCTACTAGTAAACTAGCAGTCTCACCTCTAGTATTACCGAGCTATAGTCACTTTTTCGCACCTACTCCCGAACTACACATGTGCAGATTGACGACCTAGACTCCGTGGCCAATCTGCGCATGCGTAGTTCGGGAGTAGGTGCGAAAAGGCGACTATAGCTCGGCAGAGAAAGTGCCAATCGACTTGGGATTGGTTGCACAGTGTTCAGGAGACTCAGGCGTATAAATATCTATTGGATCATGTCTCCAGCACCCCCACAGCCGTAGCGACAACCACTTAATGTCGAGGCTCTCATCCACATTCATTCATTTTCTCAAATCACAAGGATGTTATTCTGGGAGACAATACCCCCCACACACACCCACCACTGGAAACAACCTTTCCCCCCCCCACCGATAAGACTATGCAATGTCGCCCCCCATAGGATCTATAATGATTAAATTAATTAATTAAAAAACGATGCTTCGAACGGCCGTCCAAAAAACCCTGCCGAAGTTCGAATCCTAAAAACAGGCTTGACAGCTCTACATAGAGGTAAGACTGCTGGTTTACTAGTAGATGACTTTACATAGAGGTAAGACTGCTAGTTTACTAGTAGATGACTTTACATAGAGGTAAGGCTGCTAGTTTACTAGTAGATGACTTTACATAGAGGTACGACTGCTAGTTTACTAGTAGATGACTTTACATAGAGGTAAGACTGCTAGTTTACTAGTAGATGACTTTACATAGAGGTACGACTGCTAGTTTACTAGTAGATGACTTTACATAGAGGTAAGACTGCTAGTTTACTAGTAGATGACTTTACATAGAGGTACGACTGCTAGTTTACTAGTAGATGACTTTACATAGAGGTAAGACTGCTAGTTTACTAGTAGATGACTTTACATAGAGGTAAGACTGCTAGTTTACTAGTAGATGACTTTACATAGAGGTAAGAGGACAAGAGGCAGGGGAACTATGTGAGAATGCTGTTCATCGACTACAGCTCAGCATTCAATACCATAGTCCCCTCCAAACTCATAGCCAAGCTCAGGGACCTGGGCTTGAACTATGACCTCTGCCAGTGGGTCTTGGACTTCCTGGCGGGCAGACCCCAGGTGGTAAGAGCAGGCAACTGCACCTCCTCATCCATCACGCTCAACATAGGGGCCCCCCAGGGCTGTGTTCTGAGCCCCCTCCTCTACTCCCTGTACACACATGACTGCGTAGCACAGCGGAACAACAACACCATCATCAAATTTGCTGATGACACAGTAGTGGTGGGCCTGATCTCTGCCAACGACGAAAGGGCCTACCACAGTGGTGTCAGGAGAACTGCCTCTCCCTGAACGTCAGCTAAACAAAAGAGATGATTGTGGACTTCAGGAGGTCGGGGGTCAAGGACTACAGCCCCCTCAGCATCGACGGGGCACCGGTTGAGAGAGTGAACAGTTTCAAGTACCTCGGAGCCCACATATCCGAGGATTTGACATGGACCACACACATTGACAGTGTTGTGAAGAAGGCACGACAACGCCTCTACTTCCTCAGGCGCCTAAGGAAGTTCCAAGTCAGTCAGAAGATCCTTAGGAACTTCTACTCATGTACAATAGAGACAGGGATTAAAGCAAAAAAAATCTCCTGACTGAACTTTTTTTCTGGCCAAGTCATATTCTTATTTTAACCTCTACTGTATTTTTTTTTTAATAGCGTTAGCGTTTTAAGGGAGCCTACTTGTAGAGCGAGCCTACTGTCCTGACTGTGACTATAGAGACCCTACTGTTGTGTGCTGGAGAGCGTGAATGCAAGTCTTGTGGCTAGCTTCTGATTGATGGCGAGCTAGCACCCCTCCCCACTTTGAACCATGAACTAAATGGCTTGTTATCATACAAACAAGGGACTAAACACGTTTCGCAATTATGCCACAACAACAATGGACAGTCTCCTCCCCACCGTTTGTATATATTTATTTACCACCCACTCACTCACCCCCTCCTAATGTACAGTCTCCTCCTCATCATATGTATATATTTACTGTTAGGATCTCTGGGTAACAGTACTGTATATTTGCATATCGTATATGTGACAAATGTAACAGTACTATTACTATATACCTGTAAGGCATGTATGTCCCTATGTCATAAATGTCATGATGTCATGTGTATGTTGTGTATGTCATAAATGTCACTATGAATTGAAAATGGGGGACCCTGATGATGTAAACAAGACAAACGCCTTTCTCTGGTCTACATCCCCTTAACAATTGTGTGTATTGCTACTGGATTTACAAGATCCAGAGTGAATGAATGAATGAAAACTTTATTTAATACACGAGACCCTCTTCTTGGGACCAAGTAAGGTTTTGTCGATAATCCAATGTATAGTTACAACCCCCCCCCCCATCCCACCCAACCACCTCCAATGTACAGTTTCTTCGTCAAATGTATATACTCTTTTTAGACTATTTTTGTATCACAAACAAACAATAGGCTACTGTATTTGTAAATCTGGTATGTCATAAATGTATAGATGTAGCAGTATTGTCTATCTGTATGTCATGTGTGTCATATATGTTATGATGAACTGAAAATGGGGGACCCTGATGTAAACAAGACGAAAGTCTTTCTCTGGTCTGCATCCCCTTAACAATTGTGTGTATTGAGCTGTACTGTACCCATTCTGCAATCTGTTAATAACAATCAATCAATATTTAACAGATTGCAGAATGGGTACAATACAGTACAGCTCAATACACACAATTGTTAAGGGGATGCAGACCAGAGAAAGACGTTCGTCTTGTTTACATCAGGGTCCCCCGTTTTCAATTCATAGTGACATACATGACATACAGGTATATAGTAATGTTACATTTGTGACATATATGATATGCAAATATACAGTACTGTTACCCAGAGATCTCCCGGACAAATGGGAGAAAGACGTTTATTGAGCTTAAAAACAATTGATACCGCAAATAACGTTCTGATTAACAAAGTCATTCGTTTTGTGGCATTAACGTTATCTAGATTTATCAACATTCATACATTTATCAGAAAGCGAGCGGCGCAAGCACACACACGAAACACCACCAACAACAACAACAACGACAACAACAACACACTGCTTGTCGCGTAAATAACGTTCTGATTAACAAAAGGCATTCGTTTTGTGGCATTCACGTTACCTAGATTTATCAATAGCAATAGTAATATATATGTTTCTTTAGACTAGAATAAGTCAAATGAACTTACGGTCTCGTAAAAAGTTGCCGCATGGTGTTGATGAGTCAAGTTTACTCGCGAGTAGAGCTAGACGCTAGAGAGTCTCAAAATGGGCGCTTCCCATTGGTGCTGAGCACAGCGGAGGCGGGTGAAAGGGCTGTAAACTCAGAACAATCTCGCCTTCTGGTTGGTTGCATTTGCCTGAAAATTTGCCGATTGCTCGCAAATGACTGTTTGGTGCGGCCGCGGTAGGGGAAAAAAGGATATTTGACGCCTCTGATTGGCTCAGGTTAAAATCCGTCACGACTCCAAATCAAATGACGGAATCTCCAAATCAAATGGACGGATATCCGTCCCAAGACGGAACGCTTTAATGCCTGAATAGAGAGCATCCTGACTGGCAACATCACCTCCTGGTTTGGGAATAGCACTGCACAAGACCGTAGCAGACTACAAAGAGTGACACGTTCAGCCGAACGCACAATTGGAGGAGGCTTCCCACCCTCCAGAACATTTACAACAAGCGGTGCAAGGGGAAGGCTAAGAGAATTATTAAGGACTCGAGCCACCCGAACAACTGCCTCTTTGAACTGCTGCGGTCAGGCAAGCGATACCGGAGTCTTAAGGCGAGCACAGAAAGACTCAGAAGAAGCTTCTATCCCCAGGCCATCAGGCTGCTAAACGAACAATAAACACTATGCAACAACCATCAAATGCACACAGCACACACACCCACACGCACACACTCACTTAAACAAACAACACACTGCAGCACCCACTCTCCACACTTTAGATCACACAAACACACTTTATATTTATTGATAAAGGATTTGCACTACAACTCGTACACCTACTGTAAATTGTACCTAAATTGCACCTCATCCCATTTCTGCCTTGCACTATATAGTATTGTATATTAGTACACTGCACAGTATTGTATATTATATGGTAACTCAGTTACGTCTATTCTGCATCGAACATTGTACATATGTCTAAACTGAACACTGTGACCTCATTTTTTTTTTTACTTCTAATTTACATGCTATACTATGTTATTTTATTTCATACTTATCTTGTTTTGCACAGTCTCTGGAGCGTAACAGTAAGAAGCATTTTGTATAAAAGTATTCTGTACTTCTGTATGACAACTATTAAAGAAACTTGAAACTTGAAACTAAGACTGCTAGATTAGTAATTACTTCATGTAACGGTTCTTATTCAGTCAGAGACAGAAGAGTGACTATGAACTGCTTTTTGACATGTATTGTCCCTCAGCTGCAGAAGACACATAAAACAACATTTGTAGTCTTCTGGTCACTGCACATCATGCATACCCTCAGCAGAGAGATACAGAACTGCTCTGTTCTTTTGTAATGCCTCAATAACATTTACTTTATAAATAAATAGGAAAAAGAAAAGTGTTTTATCAAAATAGGATAAATGAAATTAAACATGATGGAAAGAAACTGTAAAACATTAAATGAGCTAATGGGCAGATCAGGGGACAACACACCGTCCTTTATAGAGTCAGGCAGTGCCTTCATTACTAAACCTCTAGATATTGCAAACTACTTTAATGATTTTTTTGTTGGGAAGATAGAGAAACTAAAAAGTGAGACAACATCATCACAATGTTTCAAAATAATTGATTAATGACCAACTAATGACATAAAGATTGTGAGTTTGACTTTCAAACTGTGCATGTGAATAAAGTAGAAGCATTTCTTAGTAGTGTAAATGTTGAAAAACCATCAGGATTAGGATCAGCGACTTGAGTCATTGAGAAAGAAGTGCTATATAAATAAAATGAATTGTTATTATTATTAGATGGGAAACTCTTGGGTATGGTTTCTGGCTCTATTGCACTACCCATATCTCAAACAAGGGACTAAACACGTTTCGCAATTATGCCACATCAATGTGGAACGCCCTACCCAAAGCTGTAAAGGAATGTGAATCACTACCCACCTTCAAAAACATACGGGAGTCTGCAATTCGAAACTGGCCCCTACAAATGTCCTAACCCAGTTGTACTGTAAATGACCAAGTATGGCTTTGTCAGTATTCCAATGTACAGTGTCCCCTACCCAACCCCCCCCCCCCCCCCCCCCCACCCTCCTCCAATGTACAGTTTCTACGTCAAATGTATATACTCTTTTTCTGGACACTTTTGTATCACAAACAGTACTGTATTTGCAAATCTGGTATGTCATAAATGTATAGATGTAGCAGTACTGTCTATCTGTATGTTGTGTATGTCATATGTCATGATGAATTGAAAATGGGGGACCCTGATGTAAACAAGACGAAAGTCTTTCTCTGGTCTGCATCCCCTTAACAATTGTATGTATTGAGCTGTACTGTACCCATTCTGCAATCTGTTAATAAACTTTTCAATCAATCAATCAATCAATCAATCAATGCCATATTTGTAATCTAAGTTTACTGAAAGGTGTATGTCCATTGGCATGGAAAGCTGCAAAAGTTATTCCACTACCCAAAAACAAGAAGGACATGTTTTCAGGTGCTAATAGCCGTCCTATCAGCATTCTTCCAGTGCTTAACCCTAACCCAGTGCTTAACCCTAACCCAGTGCTTAGCAATCTCATGGAAAGAATTGTTTGACCAGGTTTCCTCTTTTTTTTCTACTAACAAACTCAACTCTGAATTTCAGCATGCGTACAAACAAACAAATCACTCCACACCTAACTCCTAACCCATAAGCTACAGTCTAGACATGTGTATGGCTGGGAGCTTTATACAATTCAACTCTTACACTAGACTCTCAATCAATCAATCAATCAATCAATTCAAAAACCAAAATAAAATCAAAACATTACTTAAAACAGAAATGGTAAACTAGCGCCACCTGCTGAACATAGCAGGCAGTGCATAGAGTTACCAGGTAAATACATTTACATTGATAAACATACAATATGCATGGAGCCACATACCTGCAGAAGACACATAAAACAACACCGCTGGAGTCTTCTGGTCACTGCACATCTTGCATACCTACATGTACAAAATTAAACAATTCATTCGTTTTTTCACCATAATAATAACTACGAGTGCAGCGAGTGAATGGAATGCATGAAAAGGCCGTAGCAATCATTGCGACATTTAAAGTACCTATAAAACTAGTACTAGTGGTCAAATTAGCACAAATGTCATAAAACCATGTAATAAATTGAACGTTAAGCATTATGTATTACAAGTTCATACTTAAATGAGTTACATTTAGCAGAAAATAGTTAAATAAGGGAGCTATATTTCAAAGAAGCACCTACCGTCGGCAGATAGAGTGGGTACGGCAACACAACAGGGACAGACAGCGCGATATGCAATGACCCAAAACTTCACAGGAGGATCTCACTGCCACCTAGTGGTAGCCTATGTTACTGTGTGTACTATGTTGATTGATTGAAAATGTTATTAACAGATTGCAGAATGGGTACAATACAGTACGGCTCAATACACACAATTGTTAAGGGGATGCAGACCAGAGAAAAACGTTTGTCTTGTTTACATCAGGGTCCCCCATTTTCAATTCATAGTGTCATTTATGACATACACTACACAACATATCATCATGACATTTATGGCATAGGACATACATGACATACAGGTATATAGTACGGTTACATTTGTGACATATACGATATGCAAATATACAGTACTGTTACCCATAGATCCTGACAGAGTATATACATATGATAGGGAGGGGACTGTACATTAGGAGGGGGGGGAGAGAAATATACATACGGTGGGGAGAGAATATATACATACGGTGGGGAGGAGACTGTACATGAGGAGGGGGTCCGGGTGGGTGGGAGAGAAATATACATACGGTGGGGAGAGAATATATACATACGGTGGGGAGGAGACTGTACATTAGGAGGGGGTCGGGGTGGGTGGGTGTGAGAGAAATATACATACGGTGGGGAGAGAATATATACAGACGGTGGGGAGGAGACTGACTATTAGGAGGGGGTGGGCACCGTGGGGGGGTTTGGACATTTAGGATGGCCAGTTTCGAATTGCAGCCTCCCGTAGGTGCTCTTTAAGAGCGGTTTTCAATGTGGGTAGGGATTCACATTCCTTTACAGCTTTGGGTAGGGCGTTCCATATTGATGCGGCATAATTACGAAACGTGTTTAGTACCTTGTTTGAGCCGAATCTGGGTTTAACATGATTTGTTGAGCTTCCTCTGGTGTTGTGGTCGTGGTATTCACTGACCGTTGGGAAGTATTTCGACATGTACATGGGTACCTTAGTGGTGTAGTGTATCTTGTAGACCAGGCCCATGGACCGTTAAGGAATAAGAAGAAAACACACTTTACAGCTCCAGGTCTCACATGGCATTTGGTTTGATAATTTCACCTCATGGGATGAAACCACAGAGCTCTTGAACTGGTTGCTGTTAGACAAACTCTGTCCTTTGTTTTTCTGTGTCTTCTTTGATGTCAGTGAGTTTAAACCGGGATGAGGTTCACTAGTCTCCAGCCAATCATCACGGTCATCAGTATCAGTTCCAGAACAGTCTGAAGAGAGGAGCTGGTCACCTGTAGTTGGTTCTAAATCACCAGCTGTGTTCTTTCATCACTCTGCAGGAAAACAGCACTTACCAGTTACGCTCACAAGACAAGGTACTGCTGACCGAACCCTCCTCTAGGACTCTGTACGGAGGAAAAAACCTTCCAGTTTTCTGCCCCTAAGGCCTGGAATGAGCTTCAAAGAAACATGGATCTGGAGGAGCTTATATCACTACCATGTTTTAAAGCTATAGGATAAAAATCATGGAGGAAGAGGAACAAGTCTGCAAATGCTATGTTGCGTAACAGGTCACACTAAATTAATCTTGCCTGCCTTCAATGTACAACTCTGATGTGGTCCCCCTTTTCTTTTTTCTTTAAAATGCATACTGTGAATTTTATGAAATTGTGATTTGTAATAGTCTTAATTGCTGTCTTCTTGACCAGGTCTCTTGTAAAAGAGGTTTCTAACTTCAATGAGACAAACCTGGTTAAATAAAGTACAAATATGTCACAAACGGGTCAATTGTGACAAATAGGGAGTCCACACGTGAAAGCAATTTAACAATATAATTTATTTAAACCTATATAACACAACCAATCATTTATATAAACAATGAATATGTATAAGAATCAGTGATGAATGCAGTGTGTGGAAGAGTGAAAAGTGAAGTGTGGTATGGTGTAAGTAAGGGATAATGTATAGCTACAAGGTCATTGTCGCAAAATAATTGACCGACACAGAGTTTAAAATACAGAGGCACCTCGCCAAGGTGTTTTAAACGTCAGTGAAGGTCAATTATTTTGCGACAATGATCGAGTATAGCTATACATTATCCCGCGTATTACATGGCTAACTTACTAACAATATACCTAATTCATTTTACATCGACAAGACAAGATCAAATGCAGACGCAGTTCTGTTCTGGCTCCGCTGTCATCGTCACACACACACTCCGCTGTCAGTGCAGCCGGCAGGTGTGTCTGATTGGCTGCACTGATGCAGTGTGTCAGTGGGCTTGATTGCGAACAGCTGCGCACAGTGGTCATTATTGTTCGGCAGAGGTCCGTTATCGAGTAATAACGGACCTCTGACGAGCGCTATTGACCAATCACAAGCAAGCATTTCGGCGAATGTTAAAACGCCATGTAATAAGTAGGAATAGTATAGTTCAATGGGTGGTGGATAACCTGTTCAGAGGAGATCGAGAAGCCGAGAGAGAAGGTCAAACAGGGACACATGTATACAGGCAGCTCTCACTGCCCAGGTGAGTCTAATTGGGCTGACGAGCCCCCACTCTACCTTGCTCCAGGAGGGGCAGCAGACTCACCAACAAGTCACTGGCTGCTTCTGATAATCCACTGTCCTCTCCATCAGGTTCTGTTTTCATCTGTTCTGTTGAGGTGCTGGCTAGAGGCTCCGTCTCTCTGTTTTCCTCAGTCTGGGTTTGGTTAAACCATAAGGACTGAGGTTTCACTTCATCATCGTCATCATCATGTTCACTCTTAACACTTTGAGTGCCACTCACGACTTTTCTCTGGTTTACGACCCGACCGTTGAATGCCACCCCAGAGTATTCTCGGGTATTTAATTTTTTATTAGCGATCTGAAATCATATTGCATCATGCGAGCCTACTGTGGGAGATCCAGGAACCGCCGGCGCTCAGATGTGAAAAAAGCGCCCCCTATCATCTCCCAGATGGTAAATCACCCTTTTGGAATGGACTCAATGGAAGTGAATGGGAGAACGGATTTCTGACTCCACATTTTACTTCTCACTGATGCAGCCGGGGTCTAACAGAGTTCATTCTGGAGCCTCTGAGCCGCGCGGATCATGTGTTATACTGTACACACGATGGATCAATACATTTATCGATTTTTTCGAATGGCGATCGGAAATTGGAATAAACCATTTGGATACCATCTGACCTCAGGTAAGGAATCTATGTTATCAGTGTTAGGATAATCAGACTCGTTTTCACTGATATATAAGCGTTTATGTGATATGTGATATGGCTGTTTTGACTGTAAAAGCCATGAGGAAATAAGAGCAGCGATTATCAGCGTGCGGCATAAGCGTGCGTGCGCACACATATACTATCGATCATCTAGCGTTTATTTGAAAACGATTCATAAATAGGCCGACAAATGACAACGTTCTGGATTATTCCAGTAAAAGGCGATTATCATAGGCATGGGTTGTTTTCCCCCGGAAAACGGGTGATTTTCAAAATGCTATCAAACGGAAATTAAGCGATAAAAATACAATCTGCCTTGCCAATGTTGACTGGAAAATGAGTCTTTGATAAGCGACGGGCAGATTAGACACAGCCATAATTTAAAACATAGATTAGGCGATATTAACGTTAACATTGGCGCCGATGGTGGCATTCAGCAGGGTAAAAAGGAAAACACGGCCCGGCACTGAAAGTGTTAACAGGGACGGGGTTGAACGTGAACTAGATGAGGCAGGGAGGGACGTGAGTTTGTTTCTTCTCTGGTGTGAATCCTCATGTGTCTCTTTATATTTGACTTCCGATTAAATCCTTTCCCACAAACTTCACAACTAAATGTTTTTTCCCCAGTATGGCTTGCGATATGTACGTTTAAGTCACGTTTTTCACCAAATCTTTTAGGACACAGTGTGCAACAATAGGGCTTTTCCCCAGTATGGCTTGCGATATGTACTTTTAAGCCATGTTTTCTACTAAATCTTTTAGGACACAGTGTGCAACTATAGGGCTTTTCCCCAGTATGGCTTCCAATATGTACGTTTAAGTCACGTTTTGCACCAAATCTTTTAGGACACAGTGTGCAACAATAGGGCTTTTCCCCAGTATGGCTTGCGATATGTACTTTTAAGCCACGTTTTCTACTAAATCTTTTAGGACACAGTGTGCAACAATAGGGCTTTTCCCCAGTATGGCTTGCGATATGTACTTTTAAGCCACGTTTTCTACTAAATCTTTTAGGACACAGTGTGCAACAATAGGGCTTTTCCCCAGTATGGCTTCCAATATGTACGTTTAAGTCAAGTTTTGCACCAAATCTTTTAGGACACAGTGTGCAACTATAGGGCTCTTCCCCAGTATGGCTTCCAATATGTACATTTAAGTCACGTTTTGCACCAAATGTTTTAGGACACAGTGTGCAACAATATGGCTTTTCCCCAGTATGGCTTGCGATATGTACTTTTAAGTCACGTTTTCTACTAAATCTTTTAGGACACAGTGTGCAACAATAGGGCTTTTCCCCAGTATGGCTTCCAATATGTACGTTTAAGTCAAGTTTTGCACCAAATCTTTTAGGACACAGTGTGCAACAATAGGGCTTCGCAGTATGGCTTCCAATATGTACTTTTAAGTCACGTTTTGCACCAAATCTTTTAGGACACAGTGTGCAACAATAGGGCTTTTCCCCAGTATGGCTTCCAATATGTACTTTTAAGTCATGGTTTGCACCAAATCTTTTAGGACACAGTGTGCAACAATAGGGCTTTTCCCCAGTATGGCTTGCGATATGTACTTTTAGGGAATATTTTCTACTAAATCTTTTAGGACACAGTGTGCAACTATAGGGCTTTTCCCCAGTATGGCTTCTCATATGTTCTTCCAAGCGTGTAATGGCAGTACATTTCTTGCCACAAGCAGTACATGTGCTGTGAGTTTGAAGGTGAAGTTTCAAGCTCTCTGTGGGTTCTAAATGGTTTCCACACAAACCACAGTCACTAGAATGGGCTGTAAAATGGTGCAGTAAAGCTGTCCTATTAGGAAAACATGTCCCACACACTTTACAGCTCCAGGTCTCACATGGTATTTGGTTTGATAATTTCACCTCATGGGATGAAACCACAGAGCTCTTGAACTGGTTGCTGTTAGACAAACTCTGTCCTTTGTTTTTCTGTGTCTTCTTTGATGTCAGTGAGTTTAAACCAGGATGAGGTTCACTAGTCTCCAGCCAATCATCACTGTCATCAGTATCCGTTCCAGAACAGTCTGAAGAGAGGAGCTGGTCACCTGTAGTTGGTTCTAAATCACCAGCTGGATCTAAGTTACTGACTGGTTCTGATAATCCACAGTCCTCTCCATCAGGTTCTGTTTTCATCTGTTCTGTTGAGGTGCTGGCTAGAGGCTCTGTCTCTCTGTTTTCCTCAGTCTGGGTTTGGTTAAACCATGAGGACTGAGGTTTCTCTTCATCATGTTCACTCTTCACAGGGACAGGGTTGAAAGTGAACTTGATATCAGCCTCCTCCAGACCTTGAAGCTTCTCTCCCTCCTGACTGGTCCAGAGTTCCTCCTGTTCCTCTTTAATCTGTAGGGACTCTGGCTCCTGGGTTTGGTTAAACCATGAGGACAGAGGTTTCTCTTCATCATGTTCACTCTTCACAAAGACAGGGTTGAAAGTGAACTTGATGATATCAGCCTCCTCCAGACCTTGAAGCTGCTCTCCCTCCTGACTGGTCCAGAGTTCCTCCTGTTCCTCTTTAATCTGTAGGAGCTCTGTCTGCTCCTGACCCAGACTGGGGCTCCTCTCCTGCTGTTCAGGGGGAACCTCCTCTTCACAGACAGAGAGCTGTGGGGGGTCTGGAGGGAGGCAGAATAATAACATGAATAGTAGTATTTGCATTAAAGAAATTCACAAGAATTCCTGTGCCTCAGGACAGTTCAGTCAGTATGTTCTTCCTGTGCCCGAGGTATGGTATGGTATGGTATTTATTTTAGACAACAAAACATATACAGATCATTACATCACATATTTGCTTTTGCCCCAGGACAGTTAAGTCAGTATGTTCTTCCTGTGACCCAGGACAGTTCAGTCAGTATGTTCTTCTTCAGTATGTACTGACATACTGACTGAACTGTCCTGGGGCACAGGAAGAACATACTGACTGAACTGTCCTGGGGCACAGGAAGAACATACTGACTGAACTGAAACTGAAATCAGCCCATCACAGCCCATATAAGGGACCTTTTTAGGACGATTTTCCCACCGGCAATTTGGCGACCCCTAGTGGCTCGGGTGTGCATATTTTGTAATACAACATATTTATATCGAATTAAAGCCCCATTTGTTGCCTGTGGATAGCCCTTTCAGGTGACAAAATCCATTGAGCGGGTCTCGAGTTACATGCCGGTATTTGAGGCTTGTGCAAAGTACACGGTATTGCGCAAAATACCACTCCCGACTCAGGCTGCAGTAGTTCCGTTAAACTAGATCCGATCTCGAAAATGCTTGTGGATCATTGTAGCCAATGAGTGTGGCTTCCAATGATACCCCATGTGGGGATGTATGAATCAGGGATCTAGGTGAAAAACTAAATTCTTTAACAGGAAGCCAAATTAATTGAAGTCTATGAGAAAACTGAGTTTCTTTGTACACAGTTTACCAAAATCACTCCTAATCACTCATTTCTGAATGGATATTTATGAAATTTGGATATGTACTACATAAGGCTTCAGGCTATGGCTCCGTCTGGATTTGTAAGCCATACCATCTTCTGGGGAAATACTACCTCTGGACTACTAACTACTACAGAAAAACTTGAGTAACAAGTTTTTCTACAACTCAAGTTCAGACCTATGTTACTCTATTACGTTAGCACTAAAAGTGACTTCAGAATGTCATCTTTCAAAAGAGACCAGGCTCATGCATGTGCTATAAGTATAAAGTATGTTGTTTTGGTTTGCAAAAAAGGTATGCAGTCCTCAAAAACAAACGGCCAATTTTGGGGGCGCATGCTAAGAGGTTAAATGGATAGTACAGACGCCATGCCATCTCTCAGAATATACCGGTAATCTTAACCAGCCAATGGCATGGTAAAAGTTAGAAACACACACCATCGTATAGTAACACCTTCTCTGCTCTCTCCCCAGATACGGCAACCTCCACCCTCCTCTCAGCCAGGGTTTCCGTTAGCAATTTCTTTGGACGGCCAACGTGGCCGATAAGATTCTAATTTACCGGCCAAATGTCAAATGTAACGGCCATATGTAACGTGCGTGTGTAATGCAGATACATGCGTGTGCAAAAATACATGTTTAAAAGCAAAGCCAAACGCATTGTGTTGTAACAAAAATATGTTACGTAGAACAATTGCGCATATTGCGTAGCAAATATTGCGGTCAGAAAATGGTTTGTAAAGTTAGACGTATGTAGTATCTACTTACTTAACCCAGATCTCCTCTCTGGTAAACAAATACCCTGAAGACTAACAGGAGCACTCATTCAAGAGTACTACGACAAAATGACAAACGGTACAGCAACTTGCAATGGGCCTGCTCTACAAGATACACTACACCACTATGGTACCCATGTACATGTCGAAATACTTCCCAAAGGTCAGTGAATACCACAACCACAACACCCGAGGGAGTTCCACAAATCATGTCCAACCCAGATTCGGCTCAAACAAGGGACTAAACACGTTTTGCAATTATGCCACATCAATGTGGCACGCCCTACCCACTAGAGATGTTCCGATACCATTTTTTCCTTCCCGATCCGATTCCGATACCTAAGCTTTGTGTATCGGCCGATACCGATCCGATACCAGTGCATACATTAAAAAAAAAATTATATAAATTATAAAAAAAAAATACAGCTACTGTTTTATATATACTGTTTTTTAGTAATAACTATAAAGTAATGGTATTTATTCAACAACAGGTGATTATATAGATTATTATCATTAATTGGATGCTCAATGAGTTCACCCAAAGAAAGGTTGTTGGGACATTGATTCCGCACGGACGTTATATGTTGTTGCACTCCAGAAGGCTCCGGTGACTTCAGTTAGCTAGTAGTAGAGGCTCTGTTGTGATTTTTGCACAATAAATATTCAACATTCTCTTTTGAGACTCCGCCTCAGACTCTTATCATTTGGCACTAAAAGCTAAACATCGTCACCGGTATGGCTGTCCGCAACATGTCATTAATTGTGTGCGAGAGGTAACTTAGATCAGTGACGACGTTAGCGTGAGCTAGGTTAGCATGAGCTAACGTTAGATGGAAACAAGACAATATAACGTTACTGGTGAAAAAGTGATTTACCTTGGAATACTCCTTTGCCAACTTGCTGTACTTTGCTTGCAGGTCTGCAGCCATTATTGCTGGATTATGAATAGTCCCAACTTTAGCCAAGGTAACGCTTCAGCTAATGCTAATAACACCAGCAACCGAACCCATCAGAGCTCCCTGTCAACACTGCTCTGTCGGGACGATGACATTTAAGAAAGTATCTGCTGTTAAAATGACAAACAGCATTGACACTTTAATTCACGGTCGATTAAAAACACGTTTGTTTTATAATGCTCACTCTCAGTACGTAGGAGGATACCGCACATGTTGTCGATAAATTACATCATATGGGATCGGAGGCTAGCCTTTCGGCGTACTCGCTCGCTGATACCGATATCGGCATTTCCGATACTGGTATCGGTATCGGAACAACTCTACTACCCACAGCCGTAAAAAAATATGAATCCCTACCCACCTTCAAAACTGCTCTCAAATAGCACCTACGGGAGGCTGCAATTAGAAACTGGCCCCTGTAAATGTCCAACCCCCTCCTAATGTACAGTTCCCTCCCCCTCGTATGTATATATTTACCGTTAGGATCTGTTTAACAGTACTGTATATTTGCATATCTTGTATGTCACAAATGTAACAGTACTGTATATCTGTATGTCATAAATGTCATGATTAGATTAGATTTTTATATCTGTATATTGTGTATGTCATAAATGTCATTATGAATTGAAAATGGGGGACCCTGATGTAAACAAGACGAAAGTCTTTCTCTGGTCTGCATCCCCTTAACAATTGTGTGTATTGAGCTGTACTGTACCCATTCTGCAATCTGTTATTTAAAGTTTTCAATCAATCAATCAAACTGGTCACAGGAGTCTTCAATAACGTTTGGATGGTAATCCATTTGTTGAAACAACATTGTGTTGGCAGACGGCTCCTGCTATCTTAAAAACGTTCGAACCCATTAATTAAGATTAAAATGCCAACGTAACAAACTAAGGTCCGAACGTTCGGGCTCAGCCCTACCTCTATTAGTGGTGGGGGAAAATATCGATACATAGTAGTATCGCGATACTTTGCGTGGCGATACTGTATCGATACAGGGACGCAAAGTATCGATATTTAATTATTTATTTATAAAAAAGGAAGTTGCATTGTTCATTTCAATACCTGTCATAGTACAGTAGTCCACACACACACATGTGTGCATTCAGTTAAGTTGGAATATGACTGTAATACAAACAGTTCAGTTTATCAGGTACATGCAACACAGATTAGAGTGTTTACATCCGTCTGCTTGAGAAAATACCATGTTCTACAATAAAAATTATTGAAGTGAGATGAACAGATTGAACTTTATTTTATTAGATAAAACATGTTGACAAAGTTTTACTTTGCAGTTGAAAAAAGGTAATAAATCGCAATATATCACAATATTAATATCGCAATACTCAGCATATCGCAATATATTTAGTATAGCAATACTATTGTATCGTGACTCAAGTATCGTGATAGTATCGTATCGTGAGGCCTCTGGTGATTCCCACCCCTAACCTCTATGTAAAGTAATCTACTAGTAAACTAGCAGTCTTACCTCTATGTAAAGTCATCTACTAGTAAACTAGCAGTCTTACGTCTATGTAAAGTCATCTACTAGTAAACTAGCAGTCTTACCTCTAGTCTTACCGAGCTATAGTCACTTTTTCGCACCTACTCCCGAACTAGAGAAAGTGCCGATCGACTTGGGATTGGTTGCACAGTGTTCAGAAGACTCAGGCGTATAAATATCTATTGGATCATGTCTCTCGCACCCCCACAGCCGTAGCTACAACCACTTAATGTCGAGGCTCTCATCCATTCATTCATTTTCTCAAATCACAACAATGTTCTTCTGGGAGACAATACCCCCCACACACCCACCACTGGAAACAACCTTTCCCCCCCGCGTGTAGCTTTATGCCAAGCAAGCAGTGCAAAAATTTGCCGTAGTGGCATGCAGTAATGCGCCTTTCATTTTCCGCCGCCCAGCGCCCAGGTCGCGCGGAAATAGGCTGTCTATTGCCATTCTCTTTGACAAACTCTAACCTTAACCAGCTCCTTAACAACGCCTAAACTTAACCGTTCTAACCTTAACCAACTCCGAAACAATGCCTAACCTTAACCTTAACCTTAGAAATTATATTGCCATTCTCTTTGACAAACTCTAACCTTAACCAGCTCCTTAACAGCGCCTAAACTTAACCGTTCTAACCTTAACCAACTCTGAAACAATGCCTAACCTTAATCGGCGAAAGAATACACGTTAAAAAAAAATCACGTTAAAAAATATTTTCGATGGGATTCGAACTCGCCAGCAAACAAGCCATAGGATCCACAGCCATGTGTCCTAGCCAATTGAGCTATTTGTTAGATACTGAATAAGGGGCGGTGACTGATATATATTGAGCTCCGCTCGTGTCGCATGCGCGGGCACCTCGCGCGAGCACGCCGGCGCACGCACGCACCTGAGCACATTTAAATGAAAAACAATCTATTGTTTTTAATACAAATAGACCTCCCGTTCACTTTTTATATATTGAGCTTTAAACTTTAAGTAAAATGTTTTGGAACTCACAACACGCAAGCTAAAACCCCTATCTCTCCCAAACGTCCTACAATTGTTTTATGTTGCATGATGACCATGAATACATTTATGTATTCATGTTTAAATATCAACATTATCTGTCCATCCTCAGTAACACACACACACTGCCACTCCCCAGTCCCCACACACAGAAAGGTAGAATGCCCCCGCCCCTCCTCCTTCCCCTCTCCGTCTCCTGCTGCTTAGCTAACCGTGTTCATTTAGATATTTAACGCGACGTGGGCATAAAGGAATAGCGACGATGCAAAGCATGTTAGATGCATTTGACCCGTTGCGGGGGGAAAAACTGCACAGACTTATATCGGGTCGCAAAATAATAATAAATAGACGCTCTGTTCTGCTGTACAGAGCTACGCAGAGTTCCACAATACTGGGCGCCGGCGGATATGACTCGCGGATTTTCAAAATAAGAGTATCGCAATATGAATCGATCTTTTTACGTTGCATCGATCCTATTTGATTATTGATAATAGATCGATATATCGATCTGGATCGATGTATCGTCCCACCCCTATTCCTTAAGGGCTAGAAATTGCATGGGTTTTGGTCATATGCTCCCGAAATGCTCCCGTTGTTTGGCTACTTCTATGTGCAGTGAAAACTACTCGAATGCTTTATAACCTAGTCATTGATTTAGTTCAGGGTAATCTAAGATTAGCCGCAGAGCTAACGCTAGTTAACGTGAGCTAACGCTAGTTATTCAAGCTCAGTAGCTCACAGAGAGAGATAAACAGCTGACAGCGGATAGTACAGGACGGTACAAATACAATAAAAAGGCGGGTGGGGTAGGGCTGGGCGATATGACCAAAAACGTTATCGCGATAAAATTATAAAATTATTTTCATATAACTCGATATCGATAATTATCGTCGATATGTCTGTCAAGTTTAATTAACTTATTATGCCCGGCGCCGATACGCGGGCTGACTTGTTTTGCTGCTGTGAATGTCTCGAGAGTCGAGTTGATGTCGTCATCAGTCCGCGCACGTTAGCAGTTAGCCAAATCAAGCGGAGTATCTCATGTACTAAAAATGACCCTAAAATACTCTGTTCCGCTCAATTCATTGCAACGACGTCCACCGTATACCCCACACTACTATAACAGTTACCCTCAGAATTCAAAACACACACCAACTCGGCAGGTAACCTGTAAAATAGCGCCGTGCAAGCTAATTAGCCATAGCCAGCCTCGTTTTCCGAGCGGAGTATCTCATGACAATGTACTAAAAATGACCCTAAAATACTCTGTTCCGCCCAATTCATTGCAACGACGTCCATCGTATACCCCACACTACTATAACAGTTACCCTCAGAATTCAAAACACACACCAACTCGGCAGGTAAACTGTAAAATAGCGCCGTGCAAGCTAATTAGCCATAGCCAGCCTTGTTTACTGAGTCCTACCGCCGCGCCTCCTTCCGGGTCTCCTTCCGCTATCGGCCATCTCCTTCACTGATTGGTTGTTAGTGCGTGTGCTCATATCCAAGCTTGGAAAATCGATATATCGAAACTTTGCGACCACGTTTCATGTTTATTTCGAGGAAATAAATTATCGCGATAGTTATCGTTATCGTTTTATCGCCCAGCCCTAGGGTGGGGGCTGTTATGTAAACCTTGTACTCTTTAGTTCACATATAATAAGAGACGGATTATTTGCTTGCTCCACCAGTTGCTCCACAACAACACACACCAACTCTCGTCGCAACGCTTTACGGTATTTTCACAGCACTGTCGCAACATTACCGTAAAACGTGAACACCGTTGTGACCCACTCGCTCCACTAGACTGGTCTCGCCCTCTGCTGGCGCGTGTGTGCACTACACTCAAAACTCTGTTTCACTGTTATAGAAACTGAAGCGCATCTGTGATTTTGACGTGACGGACGGTATTGATTTTCAATACCGTCGGGATTTCTAAATACCCTGATATACCGTCATACCGCCCAAGCCTACTAGATATTGCAAACTACTTTAATGATTTTTTTGTTGGGAACATAGAGAAACTAAAAAATGAGACAACATCATCAGATAACAATCTTTCAAAACAATTGATTAATGACCAACTAATGAGAAATAAATATTGTGAGTTTGACTTTCAAACTGTGCATGTGAATAAAGTAGAAGCATTTCTTAGTAGTGTAAATGTTGAAAAACCATCAGGATTAGGATCAGCGACTTGAGTCATTGAGAAGTGCTATATAAATTAAATGAATTATTATTATTATTAGATGGGAAACTCTTGGGTATGGTTTCTGGCTCTATTGCACTACCCTATGCCATATTTTAATCTAAGCTTACTGAAAGGCATGAAAAGCTGCAAAAGTTATTCCACTACCCAAAAACAAGGACATGTTTTCAGGTGCTAATAGCCGTCCTATCAGCATTCTTCCAGTGCTTAACCCTAACCCAGTGATGAGCAAACTCATGGAAATAATTGTGTTTGACCAGGTTTCCTCTTTTTTTTTCTACTAACAAACTCAACTCTGAATTTCAGCATGTGTACAAACAAACAAATCACTCCACACCTAACTCCGAGTCCTAACCCATAAGCTACAGTCTAGACATTTGTATGGCTGGGAGCTTTATACAATTCAACTCTTACACTAGACCAAAATAAAATCAAAACATTACTTAAAACAGAAATGGTAAACTAGCGCCACCTGCTGAACATAGCAGGCAATGCCACAGTGCATAGAGTTACCAGGTAAATACATTTACATTGATAAACATTGATTGATTGATTGAAAAGTTTATTAACAGATTGCAGAATGGGTACAGTACAGCTCAATACATACAATTGTTAAGGGGATGCAGACCAGAGAAAGACTTTCGTCTTGTTTACATCAGGGTCCCCCATTTTCAATTCATCATAACATATATGACATACATGACATACAGATAGACAGTACTGCTACATCTAGACATTTATGACATATCAGATTTGCAAATACAGTACTGTTTGTGATACAAAAGTGTCCAGAAAAAGAGTGTATATACATTTGGCGTAGAAACTGTACATTGGAGGAGGTTGGGTGGGTGGGGGCTGTACATTGGAGGTGGGGGGGGTGAGGGCTGTACATTGGAGGTGGGGGGGGGGGGGGGTTGGGTAGGGGACACACACACATTTTACACTGTACATTGGAATACTGACAAAGCCTTACTTGGTCATTTACTGTACAACTAGGTTAGGACATTTGTAGGGGCCAGTTTCGAATTGCAGTCTCACGTAGGTGTTTTTTGAGAGTGTTTTTGAAAGTGGGTAGTGATTCACATTCCTTTACAGCTTTAGGTAGGGCGTTCCACATTGATGTGGCATAATTGTGAAACGTGTTTAGTCCCTTGTTTGAGCCGAATCTGGGTTTTACATGATTTGTGGAGCTCCCTCTGGTGTTGTGATCGTGGTATTCACTGACCTTTGGGAAGTATTTTGACATGTACATGGGTACCTTGGTCGCGTAGTGTATCTTGTAGACCAGGCCCATTGCAAGTTGCTGTACTCTGTCGTCTACTCTAAGCCATCCTAGGTTGTCAAAGTGGGCAGGGGTGAGGTGGGTTCTAGGAGTCAGGTCAAGCAGTAGTCTGACTAGCTTGTTTTGAGATGTTTGTAATTTGTTTTTTAGTGCCTTTGAGGTGCTTTGGTACCATGAGGTGCAAGCATAGTCGTAGTACCCTTGAATGAGTGCTCCTGCTAGAGTCTTCAGGGTATTCTTGTTTACCAGAGAGGAGATCCGGTACAAGAATCGCGTTCGTTGGTTGACTTTTTTTATTACATTGGATGCCATTTTGTCACAGGAAAGATTAGCCTCTAGGATGGAACCCAGGTAGGTAATTTCATCTTTCCTTGTGATAATATTGTCACCCACTGAAACCGAGAAGCCGTCGGTCTTGCTGAGTTTGTTATTTGAACCGAAGAGAATGGACTCTGTTTTGCCCATGTGTAATTAGGCCTGCCACGATAACACATTTTGCTGGGCGATTAATTGCCCCCGAAAATATCGCGATAAGCGATATTATTGCGACCGGTTAGAGAATTTTTTTTTGAGAAATTTATTTCCCAAAACTTTTATTTTGAAGCCCACCGCTCCGTCTTTTCCGGTGTTTAGACTTTTATTTTGAAGCCCACCGACCGGAGCGGAAGTATTGTTGTTATTATCCTAGCAGCATCTATGAGCGGCCAACTTGTATCGTCCGGTTCTGTGTTTTTGAGCTAATGATAAAACAAATGTTGAGATTGTTGGTGAACAACTAACTTTAGGTTAGTTTTAACGTTAGCTACTAACGTTAGATGCAGCTACTACAGGCAATCAACGATGAGGAGGAAGCGTCAAAGCCGTATAGAATAGAATAGCTGTGGTGCGTAGGCACGGGAGCGCAACTCGATTACCTGTTATAATAAATTAATTCATGTTTAACTTGTCCCCGTGTCCAGTCCTTTGACTAGTCCCACCCGTTCATTGTAAACAATGATGCATGTAATTGTATTAACGTTATTCTGTGTTGTAGCTATGCTATACGTTGTATTTCGTTTGTTGGCTATTTAGCTAATGTTGTTGGCATTGAATGAGCATCAACACTAGATCTTTAATCTTTATTTAGCAGTCCAGTTTCTCCGGGCAGTAGCGAGTAACTACTTGGGTCTAAAAATAGCTAACGTTACACTACAAAGAACGCTATTTGGTTAAAAGGAGCAACACTATTGAGAAATGTAGTTAAGCTATATGTGGCGTTGCTAGTGCCCCACGGAGCTCCCGTGCTGTGCTCTGTAGTAAGGCCAGCGGCCCCCCACACGGAGTGACTGACGAGGGGTACTGGTTCCGCCTCATTAAAACAAACGCGCAAATAGCAATTAATCGCGCCCGTCAAAATCATTGCATTAATTTTAATTATCGCGGCAATTAATCGATTTATTGCTTATCGCGGCAGGCCTATGTGTAATGATAGTTTGTTGTCGGCGAGCCATATGCAGATTTTGCCTAGTTCCGAGCTGAGGGCTTTTTCAACCTGTAACTTGTTCTTGTCAGAGACCAGCAGGGCTGAGTCGTCCGCAAACAGGAACAAGTTGCAGTCACAAGCTGACGACATGTCATTTGCATAAATTAGGAATAGTAGTGGTCCTAGTATGCTTCCTTGTGGAACACCACAGCTCACTGTGAGGGGGGGGATAGGGTACCGTTTACCTCCACCATCTGTTCCCTCCCCTCCAGGTAGGATTGTATCCAGCTCACTGATAAACTATCAAAACCAATTGCTTTTAGCTTGTCAATCAGAATGGTGTGATTGACAGTGTCGAAGGCCTTTTGTAGGTCCAGCATGACCATGCCGCAGTATTTGCCCGCGTCCACCTCTTGTTTGATGTGGTCGTTCAAGTAGAGAAGGCATGTGTCAGTGGAGTGGGATGTTCTGAAGCCAGATTGGAATTCGTAGATTAGATTTTTTTCCGCAAGGTACTTTTCGATCTGTTCGTATACTATTTTTTCCATGACTTTCGAGATGGATGTAAGGATAGAAACAGGGCGGTAGTTGCCCGGGTCTAATTTGCTGCCCTTTTTGTGCAGGGGTGTTACTCTTGCAATTTTGAAGTCCTTGGGGACGTGTCCCTGTTTTATGGAGAGGTTTATTATGTGTGTGATGACTGGGGTGATGGCTGCTGCTGAGTCTCTGAGGAATTTGGAGGGGATGTTGTCATGGCCAGTGGCCTTGTTTGGTTGGAGGGCGCTCAGTTTTTTGAGTACCTCATCTGTAGTTACCATTTCCAGTTTGAAGTAGTCTTTGTGGACGCCTTGGTTCTTGTAGTATGCTACTATGTGTTCTACCCCATACTGCCCTGAGTGGGAGGGTAGTTTGTTTACCAGTGTTGTGGCTATGTTTGTGAAGAAAGTGTTAAGTAATTGGCTACATCCAGCTTGTCTGTGATGAGCGTGTTGTCCGTCTTTATGTTTATGTTTGAGAACCTGGTTTTAAGTTTTTTACTGCAGCCTAGTTGATTGTTGAGTAATTTCCAAAGTTCACGTGGTTTATTTTTGTTTTCCTCGGTTTTGTCATTGATGAAATTTTTTTTTGCAGTTTTGATCATGGAGTTTACGTCATTTCTTAGTCTGTTTCTTTCTAGTTTGAGTTCAGTCACGTGGTCTTGGAGTTCACTGCTCGTGCTTTTGGTAAGCTTTGACTGGCTTTTACGAAACTCAGAGCATTTTTTGTCTCTGGCTTTCATAGCGGTCAGTATTTCAGTGTGCATCCATGGCTCAGCGCGATTTTTTACCCTGGTGGTTCTTAGGGGGGCCATGTTGTTTAGTATTGATGAAAATTTGGTTTTGAAGCCAAGCCAAGTTTCTTCAACCAGTGTACCATTGAGTTCATCTGACCAGTCCAGACTCTCCAGTTCAAGGTTAAAGGCCTCGCTAGACTAGGTTTTGAGGTCTCTAGATGTGACTGTTTTGTGACAGCCAGCCTTTAGTTTTAGCTTTTTGCGGGTACAGAATATCATATAATGATCACTTAACCCACATGCTATAACCCCTTTATTGGAGATTTTGGACTTGTCAGAGGTCAGTATGAGGTCAATGGTAGTCTGAGTTGATTCACATATCCTTGTGGGTTGGGTGATTAGTTGGCTGAGGCCGTGCAGATCACAAAACCTATTGAAGGATTTGAAGACGGATGCATCTTTTTGTTGCATATCCGTGTTCCAATCCCCAATAAGAATTTTTTCCGCATCCTCAGCTCCAGCTAAGCACACATCCAGAGTATCATAAAAGCCAGTTTGATCTGGCGGTCTGTATATTGTGCCGACTAGAACAGATTTTGCCCTTTCAAATAAAATTTCCACCCATACGGTTTCAATTGTCTCATGATGAAAGTCAGTACGGGTAATGAATTTGGTGTCCTTATGTATGTACATACAAACACCACCTCCATACTGGTTTCTGTCATTACGGACTATAGTATAGTTCTCTAACTCTATTTCAGGGTCTGTTACAGATTGGTCAAGTTTAGTTTCAGTAAAGCATATTATGTCTACCTTACCGCTCATAAACAGGTTTCTTATTTCATCCAGCTTATGCTTTATGCTGTTTACATTCAGGTGAAAAATGTGTAGTCCGTTTTTATTTGCTGTGGTATTGATGTCGTCAAGTTCCAGGTAATTGTCTTCGTCTGTGTCTGGCGCTGCTGTGGGGGAGGGTGGGGGGGGCTTTGTTGTTGTCTCCGTGAGGTCTGTGTGTTGGTATGTGGGGAGGGGGGAGTCCTTTGTCCTGTGTCTTATCTGGCGGCAACCCTTTGTCCTCCTGGGCTGGTAAACATAGCCAGCCTGGCTAGGTTGGCTAATTTAGCAGGCGATTTGACCGTGGGGTTGCCGGTTGGGGGGGCTTTGTTGTCGTGGGTGGGAAGGGGGGAGGGGGGGGTCGGGTCCCACGCTGTGCTGGTACAACAAAAGACTTGTTCCAGAGTCCTTTGTTCATGGATGTTTTCGCTGTTAGCTCTGCTGGCTAGCCGGCTATCGGGCGTTGAGATGTTTAAATCCCGCGTCGAGTTGGTCGTCATGGTTTCGACCCTCGGTTCGCCTCCTCTCGTCTCTGCCTCACGTGTGCTCGTCTGCTGCGGCGTCATTGGGGAAGAGTCGCCGTCCGCGCATGGATGTAGCCACGGGTCGAGTTGTTGGTCGCGATGGAAACCTCCCTCGCTT
This sequence comes from Notolepis coatsorum, assembly GCF_963971535.1. NCBI lineage: Eukaryota > Metazoa > Chordata > Actinopteri > Aulopiformes > Paralepididae > Notolepis > Notolepis coatsorum. Next base: position 5,194,470 of record NC_140171.1, read on the forward strand.
CTTGCGCTGCCAGACCAAGTCTTCTAGCCTGAGTTCTGGTCAAGACCGGGCCTGGGTTTAAATGAATGTCTCCCGAAAGTAGCAGAACCAGGATGATCATGGTCCTACGGTCCAATCTGCCATTCGGGGGTACGTTTTTACGTACCGGGCACGCTGTTAGTAGCGTGTGTATAGCCGCCATTCCGACGTCTAGATGTGCATGCATGGAGCCACCAGTGGTGCAGTGCTGGTATAACGCGGTATAACGGCGTTTTACCTCGGTCACTGAGGCTGAAGTACGCGCAATCGCGCACGGATATGTTCCCGCGTGTACGCGCAGTCACGCACACAAAAATCCGCTGTTCCCATTCGTTGTAACTAAGTACCGGCTCGGCCCGCGGGGCCGCGGCCACCGTTTTTACATAACAAAAGCACAGGTAGAGTGTCTCCAACGGCCACGTCCGCGAGTACACGGTATAAACGGATCATTTTGACAACAACAATAGTATCATGTTCATGTTCCTACCTGCAACGCAAGGATGCCACCGGGGGGGGGGGGGGGGAGGGAGGGAGGGAGAGAGAGAGAGAGAGAGAGGGAGGGGGGGGGAGAGAGAGTGTAAGAGGGGGAGAGAGAGAGAGTGAGTGAGTGAGTGAGAGAGAGAGAGAGAGAGAGAGAGAGTGGAGTAGAGGGAGAAATATATGGGGGTTGAGAGATTGTTAAGTAAGAGAGCAATGGAGAAATATATGGGGGTTGAGAGATTATTAAGTAAGAGAGCGATGGAGAAAGATAGGGGAAGAGAGAGAGTGAAGTAGAGAGAGATGGAGAAAGATAAGGGAAGAGAGAGAGTGAAGTAGAGAGATGGAGAAAGATAAGGGAAGAGAGAGAGTGAAGTAGAGAGATGGAGAAAGATAAGGGAAGAGAGAGAGTGAAGTAGAGAGAGATGGAGAAAGATAGGGGAGAGAGAGTGAAGTAGAGAGATGGAGAAAGATAGGGGAAGAGAGAGAGTGAAGTAGAGAGAGATGGAGAAAAGAGAGAGAGTTGAACATTGTACATATGTCTATACTGAACACTGGGACCTCTATTTTTACTTCTTTTTACATGCTACTTTATTTTATTTCATACTTATCTTGTCTAGCACAGTCTCTGGAGCGTAACAGTAAGAAGCATTTTGTATAAAAGTATTCTGTACTTCTGTATGACAACTATTAAAGAAACTTGAAACTGTTTTGAAACCACTGTTGTGAAACAAATTACATTGAAAAAATTTAAGTGATGTGTACTTTTTCCCCTTCTCAAAATAAAGAACCAAGTAAACACAAGTTGTCTGATTATTTTAAGTTTGCTTTTGTGTTTGTGTGTAAAACAATTTCTTTAATTGAATTAACTTAAACTAAAAGTAAATACAAACTAAATTAACAATGTAACTTACATTGTTAATTTAGTTTGTATTTACTTTTCTAGTTTAAGTTGATTCAATTAAAGAAATTGTATCAATACATTTAAAACATTGTTTGTTTTTCAACCATATCTGTTGACAATATAGGCAACATCCTGCTACCTTTTTCAGCTTCTATTTCAAGGCAAAAAAAAGAAAAATAAATCTGTGCCAAAAAAAACTGTGCATGCGCGCGCACGCGCGTGGAGCGTTTGACCTACTTTTTTCTACTAACAAACTCAACTCTGAATTTCAGAATGCGTACAAACAAACAAATCACTCCACACCTAACTCCTAACCCATAAGCTACAGTCTAGACATTTGTATGGCTGGGAGCTTTATACAATTCAACTCTTACACTAGACCAAAATAAAATCAAAACATTACTTAAAACAGAAATGGTAAACTAGCGCCACCTGCTGAACATAGCAGGCAATGCCACAGTGCATAGAGTTACCAGGTAATTACATTTACATTGATAAACAGGCCCGGACTGGCCATCGGGAGCACCGGGAGTTTTCCCGCTGGCCTGGCCTGCACAGATAAAAAAATAAAAATTATATAAAAAAATAAATATTATATATTTTTTTTATTATATTTTATTTTTATTTTATTTTTTTGCCAGGCCATTGTTTCTAGTTGTGGCAGCGGCGCGGCGCGATAGTTTTTAGATAACCAGGTGGGTGGGGAACAACCAGGATTTCACTGTCTGCGACAGAGTAGGAGAACTATCTGACTCTCTCTCCCTCACGCGGACACACACACACACAATGGAGCCGTGCTGCCGCTTGTGATTGGTGGAGGCGGGACCAGGCGATACAACTGATTGACAGCGGAGGCGGCGGATGGAATGGCAGATGGCACACTCCCAAAAGGAGTTGTTAAATCTGACATTACAAAAAACAATATGTGGTGGTTATGATTGGGGCTGAAGTTGAATAAACAATTTATGAAAGAGAAAGTCAAAATAATTCCAAGATAATTCAAAGATTACACACCTTTGCCACATTGGCTACAAATATAATCACTGCAAAGTTATCAAAAAAATAAGAATCTGATCAGACACAAGGGTTAAGTTGTTGTTCCCTTTCTAATTTCCTCCAAAACATCTAGTCTAGTTAATGTGATCAATATTATTTGACAATTGATGCTTTTTGTTGGAAATTTCAGTCAGTGAGCTCATACTTTGAGCTCATTTTATAGTTAAAATGATTGAGACAACGCAATCTTCTGTCTTTGTTGTGCATGCATGCGTGTGCTCACCACACGTGATACATGTGTCACTATTCTGGCAGTGGTTACTGTTATTATAGTATTGTAATGAAAGGTCTGTTATTTAATGTTTGTGTAAAGGGATATTTTAACTGTTGATGGGTAGTGCATCAGTAAAGTGAATAAGGTATTGTGCTCTTGCCTTGTTTGAATAGGTGGAGAGAGTGGTTAACTGTATTATAATAGTAAATAAAAAAATATGTTGTGCTCTTGCTTTTTTATTTTTGAAGGTGGAGAGAGTACCATTGCTAGTGCCACAACAGTTTTATTTGAGGTTCATAACAGTACATTGTACTAAGCAATTGTTGGCTCATTAGTTTGTGATTCACATGCACTAAAATTCACCAGAATGCAGGAAATTAAGTCTTTGTAACAAAAAAATTCCGGGACCCCCAGACCCCCCCCCCCGCTTAAAAAGTGGCCTGATTGGGGCTATATTTCGAGCTATATCTCCCGGTATGAATTATTTCCCCAGTCCGGCCCTGTTGATAAACATACAATATGCATGGAGCCACATACCTGCAGAAGACACATAAAACAACACCGCTGGAGTCTTCTGGTCACTGCACATCTTGCATACCTACATGTACAAAATTAAACAATTCATTCGTTTTTTCACCATAATAATAACTACGAGAGCAGCGAGTGAATGGAATGCATGAAAAGGCCGTAGCAATCATTGCGACATTTAACGTACCTATAAAACTAGTACTAGTGGTCAAATTAGCACAAATGTCATGAAACCATGTAATAAATTGAACGTTAAGCATTATGTATTACAAGTTCAAACTTAAATGAGTTACATTTAGCAGAAAATAGTGAAATAAGGGAGCTATATTTCAAAGAAGCACCTACCGTCGGCAGATAGAGTGGGTACGGCAACACAACAGGGACAGACAGCGCGATATGCAATGACCCAAAACTTCACAGGTGGTGTGACAGGATCTCACTGCCACCTAGTGGTAGTTTATGTTACTGTATGTACCATGTTGATTGATTGAAAATGTTATTAACAGATTGCAGAATGGGTACAATACAGTACGGCTCAATACACACAATTGTTAAGAGGATGCAGACCAGAGAAAGACGTTTGTCTTGTTTACATCAGGGTCCCCCATTTTCAATTCATAGTGACATTATGACATACACAACATATATGACATCATGACATTTATGGCATAGGGACATACATACATGACATACAGGTATAGTACGGTTACATTTGTGACATATACGATATGCAAATATACAGTAGTGTTACCCATAGATCCTGACAGAGTATATACATATGATAGGGAGGGGACTGTACATTAGGAGGGGGGGGGGGGGGGGAGAGAAATATACATACGGTGGGGAGAGAATATATACATACGGTGGGGAGGAGACTGTACATGAGGAGGGGGTCCGGGTGGGTGGGAGAGAAATATACATACGGTGGGGAGAGAAAATATAAGTACGTGGGGAGGAGACTGTACATTAGGAGGGGGTCCGGGTGGGTGGGAGAGAAATATACATACGTTGGGGAGAGAATATATACAGACGGTGGGGAGGAGACTGACTATTAGGAGCGGGTGGGGGGGTTTGGACATTTAGGATGGCCAGTTTCGAATTGCAGCCTCGCGTAGGTGCTCTTTAAGAGCGGTTTTGAATGTGGGTAGGGATTCACATTCCTTTACAGCTTTGGGTAGGGCGTTCCACATTGATGCGGCATAATTGCGAAACGTGTTTAGTACCTTGTTTGAGCCGAATCTGGGTTTAACATGATTTGTTGAGCTTCCTCTGGTGTTGTGGTCGTGGTATTCACTGACCGTTGGGAAGTATTTCGACATGTACATGGGTACCTTAGTGGTGTAGTGTATCTTGTAGACCAGGCCCATGGACCGTTAAGGAATAAGAAGAAAACACACTTTACAGCTCCAGGTCTCACATGGCATTTGGTTTGATAATTTCACCTCATGGGATGAAACCACAGAGCTCTTGAACTGGTTGCTATTAGACAAACTCTGTCCTTTGTTTTTCTGTCTCTTCTTTGATGTCAGTGAGTTTAAACCAGGATGAGGTTCACTAGTCTCCAGCCAATCATCACTGTCATCAGTATCAGTTCCAGAACAGTCTGAAGAGAGGAGCTGGTCACCTGTAGTTGGTTCTAAATCACCAGCTGTGTTCTTTCATCACTCTGCAGGAAAACAGCACTTACCAGTTACGCTCACAAGACAAGGTACTGCTGACCAAACCCTCCTCTAGGACTCTGTACGGAGAAAAAGCCTTCCAGTTTTCTGCCCCTAAGGCCTGGAATGAGCTTCAAAGAAACATGGATCTGGAGGAGCTTATATCACTACCATGTTTTAAAGCTAGGATAAAAATCATGGAGGAAGAGGAACAAGTGTGCAAATGCTATGTTGCGTAACAGGTCACACTAAATTAATCTTGCCTGCCTTCAATGTACAACTCTGATGTGGTCCCCCTTTTCTTTATTTTTTCTTAATTTTATACTGTGAATTTTATGAAATTGTGATATGTAATAGTCTTAATAGCTGTCTTCTTGGCCAGGTCTCTTGTAAAGTAAAAGAGGTTTCTAACTTCAATGAGACAAACCTGGTTAAATAAAGTACAAATATGTCACAAACGGGTCAATTGTGACAAATAGGGAGTCCACGTGAAAGCAATTTAACAATATAATTTATTTAAACCTATATAACACAACCAATAATATATATAAACAATGAATATGTATAAGAATCAGTGATGAATGCAGTGTGTGGATGAGTGAAAAGTGAAGTGTGGTGTAAGGAGGAATAGTATAGTTCAATGGGTGGTGGATAACCTGTTCAGAGGAGATAGAGAAGCCGAGAGAGAAGGTCAAACAGGGACACATGTATACAGGCAGCTCTCACTGCCCAGGTGAGTCTAATTGGGCTGACGAGCCCCCAGTCTACCTTGCTCCAGGAGGGGCAGCAGACTCACCAATAAGCAGGCAGAGGGGGGGCCGTCATAAATAATTGAAATAAAAACAAGTCACTGGCTGCTTCTGATAATCCACTGTCCTCTCCATCAGGTTTGTTTTCATCTGTTCTGTTGAGGTGCTGGCTAGAGGCTCTGTCTCTCTGTTTTCCTCAGTCTGGGTTTGGTTAAAGTAACCATGAGGACTGAGGTTTCTCTTCATCATCGTCATCATCATGTTCACTCTTAAAGGGGAACTCCACTTTTTTTGGAAATTAGCTTATTTAACATCTTCCCTGGAGTTAGACAAGAAGATGCATACCTTTTTTGTCTCTGTGCGTGCATTTTAGCTTTGGGAATAAACGCTCCGTTAGCATAGCTTAGCTTCATCACTGGAAGTGAGGCAGGACAGTAGCCTTACAGTGCCTTACAGTGTATTGCAAGGTCTGACATTGACCAAACTTGATATGCATGACCTTGGTGGGCTCTAGGTCAACTCCTGAAAAGGGGGTCAATGTCAGACCTTGCAATCAAAAGTTAGGGGGCGCACTGAAATTATGGCAAGGGTTATTAGCCCCCTAACTTTTGATTGCAAAGTCTGACATTGACCCCCTTTTCAGGAGTTGACCTAGAGCCCACCAAGGTCATGCATATCAAGTTTGGTCAATGTCAGACCTTGCAATACACTGTAAGGCACTGTAAGGCTACTGTCCTGCCTCACTTCCAGTGATGAAGCTAAGCTATGCTAACGGAGCGTCTATTCCCAAAGCTAAAATGCACGCACAGAGACAAAAAAGGTATGCATCTTCTTGTCTAACTCCAGGGAAGATGTTAAATAAGCTAATTTCCAAAAAAAGTGGAATTCCCACTCTTAACAGGGACGGGGTTGAACGTGAACTAGATGAGGGACGGACGTGAGTTTGTTTCTTCTCTGGTGTGAATCCTCATGTGTCTCTTTAGATTTTCCTTCCGATTAAATCCTTTCCTACAAACTTCACAACTAAATGTTTTTTCCCCAGTATGGCTTGCGATATGTACTTTTAGGTGACATTTTCTACTAAATCTTTTAGGACACAGTGTGCAACTATAGGGCTTTTCCCCAGTATGGCTTGCGATATGTACTTTTAAGTCAGTTTTTCTACTAAATCTTTTAGGACACAGTGTGCAACTATAGGGCTTTTCCCCAGTATGGCTTGCGATATGTACTTTTAGGTGAGCTTTTCCACTAAATCTTTGAAGACACAGTGTGCAACTATAGGGCTTTTCCCCAGTATGGCTTCTCATATGTTCTTCCAAGCGTGTAATGGCAGTAAATTTCTTGCCACAAGCAGTACATGTCCTGTGTGTTTGAAGATGACGTTTCAAGCTCTCTGTGGGTTCTAAATGGTTTCCACACAAACCACAGTCACTAGAATGGGCTGTAAAATGGCGCATTAAAGCTGTCCTAGTAGGAAAACATTTCCCACACACTTTACAGCTCCAGGTCTCACATGGTATTTGGTTTGATAATTTCACCTCATGGGACGAAACCACAGAGCTCTTGAACTGGTTGCTGTTAGACAAACTCTGTCCTTTGTTTTTCTGTGTCTTCTTTGATGTCAGTGAGTTTAACCCCGGATGAGGTTCACTAGTCTCCAGCCAATCATCACTGTCATCAGTATCCGTTCCAGAACAGTCTGAAGAGAGGAGCTGGTCACCTGTAGTTGGTTCTAAATCACCAGCTGGATCTAAGTTACTGACTGGTTCTGATAATCCACAGTCCTCTCCATCAGGTTCTGTTTTCATCTGTTCTGTTGAGGTGCTGGCTAGAGGCTCTGTCTCTCTGTTTTCCTCAGTCTGGGTTTGGTTAAACCATGAGGACTGAGGTTTCTCTTCATCATGTTCACTCTTCACAGGGACAGGGTTGAAAGTGAACTTGATATCAGCCTCCTCCAGACCTTGAAGCTGCTCTCCCTCCTGACTGGTCCAGAGTTCCTCCTGTTCCTCTTTAATCTCTAGGAGCTCTGGCTCCTGGGTTTGGTTAAACCATGAGGACTGAGGTTTCTCTTCATCATGTTCACTCTTCACAGGGACAGGGTTGAAAGTGAACTTGATATCAGCCTCCTCCAGACCTTGAAGCTGCTCTCCCTCCTGACTGGTCCAGAGTTCCTCCTGTTCCTCTTTAATCTGTAGGGACTCTGGCTCCTGGGTTTGGTTAAACCATGAGGACTGAGGTTTCTCTTCATCATCTTCACTCTTCACAGGGACAGGGTTGAAAGTGAACTTGATGATATCAGCCTCCTCCAGACCTTGAAGCTGCTCTCCCTCCTGACTGGTCCAGAGTTCCTCCTGTTCCTCTTTAATCTGTAGGAGCTCTGTCTGCTCCTGACCCAGACTGGGGCTCCTCTCCTGCTGTTCAGGGGGAACCTCCTCTTCACAGACATAGAGCTGTGGGGGGTCTGGAGGGAGGCAGAATAATAACATGAATAGTAGTCATTTCTGTCACCATTGGAAAGCCACCCATTTTAATAATTCACAAGAATTCCTGTGCCCCAGGACAGTTCAGTCAGTATGTTCTTCCTGTGCCCCAGGACAGTTCAGTCAGTATGTTCTTCCTCAGTATGTACTGACATACTGACTGAACTGTCCTGGGGCACAGGAAGAACATACTGACTGAACTGTCCTGGGGCACAGGAAGAACATACTGACTGAACTGTCCTGGGGCACAGGAAGAACATACTGACTGAACTGTCCTGGGGCACAGGAAGAACATACTGACTGAACTGTCCTGGGGCACAGGAAGAACATACTGACTGAACTGAAACTGAAATCAGCCCATCACAACCCATATCAGGGACCTTTTAGGACGATTTTCCCACCGGCAATTTGGCGACCCCTAGTGGCTTGGGTGTGCATATTTTGTAATACAATATATATATCGGATTAAAGCCCCATTTGTTGCCTGTGGATAGCCCTTTCAGGTGACAAAATCCATTGAGCGGTTCTCGAGTTACATGCCGGTATTTGAGGCTTGTGCAAAGTACACGGTATTGCGCAAAATACCACTCCCGACTCACACCCCTTGCTGACAGGCAGCGACGCGAGCGAGCGTGATTGCGAAAATGATTAAAATGTATTCGGTGATTGCGAAAATGATTAAAATGTATTCGTTTCAATCAGACTATCCTGACCTGCCGCGAGCGACAGCGAACTGAGCGGCGATGTCATTCCCCCCTCAAATATTCGCTCGCTGTGTCTCTAGTTGAGCGAATACGCGGCAGAGTCCCGCCCCTAAACACTTTTTATTGGTCAAGAATCGCAGGCTGCTTTGCCCCCGTGTGCTTCCAGGTAACACACACACACAGACACACAGACACACTCGGACACGCGCCGCCTCATATCAGGACAGTGTCGCGCGCGATTTCGTCTCCAGTTCGCTCGCTCGCTGCCTGTCAGGAACCGGTGTCAGGCTGCAGTAGTTCCGTCAATCTAGATCCGATCTCGAAAATGATTGTGGATCGTTGTAGCCAATGAGTGTGGCTTCCAATAATACCCCATATGGGGATGTATGAATCAGGGATCTAGGTAAAAAACTAAATTATTTAACAGGAAGCCAAATTAATTGAAGTCTGAGAAAACTGAGTTTTTCTTTGTACACAGTTGATAAATCACTCCTAATCACTCATTTCTGAATGGATCTTTATGAAATTTGGATATGTACTACATAAGGCTTCAGGCTATGGCTCCGTCTGGATTTGTAAGCCATACCATCTTCTGGGGAAATACTACCTCTGGACTTCTACAGAAAAACTTGAGTAACAAGTTTTTCTACAACTCAAGTTCAGACCTATGTTACTCTATTACGTTGGCACTAAAAGTGACTTCAGAATGTCATCTTTCAAAAGAGACCAGGCTCATGCATGTGCTATAAGTATAAAGTATGTTGTTTTGGTTTGCAAAAAAAGGTATGCAGTCCTCAAAAACTAAAACTAAAACGGACAATTTTGGGGGTGCTTGCTAAGAGGTTAAATGGATAGTACAGACGCCATGCCATCTCTCAGAATATACCGGTAATCTTAACCAGCCAATGGCATGGTAAAAGTTATAAACACACACCATCGTATAGTAACACCTTCTCTGCTCTCTCCCCAGATACGGCAACCTCCACCCTCCTCTCAGCCAGGGTTTCCATTTTTTTGGCCGGCCAACGTGGCCGATAAGATTCTAATTTACCGGTCAAATGTAAAGGCCATATGTAATGTGTGTGTAATGCAGATACGTGCATGTGCAAAAATACATGTTTAAAAACAAAGCCAAACGCAAACGCAAACGTTCGGCTATCATCACGTAACCCGGATCATCAACAGATTAATCTTAATTTTATTCATAGGATTTACCTAACTCCTATTGGACTGAACCGTATGGGGGGTAAATAAGACTCTCGATGTTCCTTATGTACAAACGGTGATAGTGGTACATTTATGCATATGTATTGGGAATGCCCGCCTGTTAAGATATTTTGAGAAGAAATAACCACACTATTATCAGGATTTTTGTTTTTGACAATACCTGTAATGCCTTCTGTATTGTTGCTGAATGATATCTCTCAGTTATCACACTCTGTACTTATAAAAAGGATAATCTTGTCCGGTTTTACGGCTGCCAAAAAGCTAATAGCATCACGCTGGATTCAACCTGATAAAATGTGTCGGAGGGTATGGATTCTTACCTATCTTGATGTGATTTACCTAGAGATATCTACCGCACGAATTCTAGGTGTTAATGAAGCCAGCATAGCAATCTGGTTAGAAGTGGTGGAGAGGATAAAGCATTATATGAACTTTTAATCCTTGGTATCAAGCGGAATAATGGATGTATTCAAGGGGGGTCTATTTTAATTTTAAAAACCGGGCTGTCATGATTGTTAGTATTATGTCGGTAATAGCCCTGTGATTTATAGTGATTTATAGTGGATTTCTACTGTAAATGTTTGTCAAAAAAAAAAAAAAAAAAAAATTGTTCACAAAGAAAATAAAAACAAAGCCAAACGCATTGTGTTGTAACAAAAATATGTTACGTAGAACAATTGCGCATATTGCGTAGCAAATATTGCGGTCAGAAAATGGTTTGTAAAGTTAGACGTATGTAGTACCTACTTACTTACTTAACCCGGATCTCCTCTCTGGTAAACAAAAATACCCTGAAGACTAACAGGAGCACTCATTCAAGAGTACTACGACAAAATGACAAACATCACAAAACAAACTGATCATACTACTGCCTGACCTTAGTCCTAGAACCCACCTCACCCCTGCCCATTTTGACAACCTAGGATGGCTTAGAGTAGACGACAGAGTACAGCAACTTGCAATGGGCCTGCTCTACAAGATACACTACACGACTAAGGTACCCATGTACATGTCAAAATACTTCCCAAAGGTCAGTGAATACCACGATCACAACACCAGAGGGAGCTCCACAAATCATGTCCAACCCAGATTCGGCTCAAACAAGGGACTAAACACGTTTTGCAATTATGCCACATCAATGTGGAACGCCCTACCCACTAGAGATGTTCCGATACCATTTTTTCCTTCCCGATCCGATTCCGATATCTAAGCTTTGGGTATCGGCCGATACCGATTCGATACCAGTGCATACATTAAAAAAATTATATAAATTATAAAACTTTATTTATTATTATTTTTTTTTTACAGCTACTGTTTTATATATACTGTTTTTTAGTCATAATAAATAATGAAATAAAGGTGCGCCTGCGCAGTGGAATCAGGAAGTGTCGGAGGCAGCGTGAGCCTCCCACGCGTTACTCCTCGCCACTGAGAGATTGAGCTGCGCAGGTGAAAAGATGCGACTGCCGTTACCTCAAGTACCGGAGGGGACTTGTGCTATGTATGACTTAGTCCACATTGCAGCCGGCTTGTGGGAGGCAAGAAACGGTGTTCGTGACAGGGGAGGGTTGAATTGGATGATACGAAAATTGGGATGGGAGAAAAATATAGAAAATGGGAGAAAAAGTGGATAAAAAAAAATGAAATAAAGTAATGGTATTTATTCAACAACAGTTGATTGTATAGATTAGTATGAGTATCATTAATTGGATGCTCAATGAGTTCACCCACGGAAAGGTTGTTGGGACATTGATTCCGCACAGACGTTATATGTTGTTGCACTCCAGAAGGCATTTCAGTTAGCTAGTAGTAGAGGCTCTGTTGTGATTTTTGCACAATAAATATTCAACATTCTCTTTTGAGACTCCGCCTCAGACTTTTATCATTTGGCACTAAAAGCTAAACATTGTCACCAGTATGGCTGTCCGCAACATGTCATTAATTGTGTGCGAGAGGTAACTTAGATCAGTGACGACGTTAGCGTGAGCTAGGTTTGCATGAGCTAACGTTAGATGGAAACAAGACAATATAACGTTACTGGTGAAAAAGTGATTTACCTTGGAATACTCCTTTGCCAACTTGCTGTACTTTGCTTGCAGGTCTGCAGCCATTATTGCTGGATTATGAATAGTCCCAACTTTAGCCAAGGTAACTGTTAAGAGCTACAGGTAGTCTCTATATATCTCAATCACCTACTCGAGATATAAACCTGTGGCCGCTCGATATCCCCCGGCGAGGTGCTAAACTCGCCAAGTTCTCGAGTCAATTACTATTTCTGTCTAGATTACTTCAAGTCACTGGTCTAGTTATATCCAGTTGATATGAAATGTAATCATGAAGAGTTGTTAATCTCTTCTTGTTTGTAATAAACCGAATGTATTGTCTAGGAGAACTCTTATATGCCTATAATAAACATATTATATTATTATTATTACCATCATCATTATCATCATTTTACGAAAGGACTTGTAATACTGCTCATTTGAAAGCTCGGTTGTATTACTACTTTGTTAATAAGTATTACCACTGTACTAACACGTAATCATTGTTTGCACGCCCCAGCACCTCCTGTCCTCCTCCTCCGCCAGCGGGATCGACCATCCAAATCCTGCAGTGATTTAGACGGATCGATTTCCCACATAACTCGACAGAGTTCGTCGGACACAGAGATACCGGAACCCGCAAACAGCAAACATTGTCATGTATATTATTTATACAGTACATATATATAATATATCTTTTAGCTGAAAAGCATTAACCAGTCAATTGATTCAATCTGTATTAGGTTACAGTACATTTATAGTCACCATCAATAGGAACTCAGGGCGTCGGCCGGCATCGTGGCACATTGCTGGCTCCAGAAATCAGTCCAAGGACTCAAAAGATAATTTAAAAAAATCATCTTTATTTCAATGAAGTTACAAAAAAGACTGTATTGAAAATATCCATTACAGTTTAAAAGATTATATAAAACAAAACATCCTATCTCTTCTAAGATCGCAATGGCCTGACACGGCTTGTGCCTGCTATGGAAACTCTGAAAATCTTCAAATCTGTGCTCCGAGGCTGGAGCAGTCACTTTTATATTGATCCGGCATCACATTGCTATTGGTCTAAAAACAGTGACCTCACGGCGATGTCACTTCACTAGCCAACCAACGTACACTACACACCGATGAATTCTCCTCCCCCTGTATTCGTCACAGTAACCTGAGCAACCGACTACCTTGTGCTGGAAAATCCCTATTCGTTACTAGCAGAGGCCAGAGGCCCCAAGGTTGTTTTTACATTCCTGTTACATCCCAATGTATATATTCCCCAGTGTGTGTCTCCATGTGTGTGTGTTCTCCATTTTGTTTGTTTCCTCCCTCCAGCCATTGTTCCCTTCACCATTGGTCAATTCTTCCATTATTGCAATACAGCACCGATTGGTGGATGGCTTCAGACTCCAACACTCAATCCACACCACCCAATCATGGATCACCCCACACCTGTTAAAACATGGCTTCTCACTTCAGTCTTTCTCTCTCTCTGGCATGAGGCTAGGCTTGTTGTGATTTTGGTAAACCTGTAACTTTGACAGTATTGCATTTTGTTTATTGGCCTTTGGTGCTTAGTAGTAATTTCCTTGTGTGTGTATGGCCACAGAGAGAGCATTGTTAGCCATAGTTTGTTTTTGTATATATTCTGCTTTTGTTTCTGTATAATTAATGTGTTTTTCTCTCTTTCTCAGGAAGCACAGATGGGGTGAGCTGCCATTTCCTTTGGACATTGTTTTCTCCTGTTTTGGTTAGGTAAGAGTAGTTTAGGTAATGTAATCTCTTTTACCATAGATTAGATTGTGTTTATTTGGAGTATAGTGGTGTTTGTTTGTTGTTTTGGCCTGGGCTCACCCCTGAGCTACATGTGCTTCCTTTGCATCTTTCAATAAATATCATTGTTGTTTACAAACGTGGTCCATCTTTTCTGTCAACCAACTGTTATGTTACAGCCCTTTACCCTTAGACTCACAGGGGTCGTAACATAAATGGGGGCTCATCCGGGATCTTGTAACCCGTGTTCAATTGTTGGTTGATGGATTTGGTGAACTGTGTTTGTTTACACTTGTATAGTTATTAATTAATTTGTGTAAAAATGGCATTTGTGTAAAAAAAAATAATGGCAGTTAGTACTTTTGATCTGGGGAAATTCTTGAGCAATCCTACTTGGGAAGCGCTAGATAGCTGCCGCAAGGCAGACTTAGTGGAGATTGCCACACATTTTCAACTCTCGGTTCAACAAAAGCATCTTAAGCAGGATATCAGGTGTCTTGTGGTAGATAAGCTGTTGGAGCAGGGGACGCTTGTTTTACCTGCGGTCTCTGATGAACATGCAAGTCCTCCTGGTGAACTTACAGAAGCACCGCCTTCTGAGGAGCAAGCCCATGGTGCTGAAAAGGCAGGTGTGAACGTCACATTGCCACATTTTCACTTGACCTCTCCTGTGTCAACTGGGTCTCGAGAAGGGGCCCAGGTCAAGGTTAGAATAGCCCGTCTCCAGATGGAGGCTCAGGAGAAGGCACAAGCACGTGAGGCGGAGTATCGGCTTCGTAAAATGGAGCTTGAGGCGGAAAATGAAAGGGCTATTAACATCCGTAGGTTGGAGCTTGAGGTGGAAAAAGAGCTCAGACTGCGGGAGTTGGAGCTGGGAGACCAAAGGAGTGGATCCAACTCTGCTACACCGACTCCTCCACAAGGCCCGGGTATGTCCTCCTCCACAGCTTATTCATCACACACTTTTGATATAAGTAAACACATTGCTTTGGTGCCTCCGTTCCGAGAGACCGAAGTTGATACTTATTTTAATGTGTTTGAGCGTATTGCTGCTTCATTGCGCTGGCCAAGAGAGGTCTGGCCTTTGTTGCTTCAATGCAAATTGACTGGTAAAGCCCAAGAGGTTTGTTCAACACTTTCCCTAGAAGATAGTCTATTGTATGATACTGTGAAGGCTGCCATCCTTCGTGCATATGAGCTTGTGCCCGAAGCTTATAGGCAGAGGTTTCGCAGTCACAAGAGAGCTGTCAACCAGACCTTTGTAGAGTTTGCTAGAGAGAAGGGAACTCTCTTTGATAAATGGTGTGCAGCAAGCAAGGCCTCAGATCTTAACTCTCTCAGAGAACTCATTCTATTAGAAGAGTTTAAGAATCGTTTGCCAGAGCGTATTGTAATTTACCTGAGTGAGCAGAAAGTGTCCACTCTGCAGCAAGCTGCTGTATTAGCTGATGAGTTTGCGCTAACCCATAAAACTGTGTTTGTAGATAGGCGTGACTCGTTTCTCCCCCATGATTTGTCTCAGAGACCTTCTGTCCCCAACCATTCAGAATTCACACACCCCCGACCAAAAATGTCACCTCCACGCTCAAAAGACGAGCGGACATGTTACTACTGTCATAAATCTGGTCATGTTATTTCTGACTGTTTAACATTGAAACGTAAGCAGCAACCGTCCTCTCAGAACTTTAGACAACCCAAGGGGGTTGGTCTGATTAAAATGGCACCTGATTCCGATCAACAGATGCACAATGATCGGGATGTTCTCGATCCTTGTTTCAGGCCATTTACTTCCAAGGGTTTAGTTTCCTTGACAGGGGATCCAAAAGATCAGTGTACAGTTCAGATCTTACGAGATACTGGAGCCTCACAATCCTTTATCCTCTCTGATGTACTACCTCTGTCTGAGAAATCTTCCTGTGGTTCTAGTGTCCTAGTTCAAGGTATTGAGATGGGTTTCGTGCCAGCCCCGTTACACTGTATTCATGTACAATCTGATTTGGTCACTGGTTTCTTTAAAATAGGGGTGAGACCTTCCTTGCCAGTTAAAGGCATTTCCTTTATCATGGGAAATGATTTAGCTGGAGGACAGGTGAACGCTGTGCTGGAAGTGTTGGATCACCCAGACACAGATTCTCTGCCTGATGACTTGTCACAGAACTTCCCTGAAGTTTTTTCTGCAAGTGTTGTCACTCGGGCTCAATTGAAAAAGAGAGGTGATGAAATTAATTTGTCTGACTCTGTTTTTGCTTCAGCTTTTGTCAGGGAGGAGTTGCTGGCTCCAACTTCTGATACCGCTGACAAACCACCGACTCATAGTAAGGTACCCCCACAGACAACTGTAACTAGTTCCGACGCATTGAAGTTACCCGTTACTCGTGAAATGCTAATTACTGCCCAGAAGGCTGACCCTTCTCTTGCAAAATGTTTCTCTTCTCTTGAAACAGAACAGAGGAGAGAGTTGCATTCTTATTTTGTGGATGAAGGAGTTTTGATGCGTACATGGAGGTCCCATGGTACTAGACTGGCAGAGCATGCACAATCGGAGATAGGGCTACCAGATCAGGTACCAGACTGGAGCACTGTTTATCAGATTGTTGTCCCTGCAGTTTATCGTCAGCATGTACTGTTCTTGGCCCATGACCACCCTTGGTCTGGACACTTGGGAGTCACTAAAACATACAACAGAATACTTCAACATTTCTTTTGGCCCGGTTTGAAGTCCGATGTAGCACAGTACTGTCGTACCTGTAGTACTTGTCAGATCACCGGAAAGCCAAACCAGGTAATTCCACCTGCTCCCCTCTGTCCTATACCAGCGGTCGGTGAACCATTTGAACATGTCATAGTTGACTGTGTTGGTCCGTTGCCAAGGACCAAAGCCGGCAATCAGTTTTTGTTGACAATAATGTGTACCGCCACCCGTTTCCCTGAGGCTATCCCTCTTCGCAGAATTACAGCGCCTGTAATAATTAAGGCTTTGACGAAGTTCTTCTCCACGTTTGGACTGCCTAAGGTAGTACAAACGGACCAAGGCACCAACTTCCTGTCTAGGTTATTTGAGCAAGTGTTACAGTCCCTGGGTATCCGACATATAGTGTCCAGTGCCTACCACCCTGAAACTCAGGGGGCTCTAGAACGTTGGCATCAGACCTTAAAGTCCATGCTGCGTAAATATTGCTTAGACACAGAGAAAGATTGGGATGAGGGTGTCCCCCTTGTTCCATTTGCTGCGCGAGAGACCATACAGGAGTCTCTTGGTTTCAGCTCGTTTTTGGGCACACTGTTAGAGGGCCTCTGAAAGTTCTTAAAGAACGGTTCATGTCAAAGGGTGCCAGCACACCCACTAATGTTCTAGATTTTGTTAGCCAGTTTCGAGAGCGACTGCATCAGGCGTGCTCTCTCGCAAAAGAAGCGCTCTCTTCTTCCCAGAGAACTATGAAACGGCACTATGACGAGAAAGCTGTTTCTCGATCTTTCCAGCCAGGTGATAAGGTTCTAGTCCTGTTACCTATCCTTGGTTCTGCTCTTTCCGCTCGTTTTTCCGGACCGTATGCAATAGACAAGAAGATAAGTGATACAGACTATGTGGTTCGCACCCCTGATCGTAAACGTCACTCTCGTGTTTGCCACATCAATATGCTTAAACCATATTTTTCCAGAGATAGTGTGCAGGTGAAGACCTCAGACCAGACAGCCGGACTGGCCGTCTCTGCTGTTGCCTCAACTCCAATAGTTCCGGACTCTCCTGACGTTAGTGGTGAGGATGTAGATGGCTTGGAGTTGCGCAATGCAGCCCATCAGGGTGCTAGATTGTCCAACACTGAGATGTTATTGAACCTGCCCACTCACTTAGCACACTTACCTGAGGAGCAGCGAGAGGACATCACAAATTTGATTCAGGCCTACATGGCTCTGTTTGGTGATGTTCCCTCCTGTACTTCTGTATTGGCCCATGATATTAAAGTTAACAATGCTGTGCCTATCAAGCAACATGCATACCGTGTTAACATCACCAAGAGGGCCATGATGCAACAGGAGGTTGACTATTTGTTAAAACATGGTTTAGCCAAGCCAAGTTGCAGTCCCTGGAGTTCACCTTGCTTGTTAGCTCCCAAATCGGATGAAACTCCTAGATTTTGTACTGATTTCCGAAGGTAAATGCTGTCACCGTGCCTGATTCCTTCCCACTGCCCCGCATGGAAGATTGTATTGACAACCTTGGATCTGCCACCTATGTTAGCAAACTAGATTTGTTAAAGGGTTACTGGCAGGTCCCTTTGACCCCCCGTGCCTCGGAAATCTCTGCGTTTGTTACTCCTGAAATTTTTTTGCAGTATACTGTAATGCCTTTTGGAATGCGTAATGCCCCGGCCACTTTCCAGCGACTGGTGACCCTAGTCCTGGCTGGTGTTCCAAATTGTAATGCCTATCTCGATGACCTGGTTGTCTATTCGACCAACTGGCGTGACCACATGACAACCTTGCAAACTGTCTTTGACCGCTTAGCTGGAGCCTCCCTGACCCTTAACCTTGCCAAGTGTGAGTTCGGCAAGGCTACGGTTACCTATCTTGGTAAGCAGGTAGGACAAGGCCAAGTGCGTCCGGTGGATGCAAAAATATCTGCAATCACAACTTTTCCAGTGCCTACTACTAGGCGGGAATTGCGTAGATTCCTTGGGATGGCTGGGTATTACCGTGGTTTTTGCCGGAACTTTTCTTCTGTCGTCACTTCTCTCACTAGCCTGTGTAGCCCGTCCAAACCATTCATTTGGACAGCTGATTGTCAAAATGCATTTGATAGTGTTAAAGCTCTCTTATGCAGTTCCCCTGTTCTCTCTGCTCCAGATTTCTCCCTGCCGTTCCAGCTGGAGGTGGATGCCAGCGGGGTGGGAGCTGGAGGGGTGTTATTACAGGAAGATCATGATGGTGTCAGTCACCCGGTTTGTTATTTCTCCCGGAAATTTAACATACATCAACTAAACTATTCCACTATTGAAAAGGAGACTTTGGCTATGTTGTATGCGTTGCAACATTTTGAGGTGTATGTCGGTTCGAGCGTATTACCAGTGGTAGTATACACCGACCACAACCCATTGGTTTTTCTGTCGCGGATGTACAACCACTATCAGCGCCTCATGCGTTGGGCGCTCATAGTGCAAAATTATAACCTCAGCATAAAGCATAAGAAGGGGTCTGAGAATGTGTTGGCGGATGCTCTATCTCGGAGTTAAATCTCTCGTGCTGTCGACTTGTTCTATTTTGCTGTCGACTCGTTCTACTGTATATTGCTGTCGACTTGATCTATTTTTGCTGTCTACTCGGTCTATGTTGCTGTGGACTCGTTTTATGTTGCTGCTAGTTTTTTCATAGCTCTTTGTTTTGGAGTGCATGTTATCTCGGGGATGTTATCTCGTTGTTAAAGAAAGAAAGAAACATGTTTAGTTGGTAGTTTATGTAGGCATGTTTTTTGTCTTATGTATGGGGGTGTTACATCCCAATGTATATATTCCCCAGTGTGTGTCTCCATGTGTGTGTGTTCTCCATTTTGTTTGTTTCCTCCCTCCAGCCATTGTTCCCTTCACCATTGGTCAATTCTTCCATTATTGCAATACAGCACCGATTGGTGGATGGCTTCAGACTCCAACACTCAATCCACACCACCCAATCATGGATCACCCCACACCTGTTAAAACATGGCTTCTCACTTCAGTCTTTCTCTCTCTCTGGCATGAGGCTAGGCTTGTTGTGATTTTGGTAAACCTGTAACTTTGACAGTATTGCATTTTGTTTATTGGCCTTTGGTGCTTAGTAGTAATTTCCTTGTGTGTGTATGGCCACAGAGAGAGCATTGTTAGCCATAGTTTGTTTTTGTATATATTCTGCTTTTGTTTCTGTATAATTAATGTGTTTTTCTCTCTTTCTCAGGAAGCACAGATGGGGTGAGCTGCCATTTCCTTTGGACATTGTTTTCTCCTGTTTTGGTTAGGTAAGAGTAGTTTAGGTAATGTAATCTCTTTTACCATAGATTAGATTGTGTTTATTTGGAGTATAGTGGTGTTTGTTTGTTGTTTTGGCCTGGGCTCACCCCTGAGCTACATGTGCTTCCTTTGCATCTTTCAATAAATATCATTGTTGTTTACAAACGTGGTCCATCTTTTCTGTCAACCAACTGTTATGTTACAGCCCTTTACCCTTAGACTCACAGGGGTCGTAACAATTCCTTAGTGGCCAAACAGTATTGAAGTGAAAGCAATTCACACTTCGTGCATGAGTATATAGTACATAGCCCAACACATACTACAGATATATACAGATACACATACATGTATAATACAGTACATATATATATAGTATACAGTGTACACATATATATGCACATACTTGTACCTATCATTGTCTACTCTACGCAGGGTGTGCCAACCTGCTGTTTTTCATTGTGTAGAGCAGCTGCAGACGCTGTCTCTATGGCCGCATTCCTGGGAGTGACTCCTTTACTGCATGTTGGGCAGAGGAGAATGGCCTGTGTTCCTACAATACACAATATACCTGTACTATATACAACATACAATATATATTGTATATTGCATTGTATATATTGTATATATATATAAATATACAATACACCTGTACCAATCATTGGTTTTACTCTATGCAGGCAGGACAGGGTTAACATGTGCCGACTTGCTCTCAGCTCTAGGCCACAGATAGAGAGAAGCACATTCCCCCCCCCCCTCTAACAGAGACTGCACTTCTGCCTCCATTCCGACTGCACATTAACTGTAACATAGTTTTAAAGTGTATAAAGAATATACAGGTCACATACATAGCTCCAATCATACACAACAAACACAAGAACACTATACAAAGTGTCACTCGTTGACTTGTGGCACTTAACATGTGTTTACACATGTGTTTACACATAACGTGTTTCTTCTCAATTCCTAGTTGGCTGTGACACTTTACAGTAACGTTAAGCTAAAACTAGCTTTTCAGTAGTAAACTAGCAGTCTTAACTCTATGTAAAGTAATCTACTAGTAAACTAGCAGTCTTACGTCTATGTAAAGTCATCTACTAGTAAACTAGCAGTCTTACCTCTATGTAAAGTCATCTACTAGTAAACTAGCAGTCTTATGTCTATGTAAAGTCATCTACAAGTAAACTAGCAGTTTTACGTCTATGTAAAGTAATCTACTAGTAAACTAGCAGTCTTACCTCTAGTATTACCGAGCTATAGTCACTTTTTCGCACCTACTCCCGAACTACACATGTGCAGATTGACGACCTAGACTCCGTGGCCAATCTGCGCATGCGTAGTTCGGGAGTAGGTGTGAAAAGGCGACTATAGCTCGGCAGAGAAAGTGCCAATCGACTTGGGATTGGTTGCACAGTGTTCAGGAGACTCAGGCGTATAAATATCTATTGGATCATGTCTCCAGCACCCCCACAGCCGTAGCGACAACCACTTAATGTCGAGGCTCTCATACACATTCATTCATTTTCTCAAATCACAAGGATGTTATTCTGGGAGACAATACCCCCCACACACACCCACCACTGGAAACAACCTTTCCCCCCCCCACCGATAAGACTATGCAATGTCGCCCCCCATAGGATCTATAATGATTAAATTAATTAATTAAAAAACGATGCTTCGAACGGCCGTCCAAAAAACCCTGCCGAAGTTCGAATCCTAAAAACAGGCTTCCGGGACAGCTCTACATAGAGGTAAGACTGCTGGTTTACTAGTAGATGACTTTACATAGAGGTAAGACTGCTAGTTTACTAGTAGATGACTTTACATAGAGGTAAGACTGCTAGTTTACTAGTAGATGACTTTACATAGAGGTACGACTGCTAGTTTACTAGTAGATGACTTTACATAGAGGTAAGACTGCTAGTTTACTAGTAGATGACTTTACATAGAGGTACGACTGCTAGTTTACTAGTAGATGACTTTACATAGAGGTAAGACTGCTAGTTTACTAGTAGATGACTTTACATAGAGGTAAGACTGCTAGTTTACTAGTAGATGACTTTACATAGAGGTAAGAGGACAAGAGGCAGGGGAACTATGTGAGAATGCTGTTCATCGACTACAGCTCAGCATTCAATACCATAGTCCCCTCCAAACTCATAGCCAAGCTCAGGGACCTGGGCTTGAACTATGACCTCTGCCAGTGGGTCTTGGACTTCCTGGCGGGCAGACCCCAGGTGGTAAGAGCAGGCAACTGCACCTCCTCATCCATCACGCTCAACATAGGGGCCCCCCAGGGCTGTGTTCTGAGCCCCCTCCTCTACTCCCTGTACACACATGACTGCGTAGCACAGCGGAACAACAACACCATCATCAAATTTGCTGATGACACAGTAGTGGTGGGCCTGATCTCTGCCAACGACGAAAGGGCCTACCTGGAAGAGGTAGAGAACCTGTCACAGTGGTGTCAGGAGAACTGCCTCTCCCTGAACGTCAGCTAAACAAAAGAGATGATTGTGGACTTCAGGAGGTCGGGGGTCAAGGACTACAGCCCCCTCAGCATCGACGGGGCACCGGTTGAGAGAGTGAACAGTTTCAAGTACCTCGGAGCCCACATATCCGAGGATTTGACATGGACCACACACATTGACAGTGTTGTGAAGAAGGCACGACAACGCCTCTACTTCCTCAGGCGCCTAAGGAAGTTCCAAGTCAGTCAGAAGATCCATAGGAACTTCTACTCATGTACAATAGAGAGCATCCTGACTGGCAACATCACCTCCTGGTTTGGGAATAGCACTGCACAAGACCGTAGCAGACTACAAAGAGTGACACGTTCAGCCGAACGCACAATTGGAGGGGGGCTTCCCACCCTCCAGAACATTTACAACAAGCGGTGCAAGGGGAAGGCTAAGATAATTATTAAGGACTCGAGCCACCCGAACAACTGCCTCTTTGAACTGCTGCGGTCAGGCAAGCGATACCGGAGTCTTAAGGCGAGCACAGAAAGACTCAGAAGAAGCTTCTATCCCCAGGCCATCAGGCTGCTAAACGAACAATAAACACTATGCAACAACCATCAAATGCACACAGCACACACACCCACACGCACACACTCACTTAAACAAACAACACACTGCAGCACCCACTCTCCACACTTTAGATCACACAAACACACTTTATATTTATTGATAAAGGATTTGCACTACAACTCGTACACCTACTGTAAATTGTACCTAAATTGCACCTCATCCCATTTCTGCCTTGCACTATATAGTATTGTATATTAGTACACTGCACAGTATTGTATATTATATGGTAACTCAGTTACGTCTATTCTGCATCGAACATTGTACATATGTCTAAACTGAACACTGTGACCTCATTTTTTTTTTACTTCTAATTTACATGCTATACTATGTTATTTTATTTCATACTTATCTTGTTTTGCACAGTCTCTGGAGCGTAACAGTAAGAAGCATTTTGTATAAAAGTATTCTGTACTTCTGTATGACAACTATTAAAGAAACTTGAAACTTGAAACTAAGACTGCTAGATTAGTAATTACTTCATGTAACGGTTCTTATTCAGTCAGAGACAGAAGAGTGACTATGAACTGCTTTTTGACATGTATTGTCCCTCAGCTGCAGAAGACACATAAAACAACATATTTGTAGTCTTCTGGTCACTGCACATCATGCATACCCTCAGCAGAGAGATACAGAACTGCTCTGTTCTTTTGTAATGCCTCAATAATAGGGGTGCACCGATATATCGGTCGGGTATCGGTATCGGCCGATAAGTGCCTTGTTGACTGCTATCGGCCTATAAGCTCAAATGTGCCGATAGCAGTCGCCGATAAATACCCATCAATTTGTGTAGCGTCAAAAGGCAAAAAAAAAAAAGTTCACTCACACACACACAACGCCTGCCGTCCCCCACACACACACACACAATCTACTGCATCAAAGTAACTACTTATGATTAACAAGGCATTCCTTTTGTGGCATTAGCGTTATATAGTTAGTGTTACACGGACAATAACATCAGCATATTATTATTACCCATAGCAGCAAGGCATTACTCCGAGTCCGTTCATTAGCTCGGTTCCATTCCGTTGCTCATTCCGTACCCAACTACACATTCTGCAATCTGTTAATAAAGTTTTCAACCAGACAAATGTATAGAAAGGCTTTGTTTTATTATAACATTTGTTGCAGTAAAATCATTATGTCTCATTTGGTCATGCGTGGAGCGCCGGTCGGCGGGCCGGGCAGCTAACGTAGCTACGTTAAGTGTGTTCTGCTCTCGCATTCGCAAACAGAACAATGGCGGCATGCCCGGAAGTAGACAAATTTATAAACGCTTGCCGATTGGTGGTAAGGACAGCAGGAGTGGCGTAGCGGTGTGGCGTAATTGGCCGAATCGACTGTCAATCAAAATGGGTCCATTGCATTGGTTGAAAGCTCTGGTTGAGAGAATAGTATCCCGCTGCAGGCCGCAAGAATGGTTCCATTGCATTGGTTGAAAGCTCTGGTTGAGAAAATAGTATCCCTCTGCAGGCCGCAAGACGATACTGGGAGAGAGATAGTGATACCATAAACATATTTCTTGATGTTTCCTTTTTTTAAGTAAGTAAAGAGGCCTACAAATACAAACATACACATACAAATATACAGTAGTTTCATTAAAAAAAAAAAAGAATTTAAAAAAATAATTTTTTTTTTTTTTTTTTTTTTACAAATACTTATATACAAATATACAAATATCGGTATCGGTATCGGTATCGGCCGATAGTGTTAGTTGAACAATCGGTATCGGTATCGGCGGCCAATTTTCATATCGGTGCATCCCTACTCAATAACATTTACTTTATAAATAAATAGGAAAAAGAAAAGTGTTTTATCAAAATAGGATAAATGAAATTAAACATTATGGAAAGAAACTGTAAAACATTAAATGAGCTAATGGGCAGATCAGGGGACAACACACCGTCCTTTATAGAGTCAGGCAGTGCCTTCATTACTAAACCTCTAGATATTGCAAACTACTTTAATGATTTTTTTGTTGGGAAGATAGAGAAACTAAAAAGTGAGACAACATCATCACAATGTTTCAAAACAATTGATTAATGACCAACTAATGAGACATAAAGATTGTGAGTTTGACTTTCAAACTGTGCATGTGAATAAAGTAGAAGCATTTCTTAGTAGTGTAAATGTTGAAAAACCATCAGGATTAGGATCAGCGACTTGAGTCATTGAGAAAGAAGTGCTATATAAATAAAATGAATTGTTGTTATTATTATTAGATGGGAAACTCTTGGGTATGGTTTCTGGCTCTATTGCACTACCCATATCTCAAACAAGGGACTAAACACGTTTCGCAATTATGCCACATCAATGTGGAACGCCCTACCCAAAGCTGTAAAGGAATGTGAATCACTACCCACCTTCAAAAACCTACGGGAGTCTGCAATTCGAAACTGGCCCCTACAAATGTCCACTCCTAACCCAGTTGTACTGTAAATGACCAAGTATGGCTTTGTCAGTATTCCAATGTACAGTGTACAGTGTCCCCTACCCAACCCCCCCCACCCTCCAATGTACAGTTTCTACGTCAAATGTATATACTCTTTTTCTGGACACTTTTGTATCACAAACAGTACTGTATTTGCAAATCTGGTATGTCATAAATGTATAGATGTAGCAGTACTGTCTATCTGTATGTTGTGTATGTCATATGTCATGATGAATTGAAAATGGGGGACCCTGATGTAAACAAGACGAAAGTCTTTCTCTGGTCTGCATCCCCTTAACAATTGTATGTATTGAGCTGTACTGTACCCATTCTGCAATCTGTTAATAAACTTTTCAATCAATCAATGCCATATTTGTAATCTAAGTTTACTGAAAGGTGTATGTCCATTGGCATGGAAAGCTGCAAAAGTTATTCCACTACCCAAAAACAAGAAGGACATGTTTTCAGGTGCTAATAGCCGTCCTATCAGCATTCTTCCAGTGCTTAACCCTAACCCAGTGCTTAACTCTAACCCAGTGCTTAGCAATCTCATGGAAAGAATTGTTTGACCAGGTTTCCTCTTTTTTTCTACTAACAAACTCAACTCTGAATTTCAGCATGCGTACAAACAAACAAATCACTCCACACCTAACTCCTAACCCATAAGCTACAGTCTAGACATTTGTATGGCTGGGAGCTTTATACAATTCAACTCTTACACTAGACCAAAATAAAATCAAAACATTACTTAAAACAGAAATGGTAAACTAGCGCCACCTGCTGAACATAGCAGGCAATGCCACAGTGCATAGAGTTACCAGGTAAATACATTTACATTGATAAACATACAATATGCATGGAGCCACGTACCTGCAGAAGACACATACAACAACACCGCTGGAGTCTTCTGGTCACTGCACATCTTGCATACCTACATGTACAAAATTAAACAATTCATTCGTTTTTTCACCATAATAATAACTACGAGTGCAGCGAGTGAATGGAATGCATGAAAAGGCCGTAGCAATCATTGCGACATTTAACGTACCTATAAAACTAGTACTAGTGGTCAAATTAGCACAAATGTCATAAAACCATGTAATAAATTGAACGTTAAGCATTATGTATTACAAGTTCATACTTAAATGAGTTACATTTAGCAGAAAATAGTGAAATAAGGGAGCTATATTTCAAAGAAGCACCTACCGTCGGCAGATAGTGGGTACGGCAACACAACAGGGACAGACAGCGCGATATGCAATGACCCAAAACTTCACAGGTGGTGTGAAGGATCTCACTGCCACCTAGTGGTAGCCTATGTTACTGTATGTACTATGTTGATTGATTGAAAATGTTATTAACAGATTGCAGAATGGGTACAATACAGTACGGCTCAATACACACAATTGTTAAGGGGATGCAGACCAGAGAAAAACGTTTGTCTTGTTTACATCAGGGTCCCCCATTTTCAATTCATAGTGTCATTTATGACATACACTACACAACATATCATCATGACATTTATGGCATAGGACATACATGACATACAGGTATATAGTACGGTTACATTTGTGACATATACGATATGCAAATATACAGTACTGTTACCCATAGATCCTGACAGAGTATATACATATGATAGGGAGGGGACTGTACATTAGGAGGGGGGGAGAGAAATATACATACGGTGGGGAGAGAATATATACATACGGTGGCGGTGGGGAGGAGACTGTACATGAGGAGGGGGTCCGGGTGGGAGGGAGAGAAATATACATACGGTGGGGAGAGAATATATACATACGGTGGGGAGGAGACTGTACATTAGGAGGGGGTCGGGGTGGGTGGGTGGGAGAGAAATATACATACGGTGGGGAGAGAATATATACAGACGGTGGGGAGGAGACTGACTATTAGGAGGGGGTGGGCACCGTGGGGGGGTTTGGACATTTAGGATGGCCAGTTTCGAATTGCAGCCTCCCGTAGGTGCTCTTTAAGAGCGGTTTTGAATGTGGGTAGGGATTCACATTCCTTTACAGCTTTGGGTAGGGCGTTCCATATTGATGTGGCATAATTACGAAACGTGTTTAGTACCTTGTTTGAGCCGAATCTGGGTTTAACATGATTTGTTGAGCTTCCTCTGGTGTTGTGGTCGTGGTATTCACTGACCGTTGGGAAGTATTTCGACATGTACATGGGTACCTTAGTGGTGTAGTGTATCTTGTAGACCAGGCCCATGGACCGTTAAGGAATAAGAAGAAAACACACTTTACAGCTCCAGGTCTCACATGGCATTTGGTTTGATAATTTCACCTCATGGGATGAAACCACAGAGCTCTTGAACTGGTTGCTGTTAGACAAACTCTGTCCTTTGTTTTTCTGTGTCTTCTTTGATGTCAGTGAGTTTAAACCGGGATGAGGTTCACTAGTCTCCAGCCAATCATCACTGTCACCAGTATCAGTTCCAGAACAGTCTGAAGAGAGGAGCTGGTCACCTGTAGTTGGTTCTAAATCACCAGCTGTGTTCTTTCATCACTCTGCAGGAAAACAGCACTTACCAGTTACGCTCACAAGACAAGGTACTGCTGACCGAACCCTCCTCTAGGACTCTGTACGGAGGAAAAAACCTTCCAGTTTTCTGCCCCTAAGGCCTGGAATGAGCTTCAAAGAAACATGGATCTGGAGGAGCTTATATCACTACCATGTTTTAAAGCTATAGGATAAAAATCATGGAGGAAGAGGAACAAGTCTGCAAATGCTATGTTGCGTAACAGGTCACACTAAATTAATCTTGCCTGCCTTCAATGTACAACTCTGATGTGGTCCCCCTTTTCTTTTTTCTTTAAAATGCATACTGTGAATTTTATGAAATTGTGATTTGTAATAGTCTTAATTGCCGTCTTCTTGACCAGGTCTCTTGTAAAAGAGGTTTCTAACTTCAATGAGACAAACCTGGTTAAATAAAGTACAAATATGTCACAAACGGGTCAATTGTGACAAATAGGGAGTCCACACGTGAAAGCAATTTAACAATATAATTTATTTAAACCTATATAACACAACCAATCATTTATATAAACAATGAATATGTATAAGAATCAGTGATGAATGCAGTGTGTGGAAGAGTGAAAAGTGAAGTGTGGTGCGGTATGGTGTAAGTAAGGGATAATGTATAGCTACAAGGTCATCGTCGCAAAATAATTGACCGACACAGAGTTTAAAATACAGAGGCACCTCGCCAAGGTGTTTTAAACGTCAGTGAAGGTCAATTATTTTGCGACAATGATCGAGTATAGCTATACATTATCCCGCTTATTACATGGCTAACTTACTAACAATATACCTAATTCATTTTACATCGACAAGACAAGATCAAATGCAGACGCAGTTCTGTTCTGGCTCCGCTGTCATCGTCACACACACTCCGCTGTCAGTGCAGCCGGCAGGTGTGTCTGATTGGCTGCACTGATGCAGTGTGTCAGTGGGCTTGATTGCGAACAGCTGCGCACAGTGGTCATTATTGTTCGGCAGAGGTCCGTTATGTAAGGGATAATGTATAGCTACGAGGTCATTTTCGCAAAATAATTGACCGACACGTAGTTTAAAATACCGAGCCGCTTCGGCGAGGTGTTTTAAACATCAGTGAAGGTCAATTATTTTGCGACAATGACAGAGTAAAGCTATACATTATCCCGCTTATTACATGGCTAACTTAATAACAATATACCTAATTCATTTGACAAATCGCAGTTGTTCTGTGGCTCTGTCAGCCCAAATAAAGTGATTATTATTATCGCGGGCAGCCTCCGCTGTGTTCTGGCTCCGCTCGTCGCTCCGCCCCCTGTCATCGCCGGCAGCAGAACACCGGCAGTGTCTAATTGCACTGAAACAGTGTGTGTCAGTGGGCTTGATTGCGAACAGCTGCGCTCTGCGGTCATTATTGAAAAAACAGCGGTCATTATTGAAAAATAATGACCGCTGTCGGGGGGCTATTGACCAATCACAAGCAAGCATTTCGGCGAATGTGAAAACGCCATGTAATAAGTAAGGGATAATGTATAGCTACGAGGTCATTGTCGCAAAATAATTGACCGACACGTAGTTTAAAATACCGAGCCGCTTCGGCGAGGTGTTTTAAACGTCAGTGAAGGTCAATTATTTTGCGACAATGACCGAGTAAAGCTATACATTATCCCGCTTATTACATGGCTAACTTACTAACAATATACCTAATTCATTTGACAAATCGCAGTTGTTCTGTGGCTCTGTCAGCCCAAATAAAGTGATTATTATTATCGCGGGCAGCCTGCCTCTGTTCTGGCTCCGCTGTGTTCTGGCTCCGCTCGTCGCTCCGCCCCCTGTCATCGCCGGCAGCAGAACACCGCACTGAAACAGTGTGTGTCAGTGGGCTTGATTGCGAACAGCTGCGCACTGCGGTCATTATTGAAAAATCTGCGGTCATTATTGAAAAATAATGACCGCTATCGGGGGGCTATTGACCAATCACAAGCAAGCATTTCGGCGAATGTGAAAACGCCATGTAATGATTGCGAACAGCTGCGCACAGTGGTCATTATTGTTCGGCAGAGGTCCGTTATCGAGTATTATTACATGGCGTTTTCACATTCGCCGAAATGCTTGCTTGTGATTGGTCAATAGCCCCCCGATAGCGGTCATTATTTTTCAATAATGACCGCAGATTTTTCAATAATGACCGCAGTGCGCAGCTGTTCGCAATCAAGCCCACTGACACACACTGTTTCAGTGCGGTGTTCTGCTGCCGGCGATGACAGGGGGCGGAGCGACGAGCGGAGCCAGAACACAGCGGAGCCAGAACAGAGGCAGGCTGCCCGCGATAATAATAATCACTTTATTTGGGCTGACAGAGCCACAGAACAACTGCGATTTGTCAAATGAATTAGGTATATTGTTAGTAAGTTAGCCATGTAATAAGCGGGATAATGTATAGCTTTACTCGGTCATTGTCGCAAAATAATTGACCTTCACTGACGTTTAAAACACCTCGCCGAAGCGGCTCGGTATTTTAAACTACGTGTCGGTCAATTATTTTGCGACAATGACCTCGTAGCTATACATTATCCCTTACATAACGGACCTCTGACGAGCGCTATTGACCAATCACAAGCAAGCATTTCGGCGAATGTTAAACCGCCATGTAATAAGTAGGAATAGTATAGTTCAATGGGTGGTGGATAACCAGTTCAGAGGAGATCGAGAAGCCGAGAGAGAAGGTCAAACAGGGACACATGTATACAGGCAGCTCTCACTGCCCAGGTGAGTCTAATTGGGCTGACAAGCCCCCACTCTACCTTGCTCCAGGAGGGGCAGCAGACTCACCAACAAGTCACTGGCTGCTTCTGATAATCCACTGTCCTCTCCATCAGGTTCTGTTTTCATCTGTTCTGTTGAGGTGCTGGCTAGAGGCTCCGTCTCTCTGTTTTCCTCAGTCTGGGTTTGGTTAAACCATGAGGACTGAGGTTTCTCTTCATCATCGTCATCATCATGTTCACTCTTAACACTTTGAGTGCCACTCACGACTTTTCTCTGGTTTACGACCCGACCGTTGAATGCCACCCCAGAGTATTCTCGGGTATTTAATTTTTTATTAGCGATCTGAAATCATATTACATCACGCGAGCCTACTGTTGGAGATCCAGGAACCGCCGGCGCTCAGATGTGAAAAAAGCGCCCCCTATCATCTCCCAGATGGTAAATCACCCTTTTGGAATGGACTCAATGGAAGTGAATGGGAGAACGGATTTCTGACTCCACATTTTACTTCTCACTGATGCAGCCGGGGTCTAACAGAGTTCATTCTGGAGCCTCTGAGCCGCGCGGATCATGTGTTATACTGTACACACGATGGATCAATACATTTATCGATTTTTTCGAATGGCAATCGGAAATTGGAATAAACCATTTGGATACCATCTGACCTCAGGTAAGGAATCTATGTCATCAGTGTTAGGATAATCACTCGTTTTCACTGATATATAAGCGTTTATGTGATATGTGATATGGCTGTTTTGACTGTAAAAGCCATGAGGAAATAAGAGCAGCGATTATCAGCGTGCGGCATAAGCATGCGTGCGCACACATATACTATCGATCATCTAGCGTTTATTTGAAAACGATTCATAAATAGGCCGACAAATGACAACGTTCTGGATTATTCCAGTAAAAGGCGATTATCATAGGCATGGGTTGTTTTCCCGCGGAAAACGGGTGATTTTCAAAATGCTATCAAACGGAAATTAAGCGATAAAAATACAATCTGCCTTGCCAATGTTGACTGGAAAATGAGTCTTTGATAAGCGACGGGCAGATTAGACACATAGCCATAATTTAAAACATAGATTAGGCGATATTAACGTTAACATTGGCGCCGATGGTGGCATTCAGCGGGGTAAAAAGGAAAACACGGCCCGGCACTGAAAGTGTTAACAGGGACGGGGTTGAACGTGAACTAGATGAGGGAGGGAGGGACGTGAGTTTGTTTCTTCTCTGGTGTGAATCTTCATGTGTCTCTTTATACTTGACTTCTGATTAAATCCTTTCCCACAAACTTCACAACTAAATGTTTTTTCCGCAGTATGGCTTGCGATATGTACTTTTAAGTCACGTTTTGCACCAAATCTTTTAGGACACAGTGTGCAACTATAGGACTTTTCCCCAGTATGGCTTGCGATATGTACTTTTAAGTCATGTTTTGCATGAAATATTTTAGGACACAGTGTGCAACTATAGGACTTTTCCCCATTATGGCTTACGATATGTACTTTTAAGTCATGTTTTGCATGAAATATTTTAGGACACAGTGTGCAACTATAGGACTTCTCCCCAGTACGGCATCTTATATGTACTTTTAGGTGATCTTTTACACTAAATCTTTTAGAACACAGTGTGCAACAATAGGGCTTTTCCCCAGTATGGCTTGCGATATGTACTTTTAAGTCACGTTTTGCACCAAATCTTTTAGGACACAGTGTGCAACTATAGGACTTGTCCCCAGTATGGCTTGCGATATGTACTTTTAAGTCATGTTTTGCATGAAATATTTTAGGACACAGTGTGCAACTATAGGACTTTTCCCCAGTATGGCTTGCGATATGTACTTTTAAGTCATGTTTTGCATGAAATATTTTAGGACACAGTGTGCAACTATAGGACTTCTCCCCAGTATGGCTTGCGATATGTACTTTTAGGGAATATTTTCTACTAAATCTTTTAGGACACAGTGTGCAACTATAGGGCTTTTCCCCAGTATGGCTTGCGATATGTACTTTTAGGGAATATTTTCTACTAAATCTTTTAGGACACAGTGTGCAACTATAGGGCTTTTCCCCAGTATGGCTTGCGATATGTACTTTTAAGTCACGTTTTCTACTAAATATTTTAGGACACAGTGTGCAACAATAGGGCTTTTCCCCAGTATGGCTTGCGATATGTACTTTTAAGTCACGTTTTGCACCAAATCTTTTAGGACACAGTGTGCAACAATAGGGCTTTTCCCCAGTATGGCTTGCGATATGTACTTTTAAGTCACGTTTTCTACTAAATCTTTTAGGACACAGTGTGCAACAATAGGGCTTTTCCCCAGTATGGCATCTTATATGTACTTTTAAGTCAAGTTTTGCACCAAATCTTTTAGGACACAGTGTGCAACAATAGGGCTTTTCCCCAGTATGGCTTCCAATATGTACGTTTAAGTCAAGTTTTGCACAAAATCTTTTAGGACACAGTGTGCAACAATAGGGCTTTTCCACAGTATGGCTTCCAATATGTACTTTTAAGTCATGGTTTGCACCAAATATTTTAGGACACAGTGTGCAACAATAGGGCTTTTCCCCAGTATGGCTTGCGATATGTACTTTTAGGGAATATTTTCTACTAAATCTTTTAGGACACAGTGTGCAACTATAGGGCTTTTCCCCAGTATGGCTTGCGATATGTACTTTTAGGGAATATTTTCTACTAAATCTTTGAAGACACAGTGTGCAACTATAGGGCTTTTCCCCAGTGTGGCTTCTCATATGTTCTTCCAAGCGTGTGATGGCAGTACATTTCTTGCCACAAGCAGTACATGTCCTGTGAGTTTGAAGATGAAGTTTCAAGCTCTCTGTGGGTTCTAAATGGTTTCCACACAAACCACAGTCACTAGAATGGGCTGTAAAATGGCGCATTAAAGCTTTCCTAGTAGGAAAACATGTCCCACACACTTTACAGCTCCAGGTCTCACATGGCATTTGGTTTGATAATTTCACCTCATGGGATGAAACCACAGAGCTCTTGAACTGGTTGCTGTTAGACAAACTCTGTCCTTTGTTTTTCTGTGTCTTCTTTGATGTCAGTGAGTTTAAACCGGGATGAGGTTCACTAGTCTCCAGCCAATCATCACTGTCATCAGTATCCGTTCCAGAACAGTCTGAAGAGAGGAGCTGGTCACCTGTAGTTGGTTCTAAATCACCAGCTGGATCCAAGTTACTGACTGGTTCTGATAATCCACAGTCCTCTCCATCAGGTTCTGTTTTCATCTGTTCTGTTGAGGCGTTGGCTAGAGGCTCTGTCTCTCTGTTTTCCTCGGTCTGGGTTTGGTTAAACCATGAGGACTGAGGTTTCTCTTCATCATGTTCACTCTTCACAGGGACAGGGTTGAAAGTGAACTTGATATCAGCCTCCTCCAGACCTTGAAGCTGCTCTCCCTCCTGACTGGTCCAGAGTTCCTCCTGTTCCTCTTTAATCTGTAGGGACTCTGGCTCCTGGGTTTGGTTAAACCATGAGGACTGAGGTTTCTCTTCATCATGTTCACTCTTCACAGGGACAGGGTTGAAAGTGAACTTGATGATATCAGCCTCCTCCAGACCTTGAAGCTGCTCTCCCTCCTGACTGGTCCAGAGTTCCTCCTGTTCCTCTTTAATCTGTAGGAGCTCTGTCTGCTCCTGACCCAGACTGGGGCTCCTCTCATGCTGTTCAGGGGGAGCCTCCTCTTCACAGACAGAGAGCTGTGGGGGGTCTGGAGGGAGGCAGAATAATAACATGAATAGTAGTATTTGCATTAAAAAAATTCACAAGAATTCCTGTGCCTCAGGACAGTTCAGTCAGTATGTTCTTCCTGTGCCCCAGGTATGGTATGGTATGGTATGGTATTTATTTTAGACAACAAAACATATACAGATCATTACATCACATATTTGCTTTTGCCCCAGGACAGTTAAGTCAGTATGTTCTTCCTGTGACCCAGGACAGTTCAGTCAGTATGTTCTTCTTCAGTATGTACTGACATACTGACTGAACTGTCCTGGGGCACAGGAAGAACATACTGACTGAACTGTCCTGGGGCACAGGAAGAACATACTGACTGAACTGAAACTGAAATCAGCCCATCACAGCCCATATAAGGGACCATTTTAGGACGATTTGCCCACCGGCAATTTGGCGACCCCTAGTGGCTCGGGTGTGCATATTTTGTAATAAAACATATTTATATCGAATTAAAGCCCAATTTGTTGCCTGTGGATAGCCCTTTCAGGTGACAAAATCCATTGAGCAGTTCTCGAGTTACATGCCGGTATTCGAGGCTTGTGCAAAGTACACGGTATTGCGCAAAATACCACTCCCGACTCAGGCTGCAGTAGTTCCGTCAAACTAGATCCGATCTCGAAAATGCTTGTGGATCATTGTAGCCAATGAGTGTGGCTTCCAATGATACCCCATGTGGGGATGTATGAATCAGGGATCTAGGTGAAAAACTAAATTCTTTAACAGGAAGCCAAATTAATTGAAGTCTATGAGAAAAATGAGTTTTTCTTTGTACACAGTTTACCAAAATCACTCCTAATCACTCATTTCTGAATGGATATTTATGAAATTTGGATATGTACTACATAAGGCTTCAGGCTATGGCTCCGTCTGGATTTGTAAGCCATACCATCTTCTGGGGAAATACTACCTCTGGACTACTAACTACTACAGAAAAACTTGAGTAACAAGTTTTTCTACAACTCAAGTTCAGACCTATGTTACTCTATTACGTTAGCACTAAAAGTGACTTCAGAATGTCATCTTTCAAAAGAGACCAGGCTCATGCATGTGCTATAAGTATAAAGTATGTTGTTTTGGTTTGCAAAAAAGGTATGCAGTCCTCAAAAACAAACAGCCAATTTTGGGGGCGCTTGCTAAGAGGTTAAATGGATAGTACAGACGCCATGCCATCTCTCAGAATATACCGGTAATCTTAACCAGCCAATGGCATGGTAAAAGTTAGAAACACACACCATCGTATAGTAACACCTTCTCTGCTCTCTCCCCAGATACGGCAACCTCCACCCTCCTCTCAGCCAGGGTTTCCGTTAGCCATTTTTTTGGCCGGCCAACGTGGCCGATAAGATTCTAATTTACTGGTCAAATGTCAAATGTAACGGCCATATGTAACGTGCGTGTGTAATGCAGATACATGCGTGTGCAAAAATCCATGTTTAAAAGCAAAGCCAAACGCATTGTGTTGTAACAAAAATATGTTACGTAGAACAATTGCGCATATTGCGTAGCAAATATTGCGGTCAGAAAATGGTTTGTAAAGTTAGACGTATGTAGTATCTACTTACTTAACCCGGATCTCCTCTCTGGTAAACAAATACCCTGAAGACTAACAGGAGCACTCATTCAAGAGTACTACGACAAAATGACAAACGGTACAGCAACTTGCAATGGGCCTGCTCTACCAGATACACTACACCACTATGGTACCCATGTACATGTCGAAATACTTCCCAAAGGTCAGTGAATACCACAACCACAACACCGAGGGAGTTCCACAAATCATGTCCAACCCAGATTCGGCTCAAACAAGGGACTAAACACGTTTTGCAATTATGCCACATCAATGTGGCACGCCCTACCCACTAGAGATGTTCCGATACCATTTTTTCCTTCCCGATCCGATTCCGATACCTAAGCTTTGGGTATCGGCCGATACCGATCCGATACCAGTGCATACATTAAAAAAAAATTATATAAATTATAAAAAAAAATACAGCTACCTAACTGTTTTATATATACTGTTTTTTAGTAATAACTATAAAGTAATGGTATTTATTCAACAACAGGTGATTATATAGATTATTATCATTAATTGGATGCTCAATGAGTTCACCCAAAGAAAGGTTGTTGGGACATTGATTCCGCACGGACGTTATATGTTGTTGCACTCCAGAAGGCTCCGGTGACTTCAGTTAGCTAGTAGTAGAGGCTCTGTTGTGATTTTTGCACAATAAATATTCAACATTCTCTTTTGAGACTCCGCCTCAGACTTTATCATTTGGCACTAAAAGCTAAACATTGTCACCGGTATGGCTGTCCGCAACATGTCATTAATTGTGTGCGAGAGGTAACTTAGATCAGTGACGACGTTAGGGTGAGCTAGGTTAGCATGAGCTAACGTTAGATGGAAATAAGACAATATAACGTTACTGGTGAAAAAGTGATTTACCTTGGAATACTCCTTTGCCAACTTGCTGTACTTTGCTTGCAGGTCTGCTGCCATTATTGCTGGATTATGAATAGTCCCAACTTTAGCCAAGGTAACGTTAAACTAAAACTAGCTTTTCAGCTAGCGCTTCAGCTAATGCTAATAACACCAGCAACCGAACCCATCAGAGCTCCCCGTCAACACTGCTCTGTCGGGACGATGACATTTAAGAAAGTATCTGCTGTTAAAATGACAAACAGCATTGACACTTTAATTCACGGTCGATTAAAAACACGTTTGTTTTATAATGCTCACTCTCAGTACGTAGGAGGATACCGCACATGTTGTCGATAAATTACGTCATATGGGATCGGAGGCTAGCCTTTCGGCGTACTCGCTCGCTGATACCGATATCGGCATTTCCGATACTGGTATCGGTATCGGAACAACTCTACTACCCACAGCCGTAAAAAAATATGAATCCCTACCCACCTTCAAAACTGCTCTCAAATAGCACCTACGGGAGGCTGCAATTAGAAACTGGCCCCTGTAAATGTCCAACCCCCTCCTAATGTACAGTTCCCTGCCCCTCGTATGTATATATTTACTGTTAGGATCTGTTTAACAGTACTGTATATTTGCATATCTTGTATGTCACAAATGTAACAGTACTGTATATCTGTATGTCATAAATGTCATGATTAGATTAGATTTTTATATCTGTATATTGTGTATGTCATAAATGTCATTATGAATTGAAAATGGGGGACCCTGATGTAAACAAGACGAAAGTCTTTCTCTGGTCTGCATCCCCTTAACAATTGTGTGTATTGAGCTGTACTGTACCCATTCTGCAATCTGTTATTTAAAGTTTTCAATCAATCAAACTGGTCACAGGAGTCTTCAATAACGTTTGGATGGTAATCCATTTGTTGAAACAACATTGTGTTGGCAGACGGCTCCTGCTATCTTAAAAACTTTCGAACCCATTAATTAAGATTAAAATGCCAACGTAACAAACTAAGGTCCGAACGTTCGGGCTCAGCCCTACCTCTATTAGTGGTGGGGGAAAATATCGATACATAGTAGTATCGTGATACTTTGCGTGGCGATACTGTATCGATACAGGGACGCAAAGTATCGATATTTAATTATTTATTTATAAAAAAGAAAAAAGGAAGTTGCATTGTTCATTTCAATACCTGTCATAGTACAGTAGTCCACACACACGCACATGTGTGCATTCAGTTAAGTTGGAATATGACTGTAATACAAACAGTTCAGTTTGTCAGGTACATGCAACACAGATTAGAGTGTTTACATCCGTCTGCTTGAGAAAATACCATGTTCTACAATAAAAATTATTGAAGTGAGATGAACAGATTGAACATTATTTTATTAGATAAAACATGTTGACAAAGTTTTACTTTGCAGTTGAAAAAAGGTAATAAATCGCAATATATCACAATATTAATATCGCAATACTCAGCATATCGCAATATATTTAGTATCGCAATACTATTGTATCGTGACTCAAGTATCATGATAGTATCGTATCGTGAGGCCTCTGGTGATTCCCACCCCTAACCTCTATGTAAAGTAATCTACTAGTAAACTAGCAGTCTTACCTCTATGTAAAGTCATCTACTAGTAAACTAGCAGTCTTACGTCTATGTAAAGTCATCTACTAGTAAACTAGCAGTCTTACCTCTAGTTTTACCGAGCTATAGTCACTTTTTCGCACCTACTCCCGAACTAGAGAAAGTGCCGATCGACTTGGGATTGGTTGCACAGTGTTCAGAAGACTCGGGCGTATAAATATCTATTGGATCATGTCTCTCACACCCCACAGCCGTAGCTACAACCACTTAATGTCGAGGCTCTCATCCATTCATTCATTTTCTCAAATCACAACGATGTTCTTCTGGGAGACAATACCCCCCACACACCCACCACTGGAAACAACCTTTCCCCCCCCCCACCGATAAGACTATGCAATGTCGCCCCCCATAGGATCTATAATGATTTAATTAATTAATTAAAAAACGATGCTTCGAACGACCGTTCGAAAAACCCTGCCGAAGTTCGAATCCTAAAAACAGGCTTCCGCGACAGCTCTACATAGAGCCAGGTAAGACTGCTGGTTTACTAGTAGATGACTTTACATAGAGGTAAGACTGCTAGTTTACTAGTAGATGACTTTACATAGAGGTAAGACTGCTAGTTTACTAGTAGATGACTTTACATAGAGGTAAGACTGCTAGTTTACTAGGAGATTACTTTACATAGAGGTAAGACTGCTAGTTTACTAGTAGATGACTTTACATAGAGGTAAGACTGCTAGTTTACTAGTAGATGACTTTACATAGAGGTAAGACTGCTAGTTTACTAGTAGATGACTTTACATAGAGGTAAGACTGCTAGTTTACTAGTAGATGACTTTACATAGAGGTAAGACTGCTAGTTTACTAGGAGATTACTTTACATAGAGGTAAGACTGCTAGTTTACTAGTAGATGACTTTACATAGAGGTAAGACTGCTAGTTTACTAGTAGATTACTTTACATAGAGGTAAGACTGCTAGTTTACTAGTAGATGACTTTACATTATTGGATAGACTGCTAGATTAGTAATTACTTTATGTAACGGTTCTCATTCAGTCAGAGACAGAAGAGTGACTCTGAACTGCTTTTTGACATGTATTGTCCCTCAGCTGCAGAAGACACATAAAACAACATTTGTAGTCTTCTGGTCATTGCACATCATGCATACCCTCAGCAGAGAGATACAGAACTGCTCTGTTCTTTTGTAATGCCTCAATAACATTTACTTTATAAATAAATAGGAAAAAGAAAAGTGTTTTATCAAAATAGGATAAATGAAATTAAACATGGAAAGAAACTGTAAAACATTAAATGAGCTAATGGGCAGATCAGGGGACAACACACCCTCCTTTATAGAGTCAGGCAGTGCCTTCATTACTAAACATCTAGATATTAGGCTTGGGCGGTATCCTTTTTTTCACACCGTCAAACCTTTATGAAATAATACCCCGGCTTACGGTATTTGACGGTATGACTTTCATTTTCATCAGCGGGGGGGGGGGGGGGGGGGGGGGGGGGGGGCAACCCGTGTTACCAAGTAAACAAATCATCGTCAGCTCTGAGAATGGTAGTCCCGCACCGGTAGAAGCCCGCACCGTTTTAGCGTTAGCATCTAGCCTATAGCCATGGCAGACTATTTGATTCCTTAATAGGGGTGGGAATCACCAGTTTCATCACGATACGATACGATATCGATTCTTTGGACAACGATACGATATTTGCCGATATCACAAAGTCTGCCATGATACGATACGATTCGATTCAGGTGCCTGCGATCGATATGAGGCGATATTATGTGCCCATTTAACACAATCAGTCACATTTAGATCAACTAAAAAAAAAGGCTAGGGAAATATCAATTGATGTTTTTATTTTTTAGCTCTTCCAGACATTTAAATGAAAAACAATCTATTGTTTTTAATACAAATAGACCTCCCGTTCACTTTTTATATATTGAGCTTTAAACTTTAAGTAAAATGTTTTGGAACTCACAACACGCAAGCTAAAACCCCTATCTCTCCCAAACTTCCTACAATTGTTTTATGTTGCATGATGACCATGAATACATTTATGTATTCATGTTTAAATATCAACATTATCTGTCCATCCTCAGTAACACACACACACTGCCACTCCCCAGTCCCCACACACAGAAAGGTAGAATGCCCCCGCCCCTCCTCCTTCCCCTCTCCGTCTCCTGCTGCTTAGCTAACCGTGTTCATTTAGATATTTAACGCGACGTGGGCATAAAGGAATAGCGACGATGCAAAGCATGTTAGATGCATTTGACCCGTTGCGGGGGGAAAAACTGCACAGACTTATATCGGGTCGCAAAATAATAATAAATAGACGCTCTGTTCTGCTGTACAGAGCTACGCAGAGTTCCACAATACTGGGCGCCGGCGGATATGACTCGCGGATTTTCAAAATAAGAGTATCGCAATATGAATCGATCTTTTTACGTTGCATCGATCCTATTTGATTATTGATAATAGATCGATATATCGATCTGGATCGATGTATCGTCCCACCCCTATTCCTTAAGGGCTAGAAATTGCATGGGTTTTGGTCATATGCTCCCGAAATGCTCCCGTTGTTTGGCTACTTCTATGTGCAGTGAAAACTACTCGAATGCTTTATAACCTAGTCATTGATTTAGTTCAGGGTAATCTAAGATTAGCCGCAGAGCTAACGCTAGTTAACGTGAGCTAACGCTAGTTATTCATGCTCAGTAGCTCACAGAGAGAGATAAACAGCTGACAGCGGATAGTACAGGACGGTACAAATACAATAAAAAGGCGGTGGGGTAGGGCTGGGCGATATGACCAAAAACGTTATCGCGATAAAATTATAAAATTATTTTCATATAACTCGATATCGATAATTATCGTCGATATGTCTGTCAAGTTTAATTAACTTATTATGCCCGGCGCCGATACGCGGGCTGACTTGTTTTGCTGCTGTGAATGTCTCGAGAGTCGAGTTGATGTCGTCATCAGTCCGCGCACGTTAGCAGTTAGCCAAATCAAGCGGAGTATCTCATGTACTAAAAATGACCCTAAAATACTCTGTTCCGCCCAATTCATTGCAACGACGTCCACCGTATACCCCACACTACTATAACAGTTACCCTCAGAATTCAAAACACACACCAACTCGGCAGGTAACCTGTAAAATAGCGCCGTGCAAGCTAATTAGCCATAGCCAGCCTCGTTTTCCGAGCGGAGTATCTCATGACAATGTACTAAAAATGACCCTAAAATACTCTGTTCCGCCCAATTCATTGCAACGACGTCCATCGTATACCCCACACTACTATAACAGTTACCCTCAGAATTCAAAACACACACCAACTCGGCAGGTAAACTGTAAAATAGCGCCGTGCAAGCTAATTAGCCATAGCCAGCCTTGTTTACTGAGTCCTACCGCCGCGCCTCCTTCCGGGTCTCCTTCCGCTATCGGCCATCTCCTTCACTGATTGGTTGTTAGTGCGTGTGCTCATATCCAAGCTTGGAAAATCGATATATCGAAACTTTGCGACCACGTTTCATGTTTATTTCGAGGAAATAAATTATCGCGATAGTTATCGTTATCGTTTTATCGCCCAGCCCTAGGGTGGGGGCTGTTATGTAAACCTTGTACTCTTTAGTTCACATATAATAAGAGACGGATTATTTGCTTGCTCCACCAGTTGCTCCACAACAACACACACCAACTCTCGTCGCAACGCTTTACGGTATTTTCACAGCACTGTCGCAACATTACCGTAAAACGTGAACACCGTTGTGACCCACTCGCTCCACTAGACTGGTCTCGCCCTCTGCTGGCGCGTGTGTGCACTACACTCAAAACTCTGTTTCACTGTTATAGAAACTGAAGCGCATCTGTGATTTTGACGGTGACGGACGGTATTGATTTTCAATACCGTCGGGATTTCTTTTTTTTTTATATTTTTTTTATTATTGCAGAACAAAAATTATTAAAAGTCAGTACTCAACACACAATGCATAATGAAACTTTCCGTAAAGGTGGTTAAAATACATGCAAGTACAGAAACAAGATAAAACAAAAATAGTCTATAATAACATTTTAACCGTATACAGTGTATATCCAGCGAAATTACAATTATATAAATGTTAGTATAGAATATACCCCTAATACCTATTTTCTAAAACCCTACACACATATGCTCCAGCTCGAACCCCCCCCTCTCGGACCCCCTCTTGGATAGTACCTCCATTATCCCTCACTCCTAACCAGACACTACCATTATAAGCTAGCTTTTATTCTCTCCACCACTTCTACCCACATTGACATTTTGGATTCATTGAGACCCAGAATTCTTGCTGTAGATATTTCTTGATATATCACATCGAGATATGTAAGAAACCACACTTTCCGGCAAATTTTTTCCGGTTGAAACCAGCGTGATGCGATCAGTTTTTTAGCTACTGTGATACCCGATAAAACCAATCTCTTTAATTGTGGGTTCACTGCAAACTCAAAAACATCATTCAATAGTAATACCGAGGGGTGTACAGGTATATTCCAAGATACGAGTATTGATAATTGTTGGGACACATCTTTCCAGAATGCCTTGACTGGTGGGCAGTCCCAATACATGTGCATAAATGTTCCTTCGTCCCCGTTTGTACATTGGGAGCATTTGGAGTCTTGTTTAAGCCCCATTTTGCACAGCCTTATAGGAGTCAAGTATGTCCTGTGAATATAGTTCAGATTGATTTGTTGATGATCCGGGTTCCTTGATGTAAGTCGGACATTTGCCCAGGCTCCTTGCCAATCAAAGTCATTTTCCAGGTCTGGTATATCCCTCCTCCAGACAGTGTCTAGTTGAAGGGTTTCATACGAGGACGTTAGTAATTGATAATAAAAACCTGATACAAAACCTCCCAATGTTTCTCTTTCATAGAAAAATTTGTGGTATCTGTGGTGTTCAATTGGTATGAGTAATGGAACACCGTGAGACCTCAGACAAAGTCGTAACTGTATGTAAAAAAGCCATGTGGACTCGGTGAGGTTAAACTTTGTGCACATTTCGACATAACTACAGAGGCCCTGGTTATTAAAAATATCCCCTAATGAGTGTATGCCTTGCTCTTCCCATATAGGGAATCTTATAGGGCGTTTTCCCATTAAGAGTGCATTGTTATTGAATATGGGAGACTGTGATTATGCTGAAACTGAAGCGCATCTGTGATTTTGACGGTGACGGACGGTATTGATTTTCAATACCGTCGGGATTTCTAAATACCCTGATATACCGTCATACCGCCCAAGCCTACTAGATATTGCAAACTACTTTAATGATTTTTTTGTTGGGAAGATAGAGAAACTAAAAAGTGAGACAACATCATCAGATAACAATCTTTCAAAACAATTGATTAATGACCAACTAATGAGAAATAAATATTGTGAGTTTGACTTTCAAACAGTGCATGTGAATAAAGTAGAAGCATTTCTTAGTAGTGTAAATGTTGAAAAACCATCAGGATTAGGATCAGCGACTTGAGTCATTGAGAAGTGCTATATAAATTAAATGAATTATTATTATTAGATGGGAAACTCTTGGGTATGGTTTCTGGCTCTATTGCACTACCCTATGCCATATTTTAATCTAAGCTTACTGAAAGGCATGAAAAGCTGCAAAAGTTATTCCACTACCCAAAAACAAGAAGGACATGTTTTCAGGTGCTAATAGCCGTCCTATCAGCATTCTTCCAGTGCTTAACCCTAACCCAGTGATGAGCAAACTCATGGAAATAATTGTGTTTGACCAGGTTTCCTCTTTTTTTTTCTACTAACAAACTCAACTCTGAATTTCAGCATGCGTACAAACAAACAAATCACTCCACACCTAACTCCTAACTAGGGATGCTCGATATTGGCTTTTTTACCGATACCGATATTCCGATATTGTCCAACTCCAATTTCCGATACCGATACCGATATCAACCGATACCGATATATGCAGGGTTTCCCCCCCAAAAAACGGAATAATTTCAGGTAACTAATAATTTCACTGGATGCATTCAAAAGGCTTTCTAAATGTAAGCATTATCTGTGCAAAATATGATAATTAAAA
Organism: Notolepis coatsorum; assembly: GCF_963971535.1. Classification (NCBI taxonomy): domain Eukaryota; kingdom Metazoa; phylum Chordata; class Actinopteri; order Aulopiformes; family Paralepididae; genus Notolepis; species Notolepis coatsorum. The sequence goes on from NC_140171.1 coordinate 5,238,984, forward strand.
AAGTAAAAATGAACATTTTAAACCAACATGCATACTTTTGACAATAAATAAAATAAGAATTGGTTCTTACTTGCTTGCCTGGGTAAATAAAGGTTAAATAAATGTAAAAAAAAAAAAAAAAAAAAAAAAAATAATAATATGTCCGATAATATCGGACATCCCTACTCCTAACCCATAAGCTACAGTCTAGACATTTGTATGGCTGGGAGCTTTATACAATTCAACTCTTACACTAGACCAAAATAAAATCAAAACATTACTTAAAACAGAAATGGTAAACTAGCGCCACCTGCTGAACATAGCAGGCAATGCCACAGTGCATAGAGTTACCAGGTAAATACATTTACATTGATAAACATTGATTGATTGATTGAAAAGTTTATTAACAGATTGCAGAATGGGTACAGTACAGTACAGCTCAATACATACAATTGTTAAGGGGATGCAGACCAGAGAAAGACTTTCGTCTTGTTTACATCAGGGTCCCCCATTTTCAATTCATCATAACATATATGACATACATGACATACAGATAGACAGTACTGCTACATCTATACATTTATGACATATCAGATTTGCAAATACAGTACTGTTTGTGATACAAAAGTGTCCAGAAAAAGAGTGTATATACATTTGGCGTAGAAACTGTACATTGGAGGAGGTTGGGTGGGTGGGGTGGGGTTGGGTGGGTGGGGCTGTACATTGGAGGTGGGGGGGGGGTGAGGGCTGTACATTGGAGGTGGGGGGGAGGGTTGGGTAGGGGACACACACATTTTACACTGTACATTGGAATACTGACAAAGCCTTACTTGGTAATTTACTGTACAACTAGGTTAGGACATTTGTAGGGGCCAGTTTCGAATTGCAGTCTCACGTAGGTGTTTTTTGAGAGTGTTTTTGAAAGTGGGTAGTGATTCACATTCCTTTACAGCTTTAGGTAGGGCGTTCCACATTGATGTGGCATAATTGTGAAACGTGTTTAGTCCCTTGTTTGAGCCGAATCTGGGTTTTACATGATTTGTGGAGCTCCCTCTGGTGTTGTGATCGTGGTATTCACTGACCTTTGGGAAGTATTTTGACATGTACATGGGTACCTTGGTCGCGTAGTGTATCTTGTAGACCAGGCCCATTGCAAGTTGCTGTACTCTGTCGTCTACTCTAAGCCATCCTAGGTTGTCAAAGTGGGCAGGGGTGAGGTGGGTTCTAGGAGTCAGGTCAAGCAGTAGTCTGACTAGCTTGTTTTGAGATGTTTGTAATTTGTTTTTTAGTGCCTTTGAGGTGCTTTGGTACCATGAGGTGCAAGCATAGTCGTAGTACCCTTGAATGAGTGCTCCTGCTAGAGTCTTCAGGGTATTCTTGTTTACCAGAGAGGAGATCCGGTACAAGAATCGCGTTCGTTGGTTGACTTTTTTTATTACATTGGATGCCATTTTGTCACAGGAAAGATTAGACTCTAGGATGGAACCCAGGTAGGTAATTTCATCTTTCCTTGTGATAATATTGTCACCCACTGAAACCGAGAAGCCGTCGGTCTTGCTGAGTTTGTTATTTGAACCGAAGAGAATGGACTCTGTTTTGCCCATGTGTAATGATAGTTTGTTGTCGGCGAGCCATATGCAGATTTTGCCTAGTTCCGAGCTGAGGGCTTTTTCAACCTGTAACTTGTTCTTGTCAGAGACCAGCAGGGCTGAGTCGTCCGCAAACAGGAACAAGTTGCAGTCACAAGCTGACGACATGTCATTTGCATAAATTAGGAATAGTAGTGGTCCTAGTATGCTTCCTTGTGGAACACCACAGCTCACTGTGAGGGGGGGGGATAGGGTACCGTTTACCTCCACCATCTGTTCCCTCCCCTCCAGGTAGGATTGTATCCAGCTCACTGATAAACTATCAAAACCAATTGCTTTTAGCTTGTCAATCAGAATGGTGTGATTGACAGTGTCGAAGGCCTTTTGTAGGTCCAGCATGACCATGCCGCAGTATTTGCCCGCGTCCACCTCTTGTTTGATGTGGTCGTTCAAGTAGAGAAGCCAGAACAGGGCAGCACGGTTGGTACTGGGCTGCTCACTAAGGTCTAATGTGAGCCGTATGCATGCCCGCCTCTCTTGGCTTAACGTTGAAAATAGATTGTCTTTTAATATACTTGTGCTGTTCAAGTTGGTCATGAGCAGTAAGACTCCTGTTTTTATACATAATCAGATTGTTTTTAGTAATACTGTGCACGAGCATTACACTAGAGGTTCCAGTAGTGGGCAGCTTGAATTGCCAGGTCCTAGAACCAGCGCTCTGGGGAGATCTTTTATTTTTAGAGCATTAACTCTGTGGAATGGCCTGCCTCGGAACCTCTGCTGCATTTACAGTAGATTCACTTTTAAAAAGAATCTTAAATAGTTTTTAAATAGTTTTTAACACTGTAAAGTGGTTTTTTGTTTTTGTTTTACACTAATGTAATTTTAGCTATATTAATTGTTACAGTAGGTTCATTTTGCATTGTGTGTACTGACTTTTAATAATTTTGTTTTTTTGCAATGGTGATTGTTTTTGTGTTTTTTTGTGTGTGGACCCCAGGAAGACTAGCTGGTTGCTATCGCACCAGATAATGGGGATCCCTAATCAAATCAAATCAAATCAAGGTCGTTCTGAAGCCAGATTGGAATTCGTAGATTAGATTTTTTTCCGCGAGGTACTTTTCGATCTGTTCGTATACTATTTTTTCCATGACTTTCGAGATGGATGTAAGGATAGAAACAGGGCGGTAGTTGCCCGGGTCTAATTCGCTGCCCTTTTTGTGCAGGGGTGTTACTCTTGCAATTTTGAAGTCATTGGGGACGTGTCCCTGTTTTATGGAGAGGTTTATTATGTGTGTGATGACTGGGGTGATGGCTGCTGCTGAGTCTCTGAGGAATTTGGAGGGGATGTTGTCATGGCCAGTGGCCTTGTTTGGTTGGAGGGCGCTCAGTTTTTTGAGTACCTCATCTGTAGTTACCATTTCCAGTTTGAAGTCGTCTTTGTGGACGCCTTGGTTCTTGTAGTATGCTACTATGTGTTCTACCCCATACTGCCCTGAGTGGGAGGGTAGTTTGTTTACCAGTGTTGTGGCTATGTTTGTGAAGAAAGTGTTTAAGTAATTGGCTACATCCAGCTTGTCTGTGATGAGCGTGTTGTCCGTCTTTATGTTTATGTTTGAGAACCTGGTTTTAAGTTTTTTACTGCAGCCTAGTTGATTGTTGAGTAATTTCCAAAGTTCACGTGGTTTATTTTTGTTTTCCTCGGTTTTGTCATTGATGACATTTTTTTTTAGCAGTTTTGATCATGGAGTTTACGTCATTTCTTAGTCTGTTTCTTTCTAGTTTGAGTTCAGTCACGTGGTCTTGGAGTTCACTGCTCGTGCTTTTGGTAAGCTTTGACTGGCTTTTACGAAACTCAGAGCATTTTTTGTCTCTGGCTTTCATAGCGGTCAGTATTTCAGTGTGCATCCATGGCTCAGCGCGATTTTTTACCCTGGTGGTTCTTAGGGGGGCCATGTTGTTTAGTATTGATGAAAATTTGGTTTTGAAGCCAAGCCAAGTTTCTTCAACCAGTGTACCATTGAGTTCATCTGACCAGTCCAGACTCTCCAGTTCAAGGTTAAAGGCCTCGCTAGAGTAGGTTTTGAGGTCTCTAGATGTGACTGTTTTGTGACAGCCAGCCTTTAGTTTTAGCTTTTTGCGGGTACAGAATATCATATAATGATCACTTAACCCACATGCTATAACCCCTTTATTGGAGATTTTGGACTGTCAGAAGTCAGTATGAGGTCAATGGTAGTCTGAGTTGATTCACATATCCTTGTGGGTTGGGTGATTAGTTGGCTGAGGCCGTGCAGATCACAAAACCTATTGAAGGATTTGAAGACGGATGCATCTTTTTGTTGCATATCCGTGTTCCAATCCCCAATAAGAATTTTTTCCGCATCCTCAGCTCCAGCTAAGCACACATCCAGAGTATCATAAAAGCCAGTTTGATCTGGCGGTCTGTATATTGTGCCGACTAGAACAGATTTTGCCCTTTCAAATAAAATGTCCACCCATACGGTTTCAATTGTCTCATGATGAAAGTCAGTACGGGTAATGAATTTGGTGTCCTTATGTATGTACATACAAACACCACCTCCATACTGGTTTCTGTCATTACGGACTATAGTATAGTTCTCTAACTCTATTTCAGGGTCTGTTACAGATTGGTCAAGTTTAGTTTCAGTTTAGTTTCAGTAAAGCATATTATGTCTACCTTACCGCTCATAAACAGGTTTCTTATTTCATCCAGCTTATGCTTTATGCTGTTTACATTCAGGTGAAAAATGTGTAGTCCGTTTTTATTTGCTGTGGTATTGATGTCGTCAAGTTCCAGGTAATTGTCTTCGTCTGTGTCTGGCGCTGCTGTGGGGGAGGGTGGGGGGGGCTTTGTTGTTGTCTCCGTGAGGTCTGTGTGTTGGTGTGTGGGGAGGGGGGAGTCCTTTGTCCTGTGTCTTCTCTGGCGGCAACCCTTTGTCCTCCTGGGCTGGTAAACATAGCCAGCCTGGCTAGGTTGGCTAATTTAGCAGGCGATTTGACCGTGGGGTTGCCGGTTGGGGGGGCTTTGTTGTCGTGGGTGGGAAGGGGGGAGGGGTGGGTCGGGTCCCGCGCTGTGCTGGTACAACAAAAGACTCGTTCCAGAGTCCTTTGTTCATGGATGTTTTCGCTGTTAGCTCTGCTGGCTAGCCGGCTATCGGGCGTTGAGATGTTTAAATCCCGCGTCGAGTTGGTCGTCATGGTTTCGACCCTCGGTTCGCCTCCTCTCGTCTCTGCCTCACGTGTGCTCGTCTGCTGCAGAGTCATTGGGGAAGAGTCGCCGTCCGCGCATGGATGTAGCCACGGGTCGAGTTGTTGATGTTGTTGTTGGTCGCGATGGAAACCTCCCTCGCTTCTTGCGCTGCCAGACCAAGTCTTCTAGCCTGAGTTCTGGTCAAGACCGGGCCTGGGTTTAAATGAATGTCTCCCGAAAGTAGCAGAACCAGGATGATCATGGTCCTACGGTCCAATCTGCCATTCGGGGGTACGTTTTTACGTACCGGGCTCGCTGTTAGTAGCGTGTGTATAGCCGCCGTTCCGACGTCTAGATGTGCATGCATGGAGCCACCAGTGGTGCAGTGCTGGTATAACGCGGTATAACAGCGTTTTACCTCGGTCACTGAGGCTGAAGTACGCGCAATCGCGCACGGATATGTTCCCGCGTGTACGCGCAGTCACGCACACAAATCCGCTGTTCCCATTTGTTGTAACTAAGTACCGGCTCGGCCCGCGGGGCCGCGGCCACCGTTTTTACATAACAAAAGCACAGGTAGAGTGTCTCCAACGGCCACGTCCGCGAGTACACGGTATAAACGGATCATTTTGACAACAACAATAGTATCATGTTTATGTTCCTACCTGCAACGCAAGGATGCCACCGGGGGGGGGGGGGGGAGGGAGGGAGAGAGAGAGAGAGAGAGAGAGAGAGAGAGAGAGAGAGAGAGAGAGAGAGAGAGAGAGGGAGGGGGGGGGGAGAGAGTGTAAGAGGGGGAGAGAGAGAGAGTGAGTGAGTGAGTGAGTGAGTGAGAGAGAGAGAGAGAGAGAGAGAGGGGGTTGAGAGATTGTTAAGTAAGAGAGCGATGGAGAAATATATGGGGGTTGAGAGATTATTAAGTAAGAGAGCGATGGAGAAAGATAGGGGAAGAGAGAGAGTGAAGTAGAGAGAGATGGAGAAAGATAAGGGAAGAGAGAGAGTGAAGTAGAGAGAGATGGAGAAAGATAAGGGAAGAGAGAGAGTGAAGTAGAGAGATGGAGAAAGATAAGGGAAGAGAGAGAGTGAAGTAGAGAGAGATGGAGAAAGATAGGGGAGAGAGAGTGAAGTAGAGAGATGGAGAAAGATAGGGGAAGAGAGAGAGTGAAGTAGAGAGAGATGGAGAAAAGAGAGAGAGAGTTGAACATTGTACATATGTCTATACTGAACACTGGGACCTCTATTTTTACTTCTTTTTACATGCTACTTTATTTTATTTCATACTTATCTTGTCTAGCACAGTCTCTGGAGCGTGACAGTAAGAAGCATTTTGTATAAAAGTATTCTGTACTTCTGTATGACAACTATTAAAGAAACTTGAAACTGTTTTGAAACCACTGTTGTGAAACAAATTACATTGAAAAAATGTAAGTGATGTGTACTTTTTCCCCTTCTCAAAATAAAGAACCAAGTAAACACAAGTTGTCTGATTATTTTAAGTTTGCTTTTGTGTTTGTGTGTAAAACAATTTCTTTAATTGAATTAACTTAAACTAAAAGTAAATACAAACTAAATTAACAATGTAAATTTAGTTTGTATTTACTTTTCTAGTTTAAGTTGATTCAATTAAAGAAATTGTATCAATACATTTAAAACATTGTTTGTTTTTCAACCATATCTGTTGACAATATAGGCAACATCCTGCTACCTTTTTCAGCTTCTCTATTTCAAGGCAAAAAAAAGAAAAGAAAAATCTGTGCCAAAAGAAACTGTGCATGGAGCGTTTGACCTACTTTTTTCTACTAACAAACTCAACTCTGAATTTCAGAATGCGTACAAACAAACAAATCACTCCACACCTAACTCCTAACCCATAAGCTACAGTCTAGACATTTGTATGGCTGGGAGCTTTATACAATTCAACTCTTACACTAGACCAAAATAAAATCAAAACATTACTTAAAACAGAAATGGTAAACTAGCGCCACCTGCTGAACATAGCAGGCAATGCCACAGTGCATAGAGTTACCAGGTAATTACATTTACATTGATAAACATACAATATGCATGGAGCCACATACCTGCAGAAGACACATAAAACAACACCGCTGGAGTCTTCTGGTCACTGCACATCTTGCATACCTACATGTACAAAATTAAACAATTAATTCGTTTTTTCACCATAATAATAACTACGAGAGCAGCGAGTGAATGGAATGCATGAAAAGGCCGTAGCAATCATTGCGACATTTAACGTACCTATAAAACTAGTACTAGTGGTCAAATTAGCACAAATGTCATGAAACCATGTAATAAATTGAACGTTAAGCATTATGTATTACAAGTTCAAACTTAAATGAGTTACATTTAGCATAAAATAGTGAAATAAGGGAGCTATATTTCAAAGAAGCACCTACCGTCGGCAGATAGAGTGGGTACGGCAACACAACAGGGACAGACAGCGCGATATGCAATGACCCAAAACTTCACAGGTGGTGTGACAGGATCTCACTGCCACCTAGTGGTAGTTTATGTTACTGTATGTACTATGTTGATTGATTGAAAATGTTATTAACAGATTGCAGAATGGGTACAATACAGTACGGCTCAATACACACAATTGTTAAGAGGATGCAGACCAGAGAAAGACGTTTGTCTTGTTTACATCAGGGTCCCCCATTTTCAATTCATAGTGACATTATGACATACACAACATATATGACATCACCTAGAGGCTAATCTCTCCTGTGACAAAATGGCATCCAATGTAATAAAAAAAGTCAACCAACGAACTCGATTCTTGTACCGGATCTCCTCTCTGGTAAACAAGAATACCCTGAAGACTCTGGCAGGAGCACTCATTCAGGGGTACTACGACTATGCTTGCACCTCATGGTACCAAAGCACCTCAAAGGCGCTAAAAACAAAATTACAAACATCTCAAAACAAACTGGTCAGACTACTGCTTGACCTTACTCCTAGAACCCACCTCACCCCTGCCCACTTTGACAACCTAGGATGGCTTAGAGTAGATGACAGAGTACAGCAACTTGCAATGGGCCTGGTCTACAAGATACACTACACGACCAAGGTACCCATGTACATGGCAAAATACTTCCCAAAGGTCAGTGAATACCACGATCACAACACCAGAGGGAGCTCCACAAATCATGTTAAACCCAGATTCGGCTCAAATAAGGGACTAAACACGTTTCGCAATTATGCCACATCAATGTGGAACGCCCTACCCAAAGCTGTAAAGGAATGTGGATCACTACCCACTTTCAAAACCTCTCTCAAGAGACACCTACGGGAGACTGCAATGCAACACTGGCCCCTGTAAATATCCTAACCCAACCCCCTCCAATGTACAGTCATTTACCTAGTATGGTCTTGTCAATAGTCCAATGTACAATTTTGTTTGTTTGTACAGAGTCCCCCCCCCCCCCCCCCCCCTCAATGTACAGTTTTGCTTGTTTATACAATGTGCCCCCCCCCCCACCCACCTCCAATGTAAATTACCCAGTATGGTTGTCAATATCCCAGTGTACCCAACCCCCCCCACCCAACCTCCTCCAATGTACAGTTTCTACGTCAAATGTATATACTCCCTTTTCTTGACTCCTTCTGTATCACAAACAGTACTGTATTTGCAAATCTGGTATGTCATAAATGTATAGATGTAGCAGTACTGACTATCTGTATGTCATGTATGTCATATATGTCCTGATGAATTGAAAATGGGGGACCCTGGTGTAAACAAGACGAAAGTCTTTCTCTGGTCTGCATCCCCTTAACAATTGTGTGTATTGAGCTGTACTGTATTGTACCCATTCTGCAATCTGTTAATAAAGTTTTCAATCAATCAATCAATCAATGACATTTATGGCATAGGGACATACATACATGACATACAGGTATAGTACGGTTACATTTGTGACATATACGATATGCAAATATACAGTAGTGTTACCCATAGATCCTGACAGAGTATATACATATGATAGGGAGGGGACTGTACATTAGGAGGGGGGGGGGGGGGGGGGGAGAGAAATATACATACGGTGGGGAGAGAATATATACATACGGTGGGGAGGAGACTGTACATGAGGAGGGGGTCCGGGTGGGTGGGAGAGAAATATACATACGGTGGGGAGGAGACTGTACATTAGGAGGGGGTCCGGGTGGGTGGGAGAGAAATATACATACGTTGGGGAGAGAATATATACAGACGGTGGGGAGGAGACTGACTATTAGGAGGGGGTGGGGGGGTTTGGACATTTAGGATGGCCAGTTTCGAATTGCAGCCTCGCGTAGGTGCTCTTTAAGAGCGGTTTTGAATGTGGGTAGGGATTCACATTCCTTTACAGCTTTGGGTAGGGCGTTCCACATTGATGCGGCATAATTGCGAAACGTGTTTAGTACCTTGTTTGAGCCAAATCTGGGTTTAACATGATTTGTTGAGCTTCCTCTGGTGTTGTGGTCGTGGTATTCACTGACCGTTGGGAAGTATTTCGACATGTACATGGGTACCTTAGTGGTGTAGTGTATCTTGTAGACCAGGCCCATGGACCGTTAAGGAATAAGAAAACACACTTTACAGCTCCAGGTCTCACATGGCATTTGGTTTGATAATTTCACCTCATGGGATGAAACCACAGAGCTCTTGAACTGGTTGCTGTTAGACAAACTCTGTCCTTTGTTTTTCTGTCTCTTCTTTGATGTCAGTGAGTTTAAACCAGGATGAGGTTCACTAGTCTCCAGCCAATCATCACTGTCATCAGTATCAGTTCCAGAACAGTCTGAAGAGAGGAGCTGGTCACCTGTAGTTGGTTCTAAATCACCAGCTGTGTTCTTTCATCACTCTGCAGGAAAACAGCACTTACCAGTTACGCTCACAAGACAAGGTACTGCTGACCGAACCCTCCTCTAGGACTCTGTACGGAGGGAAAAAACCTTCCAGTTTTCTGCCCCTAAGGCCTGGAATGAGCTTCAAAGAAACATGGATCTGGAGGAGCTTATATCACTACCATGTTTTAAAGCTAGGATAAAAATCATGGAGGAAGAGGAACAAGTGTGCAAATGCTATGTTGCGTAACAGGTCACACTAAATTAATCTTGCCTGCCTTCAATGTACAACTCTGATGTGGTCCCCCTTTTCTTTATTTTTTCTTAATTTTATACTGTGAACTTTATGAAATTGTGATTTGTAATAGTCTTAATTGCTGTCTTCTTGGCCAGGTCTCTTGTAAAGTAAAAGAGGTTTCTAACTTCAATGAGACAAACCTGGTTAAATAAAGTACAAATATGTCACAAACGGGTCAATTGTGACAAATAGGGAGTCCACACGTGAAAGCAATTTAACAATATAATTTATTTAAACCTATATAACACAACCAATAATATATATAAACAATGAATATGTATAAGAATCAGTGATGAATGCAGTGTGTGGATGAGTGAAAAGTGAAGTGTGGTGTAAGGAGGATTATACAACGGCATGCAAATTTCTCTATTCTGATTGGCTGAAACAGCCCATTTACACGTATGTATCCTTCATAATCCACGCTCCTGGTCCCAGGACCCGCCCACCACCGAATCACATCACTCCGCCGGATCACTCCGTCGGAAAAAACAAGATGGCGGACAATAATCTTTAACAAATGGATATGTTGATAGCGTCATAACGACTAAATATAAAGCGATTCTGTCAAGGGGAACGTGTTAGTATTTTAAACAATGTTGGATGATGTAATTGATGGGTCTTGACTCAATCTAGAACAAAAGAAAAATCGCGGATTGATTGATAGATTAATTGATTGATTTAAATGTCTTCCTTCCTACTTTCCGACTGCAGCGTTCTCTCTCACACTGTCCGACGCTGGCGTACCCACAAACACACACATACACACACACACACACACACACACACACACACATACACACACACGCACACACACACTGTGACACACACACACACACACACACACACACTCCTGTCTGCAACAGCGGGGGAGTCAGACTGAGAGAGAAGCAGCGCTGTTTTAAGTGAGCATGGTCTATTGAATTGATTGATTGGTTGATTGCTAATTTTATTACTGTACCCCTGGTTTCCAACTGGTTAAGTTTAGGCTAAAAGAAATAAATAAAAAAATAGGGCGAAGAAAACGTTTTAATAAATTTTCAATCAATCATTCCAATAATACACAGTTGGATGTGTTAGTTGGTTGGATGCACTTCAAGCTGCTTCCACATGAGGCAACTTCTCTCAATCATTCCAATAATACACAGTTGGATGTGTTAGTTTGGTTGGATGCACTTCAAGCTGCTTCCACATGGAGTTGTGGGAACTACTTTTTCTGGCGGATGGTTTTTTCAATAAATCTTCGATTAATGTGTGTTTATTGTATAGAAATAAGGTTGGATGAATCTGGCAGTTGTATAAAAGCTTTACACCACGTGCAGTCGTGATTTGTGACCAATAAACCATGCCTAGGGGGGTCTAACGACCCTCGGCTGCGCCTCGGGCCTAACAACCACCCCTAGGCATGGTTTATTGGTCACAAACCACTCCTGCGTGTGATGTAATGCTTAAATAGTATAGTTCAATGGGTGGTGGATAACCTGTTCAGAGGAGATCGAGAAGCCGAGAGAGAAGGTCAAACAGGGACACATGTATACAGGCAGCTCTCACTGCCCAGGTGAGTCTAATTGGGCTGACGAGCCCCCAGTCTACCTTGCTCCAGGAGGGGCAGCAGACTCACCAATAAGCAGGCAGAGGGGGGGCCGTCACAAATAATTGAAATAAAAACAAGTCACTGGCTGCTTCTGATAATCCACTGTCCTCTCCATCAGGTTTGTTTTCATCTGTTCTGTTGAGGTGCTGGCTAGAGGCTCTGTCTCTCTGTTTTCCTCAGTCTGGGTTTGGTTAAACCAGGGGTCAGCAACCTTTACTATCAAAAGAGCCAATTTTCCCCCGTCCCACAAAATAAAATGCTCAGGGAGCCGCACAACATATTTACCCTTAAAATGAATATAACACAGTGTATAACGTTTTATATATCCCCAAGCATACCCCACATTTGGCATAAAACGCCTGACAATTGCATACCCAAAGTAATTTGCGATTTATTATACTTTATACTTATAGCACACAGTTTGTTGCATTAATGGGATTATAAAGCAACAAAAAGAAAAAATTTGACTTTTTAATTGCTGTTTTTACCTGTTTTTACCAAAGGAAAACCTCAAACTCTTATGAAGAGGAGAAAAACAACTGGCTGTGTAGACCTATTTTTTAATAAAACACAGAAGAGGAGACAAAACACTGGTGTCTGTAGACCGACTTTGAAATAAAACCCTGAACTATTCAGGTATATTTGAGTCCTTCCCTTATTTGTGGAACATTTATAAAATAGAAAGTAAACCTCAAACTCTTATGAAGAGGAGAAAAACAACTGGCTGTGTAGACCTATTTTTTAATAAAACACAGAAGAGGAGACAAAACACTGGTGTCTGTAGACCGACTTTGAAATAAAACCCTGAACTATTCAGGTATATTTGAGTCCTTCCCTTATTTGTGGAACATTTATAAAATAGAAATTGTCCACTTTGAAAAAAGAATACCATGTGTATACCTACTTTGAAATAACACACAGAAAAGGAGAAAAAACACTGGCATCTGTAGACTTACTTTGAAATAAAACCCTGAACTATGCAGCTCTATTAGAGTCCTTCCCTTATTTGTGGAAAATCTATAAAATAAAAAGTAACATTTTCATTGTTCGCAAATTTCTCACCACATATCAGGCATACAGGTAAGCCTTTTGTTGACTAAATATCTTAGTTGATGAAATATTTTTTCATTTCAGTGTCACAGTATGACATCGATCTCAAAAAAAAAAAAAAAAAAAATCTTTTTTTTTGGGCCAGGGAGCCACAGCTGATTGGCTAAAGAGCCGCATGCGGCCTCGAGGCCGCAGGTTGCCGACCCCTGGGTTAAACCATGAGGACTGAGGTTTCTCTTCATCATCGTCATCATCATGTTCACTCTTAACAGGGACGGGGTTGAACGTGAACTAGATGAGGGACGGACGGACGTGAGTTTGTTTCTTCTCTGGTGTGAATCCTCATGTGTCTCTTTATATTTGACTTCCGATTAAATCCTTTCCCACAAACTTCACAACTAAATGTTTTTTCCCCAGTATGGCTTGCGATATGTACTTTTAAGTCACTTTTTCTACTAAATCTTTCAGGACACAGTGTGCAACAATAGGGCTTTTCCCCAGTATGGCATCTTATATGTACTTTTAGGTGATCTTTTACACTAAATCTTTTAGGACACAGTGTGCAACTATAGGGCTTTTCCCCAGTATGGCTTCCAATATGTTCTTTTAAGCCACGTTTTCTACTAAATCTTTTAGGACACAGTGTGCAACAATAGGGCTTTTCCCCAGTATGGCTTCCAATATGTACGTTTAAGTCAAGTTTTGCACCAAATCTTTTAGGACACAGTGTGCAACTATAGGGCTTTTCCCCAGTGTGGCTTCTCATATGTACTTCCAAGCGTGTAATGGAAGTACATTTCTTGCCACAAGCAGTACATGTCCTGTGAGTTTGAAGATGACGTTTCAAGCTCTCTGTGGGTTCTAAATGGTTTCCACACAAACCACAGTCACTAGAATGGGCTGTAAAATGGCGCATTAAAGCTGCCCTATTAGGGAAACATTTCCCACAAACTTTACAGCTCCAGGTCTCACATGGTATTTGGTTTGATAATTTCACCTCATGGGATGAAACCACAGAGCTCTTGAACTGGTTGCTGTTAGACAAACTCTGTCCTTTGTTTTTCTGTGTCTTCTTTGATGTCAGTGAGTTTAACCCCGGATGAGGTTCACTAGTCTCCAGCCAATCATCACTGTCATCAGTATCCGTTCCAGAACAGTCTGAAGAGAGGAGCTGGTCACCTGTAGTTGGTTCTAAATCACCAGCTGGATCTAAGTTACTGACTGGTTCTGATAATCCACAGTCCTCTCCATCAGGTTCTGTTTTCATCTGTTCTGTTGAGGTGCTGGCTAGAGGCTCTGTCTCTCTGTTTTCCTCAGTCTGGGTTTGGTTAAACCATGAGGACTGAGGTTTCTCTTCATCATGTTCACTCTTCACAGGGACAGGGTTGAAAGTGAACTTGATACCAGCCTCCTCCAGACCTTGAAGCTGCTCTCCCTCCTGACTGGTCCAGAGTTCCTCCTGTTCCTCTTTAATCTGTAGGAGCTCTGGCTCCTGGGTTTGGTTAAACCATGAGGACTGAGGTTTCTCTTCATCATGTTCACTCTTCACAGGGACAGGGTTGAAAGTGAACTTGATATCAGCCTCCTCCAGACCTTGAAGCTGCTCTCCCTCCTGACTGGTCCAGAGTTCCTCATGTTCCTCTTTAATCTGTAGGAGCTCTGTCTGCTCCTGACCCAGACTGGGGCTCCTCTCCTGCTGTTCAGGGGGAGCCTCCTCTTCACAGACAGAGAGCTGTGGGGGGTCTGGAGGGAGGCAGAATAATAACATGAATAGTAGTAATTGCTGTCACCATTGGAAAGCCACCCATTTTAATAATTCACAAGAATTCCTGTGCCCCAGGACAGTTCAGTCAGTATGTTCTTCCTGTGCCCCAGGACAGTTCAGTCAGTATGTTCTCCCTCAGTATGTACTGACATACTGACTGAACTGTCCTGGGGCACAGGAAGAACATACTGACTGAACTGTCCTGGGGCACAGGAAGAACATACTGACTGAACTGTCCTGGGGCACAGGAAGAACATACTGACTGAACTGTCCTGGGGCACAGGAAGAACATACTGACTGAACTGTCCTGAGTTACAGGAAGAACATACTGACTGAACTGAAACTGAAATCAGCCCATCACAACCCATATCAGGGACCTTTTTAGGACAATTTGCCCACCGGCAATTTGGCAACCCCTAGTGGCTCGGGTGTGCATATTTTGTAATACAATATATATATCGGATTAAAGCCCCATTTGTTGCCTGTGGATAGCCCTTTCAGGTGACAAAATCCATTGAGCGGTTCTCGAGTTACATGCCGGTATTTGAGGCTTGTGCAAAGTACACGGTATTGCGCAAAATACCACTCCCGACTCAGGCTGCAGTAGTTCCGTCAATCTAGATCCGATCTCGAAAATGATTGTGGATCGTTGTAGCCAATGAGTGTGGCTTCCAATAATACCCCATGTGGGGATGTATGAATCAGGGATCTAGATAAAAAAACTTAATTATTTAACAGGAAGCCAAATTAATTGAAGTCTATGAGAAAACTGAGTTTTTCTTTGTACACAGTTTACCAAAATCACTCCTAATCACTCATTTCTGAATGGATCTTTATGAAATTTGGATATGTACTACATAAGGCTTCAGGCTATGGCTCCGTCTGGATTTGTAAGCCATACCATCTTCTGGGTAAATACTACCTCTGGACTACTACAGAAAAACTTGAGTAACAAGTTTTTCTACAACTCAAGTTCAGACCTATGTTACTCTATTACGTTGGCAGCACTAAAAGTTACTTCAGAATGTCATCTTTCAAAAGAGACCAGGCTCATGCATGTGCTATAAGTATAAAGTATGTTGTTTTGGTTTGCAAAAAAGGTATGCAGTCCTCAAAAACTAAAACTAAAACGGCCAATCTTGGGGGCACTTGCTAAGAGCTTAAATGGATAGTACAGACGCCATGCCATCTCTCAGAATATACCGGTAATCTTAACCAGCCAATGGCATGGTAAAAGTTATAAACACACACCATCGTATAGTAACACAGGGCTGTACACTGCGATCATCTCGTCGCAAATTGCCCCCTAATCTGGCCGGTGCGAGTGGAAAATATCATCTGGGGGCAAGCTTGCGAGTAGTGATTGCAACCCTTCATTCGCATTTCACGCCTAAATTAATCCATACAAATTGGATAAAACATTAGCCTACAACCAGGGCATAATGTTGCGGTTGTAATTTCATTAGACAGACCAGCGCGGACCTTTAATAACATGCAATTTTATTGACACGAGCAATGGGCTAACGTTAGCTGCTATCCACGGTATCCATTAGGATTATGCTAAGCTAACTAGCATTAGCTGCTGCTAACCCTGGACACCAGTCAAAGCGGACTCCACAACACTAGTTCCATTCGGGAGGAAAGGGGGTGGGTTATATTGACAACGCTTGACAACAGAAGTTTAAACATAACTTCATATTTATTGGTTATTCGTTTCTGTTACTGTATATCATCCACTTTCCATCTCCGTCTGTTAAATGCTTCCTGTTTACATTCGAGTGTGACGTCATCACCTACGGCAGCTTAGACGATCAAAACGCGAACCTAGAACAAAACCCGGGGGGGGGGGGGCTGGCTCTTTCATTCGTTCTCGCCCCCTCTCTCTCTCTCTCTCGCTCTGATTGATTGAAAACTTTATTAACAGATTGCAGAATGGGTACAATACAGTACAGCTCTCTCTACATTCAATGATTTAAAGTAGCCAAACGTTACAGACAGTATAAATACTAACTGGATAGTTGATGATATAAACATTTAATTTCATTATCTGAAATATTCTAAAATCATTAAGTCTGCTATAAGCCATTATCCCTTTGTGTGTGTGATTATTATTTTCTCATAGTAGTGTGTGTGTATATATATATATATATGTGTGTGTGTGTGTTTGGCTAAAGTGGATAGAAAACACAGTACTGTGCAAAAAAAAGGCACCCAAAAGTTTTTATATAAATGGTCTTAGATGTAAATAAATTTTTTATTAGTGTGTCAGTAGACTACTCTTAGTACATTTTCATTAAACTATTTTTTAAAGCATCTTCATGGTTTAATAATGCAAACATATGTTGCAGGGACTTATTATAATCATCATATTGGCATGACTGTATGCATCAAAGGGTTAAATCAAGCATTTTTAAGTGCTTTAGAGGAAATGTCAAAATATTGCGATATATATCGTGTATCGTGATATGGCCAAAAAATATCGCGATATCATTTAGAGGCCATATCGCCCAGCCCTACTATAATGGTAAAATAGTTATTTAAAAATTTGTCCCTAAAAAATATTCTTTGCCCCTAAATTTCTCATTTAGGGGCAAGTGTGCCCCTAGTGAAAAAGCTTAGCGTACAGCCCTGTAACACCTTCTCTGCTCTCTCCCCAGATACGGCAACCTCCACCCTCCTCTCAGCCAGGGTTTCCGTTAGCCATTTTTTTGGCCGGCCAACGTGGCCGATAAGATTCTAATTTACCGACCAAATGTAAAATGTAACGGCCATATGTAACGTGCGTGTGTAATGCAGATACGTGCATGTGCAAAAATACATGTTTAAAAACAAAGCCAAACGCATTGTGTTGTAACAAAAATATGTTACGTAGAACAATTGCGCATATTGCGTAGCAAATATTGCGGTCAGAAAATGGTTTGTAAAGTTAGACGTATGTAGTACCTACTTACTTACTTAACTCGGATCTCCTCTCTGGTAAACAAAAATACCCTGAAGACTAACAGGAGCACTCATTCAAGAGTACTACGACAAAATGACAAACATCACAAAACAAACTGATCATACTACTGCTTGACCTTAGTCCTAGAACCCACCTCACCCCTACCCATTTTGACAACCTAGGATGGCTTAGAGTAGACGACAGAGTACAGCAACTTGCAATGGGCCTGCTCTACAAGATACACTACACCACTAAGGTACCCATGTACATGTCGAAATACTTCCCAAAGGTCAGTGAATACCACAACCACAACACCCGAGGGAGTTCCACAAATCATGTCCAACCCAGATTCGGCTCAAACAAGGGACTAAACACGTTTTGCAATTATGCCACATCAATGTGGAACCCACTAGAGATGTTCCGATACCATTTTTTCCTTCCCGATCCGTTTCCGATACCTAAGCTTTGGGTATCGGCCGATACCGATCCGATACCAGTGCATACATTAAAAACAAAATTATATAAATTATAAAACTTTATTTATAAATTTTTTTTTACAGCTACCGTTTTATATATACTGTTTTTTAGTAATAATAAATAATGAAATAAAGTAATGGTATTTATTCAACAACAGGTGATTGTATAGATTAGTATTAGTATCATTAATTGGATGCTCAATGAGTTCACCCACGGAAAGGTTGTTGGGACATTGATTCCGCACAGACGTTATATGTTGTTGCACTCCAGAAGGCTCCGGTAACTTCAGTTAGCTAGTAGTAGAGGCTCTGTTGTGATTTTTGCACAATAAATATTCAACATTCTCTTTTGAGACTCCGCCTCAGACTTTTATCATTTGGCACTAAAAGCTAAACATTGTCACCGGTATGGCTGTCTGCAACATGTCATTAATTGTGTGCGAGAGGTAACTTAGATCAGTGACGACGTTAGCGTGAGCTAGGTTTGCATGAGCTGACGTTAGATGGAAACAAGACAATATAACGTTACTGGTGAAAAAGTGATTTACCTTGGAATACTCCTTTGCCAACTTGCTGTACTTTGCTTGCAGGTCTGCAGCCATTATTGCTGGATTATGAATAGTCCCAACTTTAGCCAAGGTAACGTTAAGCTAAAACTAGCTTTTCAGTAGTAAACTAGCAGTCTCAACTCTATGTAAAGTAATCTACTAGTGAACTAGCAGTCTTAACTCTATGTAAAGTCATCTACTAGTAAACTAGCAGTCTTACGTCTATGTAAAGTCATCTACTAGTAAACTAGCATTCTTCCAGTGCTTAACCCCTCCCTAACCCAGTGCTTAACCCTAACCCAGTGCTTAGCAAACTCATGGAAAGAATTGTTTGACCAGGTTTCCTCTTTTTTCTACTAACAAACTCAACTCTGAATTTCAGCATGCATACAAACAAACAAATCACTCCACACCTAACTCCTAACCCATAAGCTACAGTCTAGACATTTGTATGGCTGGGAGCTTTATACAATTAAAATCTTACACTAGACCAAAATAAAATCAAAACATTACTTAAAACAGAAATGGTAAACTAGCGCCACCAGCTGAACATAGCAGGCAATGCCACAGTGCATAGAGTTACCAGGTAATTACATTTACATTGATAAACATACAATATGCATGGAGCCACATACCTGCAGAAGACACATAAAACAACACCGCTGGAGTCTTCTGGTCACTGCACATCTTGCATACCTACATGTACAAAATTAAACAATTCATTCGTTTTTTCACCATAATAATAACTACGAGAGCAACGAGTGAATGGAATGCATGAAAATGGCCGTAGCAATCATTGCGACATTAACGTACCTATAAAACTAGTACTAGGTCAAATTAGCACAAATGTCATGAAACCATGTAATAAATTGAACGTTAAGCATTATGTATTACAAGTTCAAACTTAAATGATTTACATTTAGCAGAAAATAGTGAAATAAGGGAGCTATATTTCAAAGAACCGCCTACCGTCGGCAGATAGAGTGGGTACGGCAACACAACAGGGACAGACAGCGCGATATGACCCAAAACTTCACAGGTGGTGTGACAGGATCTCACTGCCACCTAGTGGTAGCCTATGTTTCTGTATGTACTATGTTGATTGATTGAAAATGTTAACAGATTGCAGAATGGGTACAATACAGTACGGCTCAATACACACAATTGTTAAGGGATTGCAGACCAGAGAAAGACGTTTGTCTTGTTTACATCAGGGTCCCCCATTTTCAATTCATAGTGACATTTATGACATACACTACACAACATATCATCATGACATTTATGGCATAGGGACATACATGACATACAGGTATATAGTACCGTTACATTTGTGACATATACGATATGCAAATATACAGTACTGTTGCCCATAGATCCTGACAGGGTATACATATGATAGGGATGGGACTGTACATTAGGAGGGGGGGGGGGGGGAAGAGAGAGAGAAATATACATACGGTGGGGAGGAGACTGTACATGAGGAGGGGGTCCGGGTGGGTGGGAGAGAAATATACATACGGTGGGGAGAGAATATATACATACGGTGGGGAGGAGACTGTACATTAGGAGGGGGTCCGGGTGGGTGGGAGAAATATACATACGGTGGGGAGAGAATATATACAGACGGTGGGGAGGAGACTGACTATTAGGAGGGGGTGGGGGGGTTTGGACATTTAGGATGGCCAGTTTCGAATTGCAGCCTCCCGTAGGTGCTCTTTAAGAGCGGTTTTGAATGTGGGTAGGGATTCACATTCCTTTACAGCTTTGGGTAGGGCGTTCCACATTGATGCGGCATAATTACGAAACGTGTTTAGTACCTTGTTTGAGCCGAATCGGGGTTTAACATGATTTGTTGAGCTTCCTCTGGTGTTGTGGTCGTGGTATTCACGGACCGCTGGGAAGTATTTCGACATGTACATGGGTACCTTAGTGGTGTAGTGTATCTTGTAGACCAGGCCCATGGACCGTTAAAGAATAAGAAGAAAACACTTTACAGCTCCAGGTCTCACATGGCATTTGGTTTGATAATTTCACCTCATGGGATGAAACCACAGAGCTCTTGAACTGGTTGCTGTTAGACAAACTCTGTCCTTTGTTTTTCTGTGTCTTCTTTGATGTCAGTGAGTTTAAACCGGGATGAGGTTCACTAGTCTCCAGCCAATCATCACTGTCATCAGTATCAGTTCCAGAACAGTCTGAAGAGAGGAGCTGGTCACCAGTAGTTGGTTCTAAATCACCAGCTGTGTTCTTTCATCACTCTGCAGGAAAACAGCGCTTACCAGTTACGCTCACAAGACAAGGTACTGCTGACCAAACCCTCCTCTAGGACTCTGTACGGAGAAAAAGCCTTCCAGTTTTCTGCCCCTAAGGCCTGGAATGAGCTTCAAAGAAACATGGATCTGGAGGAGCTTATATCACTACCATGTTTTAAAGCTAGGATAAAAATCATGGAGGAAGAGGAACAAGTCTGCAAATGCTATGTTACGTAACAGGTCACACTAAATTAATCTTGCCTGCCTTCAATGTACAACTCTGATGTGGTCCCCCCTTTCTTTTTTCTTTAAAATGCATACTGTGAATTTTATGAAATTGTGATTTGTAATAGTCTTAATTGCT
The DNA here is from genome assembly GCF_963971535.1 of Notolepis coatsorum. NCBI lineage: Eukaryota > Metazoa > Chordata > Actinopteri > Aulopiformes > Paralepididae > Notolepis > Notolepis coatsorum. The sequence continues at coordinate 5,259,896 of NC_140171.1, forward strand.
GTCTTCTTGACCAGGTCTCTTGTAAAAGAGGTTTCTAACTTCAATGAGACAAACCTGGTTAAATAAAGTACAAATATGTCACAAACGGGTCAATTGTGACAAATAGGGAGTCCACACGTGAAAGCAATTTAACAATATAATTTATTTAAACCTATATAACACAACCAATCATTTATATAAACAATGAATATGTATAAGAATCAGTGATGAATGGAGTGTGTGGATGAGTGAAAAGTGAAGTGTGGTGCGGTATGGTGTAAGTAAGGGATAATGTATAGCTACGAGGTCATTGTCGCAAAATAATTGACCGACAGAGTTTAAAATACAGAGGCGCCTCGCCGAGGTGTTTTAAACGTCAGTGAAGGTCAATTATTTTGCGACAATGATCGAGTAATAATAGCTATACATTATCCCGCTTATTACATGGCTAACTTACTAACAATATACCTAATTCATTTTACATCGACAAGACGAGATCAAATGCAGAGGCAGTTCTGTTCTGGCTCCGCTGTCATCGTCACACACACTCCGCTGTCAGTGCAGCCGGCAGGTGTGTCTGATTGGCTGCACTGATGCAGTGTGTCAGTGGGCTTGATTGCGAACAGCTGCGCACACTCCGCACAGCGGTCATTATTGTTCGGCAGAGGTCCGTTATAGAGTAATAACTGATCTCTGACGCGCTATTGACCAATCACAAGCAAGCATTTCGGCGAATGTTAAAACGCCATGTAATAAGTAGGAATAGTATAGTTCAATGGGTGGTGGATAACCTGTTCAGAGGAGATCGAGAAGCCGAGAGAGAAGGTCAAACAGGGACACATGTATACAGGCAGCGTCTATACTTTCCGTAGCCGCATTTCTGGCAGACGTTCTCTCATTGGCCACTGACATGTTTTCCCAATAGGGTGACGAGCTGTGTCTTTGCCCATTTCCGCGTCGAACAGCCTGCAAACTACCTGGCGTTCTATCGCCATGCTCTAAGACAAACTTGTCTCTAACCTTAACCAACTTCGAAAGAGTGCCTAGGCTTAACCGTCGAAAGAACTTGCCGTCACGCTCTAAGACAAACTCTAACCATAACCAACTTCGAAGAGTGCCTAAAGGCCTCTGCATGCTACAGCAAATTCAAAGCAACTTCAACACAACATCGGCGCGATTTCAGCGCGGTTGTTGCAGAGAGTCTTGTAGACTGTGTTGCGAGGATGTTGCGTACCTGTGTCCAAAATCTAATCTAAAGACCCGTTGCGTTGGTATTGCGTAGCAGTGATTGGTTGGTAGTGAATGGGGGCGGGGCTGTCTGTCACTTCTAGTGTTCCTGGCTCGAGACCAAAAGAAAACTTTCTGACAGGAGCTCGAGACCAAAAGAAAACTTTCATTACACTTGTTTAATTGTTTGTTTAAAATGAATCAAATGCAGGAACGTATTGCAGAGGAGGTCCGAAAGTACCAACATTTATATAATAGCGGGTCTAAAGACTACAAGGATAGCATTATGACGATGAATTCGTGGAAGGAGATTGGGGAAACAATGGGGATGGACTGGGTTGATGTGGCGAATCTGGCGATATAACCATATTACACTATATACAAGAACACAAGCGAAAACAAACATAAACAGGGCTATTATTATACTAACGATGTATGGTTGAGAAGGGAAATCCGTTTGTAATTGCTAGAGTGCGCACCTTCGGCTGCCCAAAGTATTCAGGCGGGCTGGGCGCGCTCGAGCCGCACATCCGGGGTACATTTTGTTGCATCATAGGCTGCGCGTTGATTTTGCAGAAGCATAAAGGTAATGTGTCTGCAACACCGTTGCTTTGTCGATGTTGTGTTGAAGTTGCTCTGAAGTTTCTGTAGCATGCAGAGGCCTTAAGCCTAACCAGTGTAGAAGCTGGCGTCGGCCAATCAGAGAACGTCTGCCAGAAATGCGGCTACGGAAATTATAGACGCATACAGGCAGCTCTCACTGCCCAGGTGAGTCTAATTGGGCTGACGAGCCCCCACTCTACCTTGCTCCAGGAGGGGCAGCAGACTCACCAATAAGCAGGCAGAGGGGGGGCCGTCACAAATAAATGAAATAAAAACAAGTCACTGTCCTCTCCATCAGGTTCTGAACCGTTCTGTTTTCATCTGTTCCGTTGAGGTGCTGGCTAGAGGCTCTGTCTCTCTGTTTTCCTCAGTCTGGGTTTGGTTAAACCATGAGGACTGAGGTTTCTCTTCATCATCGTCATCATCATGTTCACTCTTAACAGGGACAGGGTTGAACGTGAACTCGATGAGGGAGGGACGTGAGTTTGTTTCTTCTCTGGTGTGAATCCTCATGTGTCTCTTTATATTTGACTTCCGATTAAATCCTTTCCCACAAACTTCACAACTAAATGTTTTTTCCCCAGTATGGCTTGCGATATGTACTTTTAAGTCACTTTTTCTACTAAATCTTTTAGGACACAGTGTGCAACTATAGGGCTTTTCCCCAGTATGGCTTGCGATATGTAATTTTAAGTCATTTTTTCTACTAAATCTTTTAGGACACAGTGTGCAACAATAGGGCTTTTCCCCAGTATGGCTTCCAATATGTACGTTTAAGTCACGTTTTGCACCAAATCTTTTAGGACACAGTGTGCAACAATAGGGCTTTTCCCCAGTATGGCTTGCGATATGTACTTTTAAGCCACGTTTTCTACTAAATCTTTTAGGACACAGTGTGCAACAATAGGGCTTTTCCGCAGTATGGCTTGCGATATGTACTTTTAAGCCACGTTTTCTACTAAATCTTTTAGGACACAGTGTGCAACAATAGGGTTTTTCCCCAGTATGGCTTCCAATATGTACGTTTAAGTCAAGTTTTGCACCAAATCTTTTAGGACACAGTGTGCAACAATAGGGCTCTTCCCCAGTATGGCTTCCAATATGTACATTTAAGTCACGTTTTGCACCAAATCTTTTAGGACACAGTGTGCAACAATATGGCTTTTCCCCAGTATGGCTTGCGATATGTACTTTTAAGTCACGTTTTCTACTAAATCTTTTAGGACACAGTGTGCAACAATAGGGCTTTTCCCCAGTATGGCTTCCAATATGTACGTTTAAGTCAAGTTTTGCACCAAATCTTTTAGGACACAGTGTGCAACAATAGGGCTTCGCAGTATGGCTTCCAATATGTACTTTTAAGTCACGTTTTGCACCAAATCTTTTAGGACACAGTGTGCAACAATAGGGCTTTTCCCCAGTATGGCTTCCAATATGTACTTTTAAGTCACGGTTTGCACCAAATCTTTTAGGACACAGTGTGCAACAATAGGGCTTTTCCCCAGTATGGCTTGCGATATGTACTTTTAGGGAATATTTTCTACTAAATCTTTTAGGACACAGTGTGCAACTATAGGGCTTTTCCCCAGTATGGCTTCTCATATGTTCTTCCAAGCGTGTAATGGCAGTACATTTCTTGCCACAAGCAGTACATGTCCTGTGAGTTTGAAGGTGAAGTTTCAAGCTCTCTGTGGGTTCTAAATGGTTTCCACACAAACCACAGTCACTAGAATGGGCTGTAAAATGGTGCAGTAAAGCTGTCCTATTAGGGAAACATTTCCCACACACTTTACAGCTCCAGGTCTCACATGGTATTTGGTTTGATAATTTCACCTCATGGGATGAAACCACAGAGCTCTTGAACTGGTTGCTGTTAGACAAACTCTGTCCTTTGTTTTTCTGTGTCTTCTTTGATGTCAGTGAGTTTAAACCAGGATGAGGTTCACTAGTCTCCAGCCAATCATCATTGTCATCAGTATCAGTCTCAGAACAGTCTGAAGAGAGGAGCTGGTCATCTGTAGTTGGTTCTAAATCACCAGCTGGATCTACGTTACTGACTGGTTCTGATAATCCACAGTCCTCTCCATCAGGTTCTGTTTTCATCTGTTCTGTTGAGGTGCTGGCTAGAGGCTCTGTCTCTCTGTTTTCCTCAGTCTGGGTTTGGTTAAACCATGAGGACTGAGGTTTCTCTTCATCATGTTCACTCTTCACAGGGACAGGGTTGAAAGTGAACTTGATACCAGCCTCCTCCAGACCTTGAAGCTGCTCTCCCTCCTGACTGGTCCAGAGTTCCTCCTGTTCCTCTTTAATCTGTAGGAGCTCTGGCTCCTGGGTTTGGTTAAACCATGAGGACTGAGGTTTCTCTTCATCATGTTCACTCTTCACAGGGACAGGGTTGAAAGTGAACTTGATGATATCAGCCTCCTCCAGACCTTGAAGCTGCTCTCCCTCCTGACTGGTCCAGAGTTCCTCCTGTTCCTCTTTAATCTGTAGGAGCTCTGTCTGCTTCTGACCCAGACTGGGGCTCCTCTCATGCTGTTCAGGGGGAGCCTCCTCTTCACAGACAGAGAGCTGTGGGGGGTCTGGAGGGAGGCAGAATAATAACATGAATAGTAGTAATTGCTGTCACCATTGGAAAGCCACCCATTTTAATAATTCACAAGAATTCCTGTGCCCCAGGACAGTTCAGTCAGTATGTTCTTCCTGTGCCCCAGGACAGTTCAGTCAGTATGTTCTTCCTCAGTATGTACTGACATACTGACTGAACTGTCCTGGGGCACAGGAAGAACATACTGACTGAACTGTCCTGGGGCACAGGAAGAACATACTGACTGAACTGTCCTGAGGCACAGGAAGAACATACTGACTGAACTGAAACGGAAATCAGCCCATCACAACCCATATCAGGGACCTTTTTAGGACGATTTGCCCACCGGCAATTTGGCAACCCCTAGTGGCTCGGGTGTGCATATTTTGTAATACAATATATATATATCGGATTAAAGCCCCATTTGTTGCCTGTGGATAGCCCTTTCGGGTGACAAAATCCATTGAGCGGTTCTCGAGTTACATGCCGGTATTTGAGGCTTGTGCAAAGTACACGGTATTGCGCAAAATACCACTCCCGACTCAGGCTGCAGTAGTTCCGTCAATCTAGATCCGATCTCGAAAATGATTGTGGATCGTTGTAGCCAATGAGTGTGGCTGCCAATAATACCCCATGTGGGGATGTATGAATCAGGGATCTAGGTAAAAAACTAAATTATTTAACAGGAAGCCAAATTAATTGAAGTCTATGAGAAAACTGAGTTTTTCTTTGTACACAGTTTACCAAAATCACTCCTAATCACTCATTTCTGAATGGATCTTTATGAAATTTGGATATGTACTACATACTACGTCTGGATTTGTAAGCCATACCATCTTCTGGGGAAATACTACCTCTGGACTACTACAGAAAAACTTGAGTAACAAGTTTTTCTACAACTCAAGTTCAGACCTATGTTACTCTATTATGTTGGCACTAAAAGTGACTTCAGAATGTCATCTTTCAAAAGAGACCAGGCTCATGCATGTGCTATAAGTATAAAGTATGTTGTTTTGGTTTGCAAAAAAGGTATGCAGTCCTCAAAAACTAAAACTAAAACGGCCAATTTTGGGGGCGCTTGCTAAGAGGTTAAATGGATAGTACAGACGCCATGCCATCTCTCAGAATATACCGGTAATCTTAACCAGCCAATGGCATGGTAAAAGTTATAAACACACACCATCGTATAGTAACACCTTCTCTGCTCTCTCCCCTGATACGGCAACCTCCACCCTCCTCTCAGCCAGGGTTTCCGTTAGCCATTTTTTTGGCCGGCCAACGTGGCCGATAAGATTCTAATTTACCGGCCAAATGTAAAATGTAAAGGCCATAATTTGTGTAACGTGTGTGTAATGCAGATACATGTGTGTGCAAAAATACATGTTTAAAAGCAAAGCCAAACGCATTGTGTTGTAACAAAAATATGTTACGTAGAACAATTGCGCATATTGCATAGCAAATATTGCGGTCAGAAAATGGTTTGTAAAGTTAGACGTATGTAGTACCTACTTACTTACTTAACCCGGATCTCCTCTCTGGTAAACAAAAATATCCTGAAGACTAACAGGAGCACTCATTCAAGAGTACTACGACAAAATGACAAACATCACAAAACAAACTGATCATACTACTGCTTGACCTTAGTACTAGAACCCACCTCACCCCTGCCCATTTTGACAACCTAGGATGGCTTAGAGTAGACGACAGCGTACAGCAACTTGCAATGGGCCTGCTCTACAAGATACACTACCCATGTACATGTCGAAATACTTCCTAAAGGTCAGTGAATACCACGACCACAACACCCGAGGGAGTTCCACAAATCATGTCCAACCCAGATTCGGCTCAAACAAGGGACTAAACACGTTTTGCAATTATGCCACATCAATGTGAATCCCTACCCACCTTCAAAACTCCTCTCAAATAGCACCTACGAGAGGCTGCACAATTAGAAACTGGCCCCTGTAAATGTCCAACACCCCTCCCACCCACCCACCCCCTCCTACCCACCAACCCCCTCCTAATGTACAGTTCCCTCCCCCTCGTATGTATATATTTACTGTTAGGATCTGTTTAACAGTACTGTATATTTGCATATCTTGTATGTCACAAATGTAACAGTACTGTATATCTGTATGTCATCTATGTCATAAATGTCATGATTAGATTAGATGATTAGATTAGATGTTTATATCTGTATATTGTGTATGTCATAAATGTCATTATGAATTGAAAATGGGGGACCCTGATGTAAACAAGACGGAAGTCTTTCTCTGGTCTGCATCCCCTTAACACTTTGAGTGCCACTCACGAGATTTCTCGGTTTTTTTTTATAGGTGGTTGCGTGCCACTCACGAGATTTCTCGGATTTTTTTTTTTTTTTTTTCGATCTGAAAAATTATTGCATCACCCGAGCCTACCCGAGTATAGCCGAGGGGCGCCGGCGATCACTGTGGAAAAAAGCGCCCCCTGTCGTCTCCCAGATGACATAAGTGATTTTGGAATGGACTCAATGAAAATGAATGGGGAAAGAAATCCGGTACTCCACATTTTCCAGTTCACTGATCCAGCCGGGGTTACCAGAGTTCATTCTGGAGCCTCAGAGCCCCGCGGATCATGGAGTTCTACTGTATCGCGTTGGATCCATACACGTATCGATTTTTTCGAATGGTGATCAGGAATTGGAATATACCAGTTGGATACCATCTGATGTCAGGTAAGGACTCTATGTTATCAGTGGTAGGATAATCAGAGTAAGTTTGATGAAGTTATAAGCTGTTTTGTGAAATGTCTTCTTTCGGTTTCACTGTAAAACTCCGTGAGGAAATCAACGGAGCGATTATCAGTGCGCGGCCGTAATGTGCTTGCGTGCACGTATAATATTGATCATCTAGCGTTTATTTGAAAACGATTCATAAAAAGGCAGATGAATATCAACGTTGTGGAATATTCCACTAAAAGACGATTTTCATAGAATGCTCCAGAATGAGCTGTTTTTTATATCAAAACGGGGGCTTTTCTAACTGCTCTGAAACGGAAACGACGCGATAAAAAAACAATCTCCCTTCACAGCACTGACTGGAAAATAGTATTTGATAATGCGATGGGCAGATTAGACACATAGCCATAATTTAAAACATAGATTAGGCGATATTAACGTTAACATTGGCGCCGATGGTGGCATTCAAGCGGTAAAACGGAAAACCAGGCGTGGCGCTGAAAGTGTTAACAATTGTGTGTATTGAGCCGTACTGTATTGTACCCATTCTGCAATCTGTTAATTAAAGTTTTCAATCAATCAAACTGGTCACAGGAGTCTTCAATAACGTTTGGATGGTAATCCATTTTGTGAAACAACAGTGTGTTGGCAGACGACTCCTGCTATCTTAAAAACGTCAGAACTTTTTGTTTTAGGTTTATATAGCCGTTTTCTTTTTATACATTTCAACATTTGATGCTGCATTAATTCTCATTTCATTCATTGCGTTCATCATTGTAGTCATCACGTCAGTCCCAACTCCCTAACACACCGACTCTGCTTCGGGCGCTAAATTAATCGCCCTTTAGGCATCATATTAGAAGACGCTGATTGACTTGTGACTTTTAAATGATTCTAAACACAACATAGTACTGTGATATTCTAATATATATATCACATTCTGATATATATTTTCCGTGTAATATAAAAAAATAAATAAAAAACGAAAAATGTAATAAAAATGTAAATGCGGAGGTTCGAACCCATTCATTAAAATTAAAATGCCAACGTAACAAACGAAGGTCCGAACGTTCGGGCTCAGCCCTACCTCTATGTAAAGTAATCTACTAGTAAACTAGCAGTCTTACATCTATGTAAAGTCATCTACTAGTAAACTAGCAGTCTTACCTCTATGTAAAGTCATCTACTAGTAAACTAGCAGTCTTACCTCTATGTAAAGTCATCTACTAGTAGATACTAGTAGATTACTTTACATAGAATTAAGACTGCTAGTTTACTAGTAGATGACTTTGCATAGAGGTAAGACTGCTAGTTTACTAGTAGATGACTTTACATAGAGGTAAGACTGCTAGTTTACTAGTAGATGACTTTACATAGAGGTAAGACTGCTAGTTTACTAGTAGATGACTTTACATAGAGGTAAGACTGCTAGTTTACTGGTAGATGACTTTACATTAGAGGATAGACTGCTAGATTAGTAATTACTTTATGTAACAGTTCTCATTCAGTCAGAGACAGAAGAGTGACTATGAACTGCTTTTTGACATGTATTGTCCCTCAGCTGCAGAAGACACATAAAACAACATTTGTAGTCTTCTGGTCACTGCACATCATGCATACCCTCAGCAGAGAGATACAGAACTGCTCTGTTCTTTTGCAATGCCTCAATAACATTTACTTTATAAATAAATAGGAAAAAGAAAAGTGTTTTATCAAAATAGGATAAATGAAATTAAACATGGAAAGAAACTGTAAAACATTAAATGAGCTAATAGGCAGATCAGGGGACAACATACCCTCCTTTATAGAGTCAGGCAGTGCCTTCATTACTAAACATCTAGATCAGTGGTTCCCAAACTGTGGTGCGCGAGCGCCCTGTAGTTTTTTTTCTTTTACAATAAAATGTCATACAAATCTTAGTCAAACCTTTAGTATTATAGATATTAAACATGCTGGCAGAGTATTGTCGTGAACATTTTAATTAAATAAAGAAATTCCCTATCCATAGTCGCCGTGGGAAGAGATAAAATAAAAAATTAAATCTGTGCACGGAGACCAACAACAATTTTTTCTAACAGAAACCCATTGGGGGTGCGCGAGCTAGGTCGGGAGGTGACAGGGGGTGCACGGCCAAAAAAGTTTGGGAACCACTGCACTAGACCAAAAATAAAATCAAAACATTACTTAAAACAGAAATGGTTAACTAGCGCCACCTGCTGAACATAGCAGGCAATGCCACAGTGCATAGAGTTACCAGGTAAATTAATTTACATTGATAAACATACAATATGCATGGAGCCACATACCTGCAGAAGACACATAAAACAACATCGTTGGAGTCTTCTGGTCACTGCACATCTTGCATACCTACATGTACAAAATTAAACAATTCATTCGTTTTTTCACAATAATAACTACGAGAGCAGCGAGTGAATGGAATGCATGAAAAGGCCGTAGCAATCATTGCGACATTTAACGTACATAAAACTAGTACTAGTGGTCAAATTAGCATAAATGTCATGAAACCATGTAATAAATTGAACGTTAAGCATTATGTATTACAAGTTCATACTTAAATGAGTTACATTTAGCAGAAAATAGTGAAATAAGGGAGCTATATTTCAAAGAAGCACCTACCGTCGGCAGATAGAGTGGGTACGGCAACACAACAGGGACAGACAGCGCGATATGCAATGACCCAAAACTTCACAGGTGGTGTGACTGTGAAGGATCTCACTGCCACCTAGTGGTGAATGAATGAATGAATGAATGAAAACTTTATTTAACAGATTGCAGAATGGGTACAATACAGTACGGCTCAATACACACAATTGTTAAGGGGATGCAGACCTGAGAAAGACGTTTGTCTTGTTTCCATCAGGGTCCCCCATTTTCAATTCATATAGACATTTATGACATACACAACATATATGACATCATGACATTTATGGCATAGGGACATACATGACATACAGGTATATAGTACGGTTACATTTGTGACATATACGATATGCAAATATACAGTACTGTTACCCATAGATCCTGACAGAGTATATGATAGGGAGGGGACTGTACATTAGGAGGGGGGTGGGGGGGGTGGGAGAGAAATATACATACGGTGGGGAGAGAATATATACATACGGTGGGGAGGAGAATGTACATGAGGAGGGGGTCCGGGTGGGTGGGAGAGAAATATACATACGGTTGGGAGAGAATAATTATATGCATACGGTGGGGAGGAGACTGTATATTAGGAGGGGGTCCGGGTGGGAGAGAAATATACATACGGTGGGGAGAGAATATATACAGACGGTGGAGAGGAGACTGACTATTAGGAGGGGGTGGGGGGGTTTGGACATTTAGGATGGCCAGTTTCGAATTGCAGCCTCCCGTAGGTGCTCTTTAAGAGCGGCTTTGAATGTGGGTAGGGATTCACATTCCTTTACAGCTTTGGGTAGGGCGTTCCACATTGATGCGGCATAATTACGAAACGTGTTTAGTACCTTGTTTGAGCCGAATCGGTGTTTAACATGATTTGTTGAGCTTCCTCTGGTGTTGTGGTCGTGGTATTCACTGACCGTTGGGAAGTATTTCGACATGTACATGGGTACCTTAGTGGTGTAGTGTATCTTGTAGACCAGGCCCATGGACCGTTAAGGAATAAGAAGAAAACACACTTTACAGCTCCAGGTCTCACATGGTATTTGGTTTGATAAATTCACCTCATGGGACGAAACCACAGAGCTCTTGAACTGGTTGCTGTTAGACAAACTCTGTCCTTTGTTTTTCTGTCTCTTCTTTGATGTCAGTGAGTTTAAACCAGGATGAGGTTCACTAGTCTCCAGCCAATCATCACTGTCATCAGTATCAGTTCCAGAACAGTCTGAAGAGAGGAGCTGGTCACCTGTAGTTGGTTCTAAATCACCAGCTGTGTTCTTTCATCACTCTGCAGGAAAACAGCACTTACCAGTTACGCTCACAAGACAAGGTACTGCTGACCGAACCCTCCTCTAGGACTCTGTACGGAGAAAAAGCCTTCCAGTTTTCTGCCCCCAAGGCCTGGAATGAGCTTCAAAGAAACATGGATCTGGAGGAGCTTATATCACTACCATGTTTTAAAGCTAGGATAAAAATCATGGAGGAAGAGGAACAAGTCTGCAAATGCTATGTTACGTAACAGGTCACACTAAATTAATCTTGCCTGCCTTCAATGTACAACTCTGATGTGGTCCCCCTGTTGTGAAGGGCCAGATTAAAGTTGAGAATCTACATTTATTGTTTTATATACTTTGTATATTATTTATATATACACGGTATATCCCTTTAAACCTGCGTTCAAACCATAGTAATATTCACTTTCCTTATGAATAATGCCCCCCTGACGGCGGCGCCAGGCAGTCTCGCACTCAAGACAGGTGCAATGGGCGAGTTTGGGGCAAGTCGGGACATGCCCTTGGCAGTGTATTGATTCAGGACCAAGCGGTTAGGTTTGGGACTAGAAAACCACTTAAGTATATATGCTGGCGCAGGTGTGCACAGCAGCAGTTCGTCTAAACAAGCCAACGTGACAAGTTCGTCTAAACAAGCCAACGTGACAAGTTCGTCTAAACAAGCCAACGTGACAAGTTCGTCTAAACAAGCCAACGTGACAAGTTCGGTAACAGTGAAGTGAGCAGCAGTGCGTCTAACAGAGCGTTGAGAACATGTGCGAATAGAATAGTAAAGTGTCAGAGTTTAATGCAGTAACGTCAAGTTCGACCTAATTTAATGTGAAGTAAATAGTCGTTCATTTATTGTATATCGTGCAACCACAGTTCGTTCGTGTGTAGCATTGGACATGTGCACAGGAGAACCAGCGGCGACGATTTCAGAACCATTACTGGTTGGATTATATTGAGTTGGAACGTGTGACCACGGAGAAGAGCCTCGTTGATTTCCACTATCGTTTGGGATTCAACCTCGTGAGGATTACAACTCGGGCTGGCCTCATGGACAGAGGCTGGCTAGCTGTCATCAGTGCTATCGAGCATTTGGATTACAATTATTGCTTTGCTGCTGATCAAGGGATTTACAAGGACCGACTCCTGTACCTGGAGTCTCTTTATTCTTCATTGAATCAGACTGAGTATCCGAGCATTCCTCTACCCTCCAGGCCTTACACCCCCGGAGGGAACCCATTGTCTCCAGGCGGTACCAGTGTTGCCTTATATAGTTGCTACTATACGACAGGTGGTGTCAACTTAGACCCATCGTAGGATTCCTGCTATTCTTAGTGACTCATGCTATTGACTGACTTTACGCATATTCTTCGCCATACAAGCGCGACCCTAATTCTCCTTCTGTAACCTAATGTTGCATAATAATAATAAAATACCCTCAAATACTATTTCTTTGTCAATGCCGTGTTCTTGTGGGTGTTCACCATCTATATTTGATGTACTGTCTGGCCAGTAATTAAAGTACATAACTAGCAGTGGTTTAATCTATCACAATCTTTAATACAGTCAGGGTTTTGTAACCCCTCAGTTACACCCCCCTTTCTTTTTTCTTTAAAATGCATACTGTGAATTTTATGAAATTGTGATTTGTAATAGTCTTAATTGCTGTCTTCTTGACCAGGTCTCTTGTAAAAGAGGTTTCTAACTTCAATGAGACAAACCTGGTTAAATAAAGTACAAATATGTCACAAACGGGTCAATTGTGACAAATAGGGAGTCCACACGTGAAAGCAATTTAACAATATAATTTATTTAAACCTATATAAACACAACCAATCATTTATATAAACAATGAATATGTATAAGAATCAGTGATGAATGCAGTGTGTGGATGAGTGAAAAGTGAAGTGTGGTGCGGTATGGTGTAAGTAAGGGATAATGTATAGCTACAAGGTCATTGTCGCAAAATCATTGACCGACACAGAGTTTAAAATACAGAGGCGCCTCGCCGAGGTGTTTTAAACGTCAGTGAAGGTCAATTATTTTGCGACAATGATCGAGTATAGCTATACATCATCCCGCTTATTACATGGCTAACTTACTAACAATATACCTAATTCATTTTACATCGACAAGACGAGATCAAATGCAGACGCAGTTCTGTTCTGGCTCCGCTGTCATCGTCACACACACTCCGCTGTCAGTGCAGCCGGCAGGTGTGTCTGATTGGCTGCACTGATGCAGTGTGTCAGTGGGCTTGATTGCGAACAGCTGCGCACAGCGGTCATCATTGTTCGGCAGAGGTCCGTTATCGAGTAATAACGGATCTCTGACGAGCGCTATTGACCAATCACAAGCAAGCATTTCGGCGAATGTTAAAACGCCATGTAATAAGTAGGAATAGTATAGTTCAATGGGTGGTGGATAACCTGTTCAGAGGAGATCGAGAAGCCAAGAGAGAAGGTCAAACAGGGACACATGTATACAGGCAGCGTCTATACTTTCCGTAGCCGCATTTCTGGCAGACGTTCTCTGATTGGCCACTGACATGTTTTCCCAATCGCGTGACGAGCTGTGTCTTTGCCCATTTCCGCGTCGAACAGCCTGCAAACTACCTGGCGTTCTATCGCCATGCTCTAAGACGAACTCTAACCTTAACCAACTTCGAAAGAGTGCCTAGGCTTAACCGTCGAAAGAACTTGCCGTCACGCTCTAAGACAAACTCTAACCATAACCAACTTCGAAGAGTGCCTAAGCCTAACCAGTGTAGAAACTGACGTCGGCCAATCAGAGAACGTCTGCCATAAATGCGGCTATGGAAATTATAGACGCATACAGGCAGCTCTCACTGCCCAGGTGAGTCTAATTGGGCTGACGAGCCCCCACTCTACCTTGCTCCAGGAGGGGCAGCAGACTCACCAATAAGCAGGCAGAGGGGGGGCCGTCACAAATAAATGAAATAAAAACAAGTCACTGGCTGCTTCTGATAATCCACTGTCCTCTCCATCAGGTTCTGTTTTCTTCTGTTCTGTTGAGGTGCTGGCTAGAGGCTCTGTCTCTCTGTTTTCCTCAGTCTGGGTTTGGTTAAACCATGAGGACTGAGGTTTCTCTTCATCATCGTCATCATCATGTTCACTCTTAACAGGGACGGGGTTGAACGTGAACTAGATGAGGGACGGACGTGAGTTTGTTTCTTCTCTGGTGTGAATCCTCATGTGTCTCTTTATATTTGACTTCCGATTAAATCCTTTCCCACAAACTTCACAAATAAAAGTTTTTTCCCCAGTATGGCTTGCGATATGTACTTTTAGGTGACATTTTCTACTAAATCTTTTAGGACACAGTGTGCAACTATAGGGCTTTTCCCCAGTATGGCTTCTCATATGTTCTTCCAAGAGTGTAATGGCAGTACATTTCTTGCCACAAGCAGTACATGTCCTGTGAGTTTGAAGGTGAAGTTTCAAGCTCTCTGTGGGTTCTAAATGGTTTCCACACAAACCACAGTCACTAGAATGGGCTGTAAAATGGCGCATTAAAGCTGTCCTATTAGGAAAACATTTCCCACACACTTTACAGCTCCAGGTCTCACATGGTATTTGGTTTGATAATTTCACCTCATGGGATGAAACCACAGAGCTCTTGAACTGGTTGCTGTTAGACAAACTCTGTCCTTTGTTTTTCTGTGTCTTCTTTGATGTCAGTGAGTTTAAACCAGGATGAGGTTCACTAGTCTCCAGCCAATCATCACTGTCATCAGTATCAGTCTCAGAACAGTCTGAAGAGAGGAGCTGGTCACCTGTAGTTGGTTCTAAATCACCAGCTGGATCTAAATTACTGACTGGTTCTGATAATCCACAGTCCTCTCCATCAGGTTCTGTTTTCATCTGTTCTGTTGAGGTGCTGGCTAGAGGCTCTGTCTCTCTGTTTTCCTCAGTCTGGGTTTGGTTAAACCATGAGGACTGAGGTTTCTCTTCATCATGTTCACTCTTCACAGGGACAGGGTTGAAAGTGAACTTGATATCAGCCTCCTCCAGACCTTGAAGCTGCTCTCCCTCCTGACTGGTCCAGAGTTCCTCCTGTTCCTCTTTAATCTGTAGGGGCTCTGGCTCCTGGGTTTGGTTAAACCATGAGGACTGAGGTTTCTCTTCATCATGTTCACTCTTCACAGGGACAGGGTTGAAAGTGAACTTGATGATATCAGCCTCCTCCAGACCTTGAAGCTGCTCTCCCTCCTGACTGGTCCAGAGTTCCTCCTGTTCTTCTTTAATCTGTAGGAGCTCTGGCTGCTCCTGACCCAGACTGGGGCTCCTCTCATGCTGTTCAGGGGGAACCTCCTCTTCACAGACATAGAGCTGTGGGGGGTCTGGAAGGAGGCAGAATAATAACACGAATAGTAATAATTGCTGTCACCATTGGAAAGCCACCCATTTTAAGAATTCACAAGAATTCCTGTGCCCCAGGACAGTTCAGTCAGTATGTTCTTCCTGTGCCCCAGGACAGTTCAGTCAGTATGTTCTCCCTGTGCCCCAGGACAGTTCAGTCAGTATGTTCTTCCTGTGCCCCAGGACAGTTCAGTCAGTATGTTCTTCCTGTGCCCCAGGACAGTTCAGTCAGTATGTTCTTCCTCAGTATGTACTGACATACTGACTGAACTGTCCTGGGGCACAGGAAGAACATACTGACTGAACTGTCCTGGGGCATAATTGCAAAACGTGTTTAGTCCCTTGTTTGAGCCGAATCTGGGTTGGACATGATTTGTGGAACTCCCTCTGGTGTTGTGGTTGTGGTATTCACTGACCTTTGGGAAGTATTTCGACATGTACATGGGTACCTTAGTGGTGTAGTGTATCTTGTAGAGCAGGTCCATTGCAAGTTGCTGTACTGTTTGTCATTTTGTCGTAGTACTCTTGAATGAGTGCTCCTGTTAGTCTTCAGGGTATTTTTGTTTACCAGAGAGGAGATCCGGGTTAAGTAAGTAGGTACTACATACGTCTAACTTTACAAACCATTTTCTGACCGCAATATTTGCTACGCAATATGCGCAATTGTTCTATGTAACATATTTTTGTTACAACACAATGCGTTTGGCTTTACTAGTAGATGACTTTACATAGAGGTAAGACTGCTAGTTTACTAGTAGATTACTTTACATAGAGGTAAGACTGCTAGTTTACTAGGAGATTACTTTACATAGAGGTAAGACTGCTAGTTTATTAGTAGTTGACTTTACATAGAGGTAAGACTGCTAGTTTACTAGTAGACTACTTTACATAGAGGTAAGACTGCTAGTTTACTAGTAGATAACTTTACATAGAGGTAAGACTGCTAGTTTACTAGTAGATGACTTTACATTAGAGGATAGACTGCTAGATTAGTAATTACTTTATGTAAAGGTTCTCATTCAGTCAGAGACAGAAGAGTGACTATGAACTGCTTTTTGACATGTATTGTCCCTCAGCTGCAGAAGACACATAAAACAACATTTGTAGTCTTCTGGTCACTGCACATCATGCATACCTCAGCTAGGGATATCCCGATCCGATCACGTGATTTTCCGAAGATCGGGATCGGCAAAAAAAGAAATAAAAAAATCTGCATTTTTTTTTTTTTTATTCAACAAACATGACCATGTTCACGTCTTAAACTCATACTGAGGCCTTAGTTTTGGTTTTAAATTGCATATCATCATTCATTTATTTATTGTCACACAGAGCAGAAGAATTTTGCCAAAACAAACCCAGTGCTGAGCAAAAACTCATGGAAAGAATTGTGTTTGACCAGGTTTGCTCTCAACTCTGAATTTCAGCATGCGTACAAACAAACAAATCACTACACACCTAACTCCTAACCCATAAGCTACAGTCTCACTCTAGACCAGTGGGGCCCAACCAGTCGATCGCGATCGACAGGTAGATCGCGGGCTGATTTCAAGTAGATCTCGATTAATAAAATTTTATTATATAATTTTTTTTTTATTTTTTTTTGCAAAATCAACTCTGCCTCTCCTTGTTAACTACAACAAGCAATGCTGTTTGTTATTTAAGATGAGGTCGGACTCGGCACTGACAGATTTGTGTTCATTATGCTGCTTTTATAAAGCCTCAAATGACGGCTTACAATATACAATTTTGGCTGTAGCTCTCGGCTAGGTGGTAAATTAAAAAGTAGATCTTGGTTCAAAAAAGGTTAGGCACCCCTGGTCTAGACATTTGTATGGCTGGGAGCTTTATACAATTAAACTCTTACACTAGACCAAAATAAAATCAAAACATTACTTAAAACAGAAATGGTTAACTAGCGCCACCTGCTGAGCATAGCAGGAAATGCCACAGTGCATAAAGTTAGCAGGTAAATTAATTTACATTGATAAACATACAATATGCATGGAGCCACATACCTGCAGAAGACGCATAAAACAACACCGTTGGAGTCTTCTGGTCACTGCACATCTTGCATACCTACATGTACAACATTAAACAATTCATTCGTTTTTTCACCATAATAACTACAAGAGCAACGAGTGAACAGAATGGGGTCGTCCCTATGTTCCCCGGGTCCTATGTTCCCCGATTGATTGATTGACATTTTTATAAATGTTTATTAATTATTAATGTCCGCCTTGTTTCGAACTGGTTAAGATTAGGCCCTCTTTCGAAGTTGGTTAAGGTTAGAGTTTGGAATCAGGGCTGGTGGTCTGACTATCTATCGCTAGGGGTGGGACGATACATCGATCCAGATCGATACATCGATGTAATTATCAATGATCGAATCGGATCAATGCGATGTAATAAGATCGATTCATATCGATACTCTTATTTTGAAAATCCTGTGGCGAGTCTCATATCCGCCCAAGAACAACAGCAGTAGCTCCGTGTGTGTAGATGTTACAGCATAGCATTCTCCCTTTCTGTGTGTGTGTGCGTGCGTCTTTGGAAAGACCAGATGAGGTCAGAGGAGTTTGATGTTTAAATGTTATTTAAACATAAACAATATAATACATAATAAATGTAGGCCTATACATGATCATGCAACATCAACAAATTGTTGTAGGAACGGTTTGGGAGAGGGAGGTAGGGAGGGGTTTTAGGTTGTGAGTTTTGAGTTCCAAAAATGTTTGCTTAAAGTTTAAAGCTCAATATATCAAAACGTGGCACTTTACAGTGAACAGGAGGTCTATTTGTATTAAAAACAATATTGATTTTCTTTTAAATGTCTGGAAGAGCTCAAAAATACAAATGTCAAATGATATTTTCATTACCTTTTTTTGGTTGATCTAAATGTTACTGATTGTGTTAAATGGGCATATGATATCATCTCATATCGATCGCAGGCACCTGAATCTAATCGTATCGTATTGTATCGTGAGAGACTGTGATATCGGCAAATATCGTATCGTTGTCCAAAGAATCGATATCGTATCGTATCATGATGAAACTGGTGATTCCCACCCCTATCTATCGCTACCGGGGAACATAGGACCCGGGGGCGTGAATACTTTCCCCAAGGCAGTTGTCCTTCCGCGTTCGGTTTACGCTGCCTGATTGGCCACTGACGCTTCTCTCAGCGCCCAATCGCGTTGCGCCTAGCTTTCAGTTCCACAGCCCAAGTCCTCGCCCATTTCCTCGTATTTTCATCTCTCTATATTAACGTAACGCTAGAGCTGCCGCGGTATTGATATTTTCCTTACCGCACAAATTTGCGAAATATTTCCTACCGCCGCGGTTATTACCGCACAGTGCGCACACAAAAAAAATCCGTTTGTCTCCGTGTGGGGATGCAGGCGGGGCCGCTTGAGTTAAGCCAGAGTTTAACACAGTTTCAATCAATCAATAACAACATTAACCAGACTCTCGTTGTGTCTATTGTGCTAAAGCTAACGTTACCTCATTGTGTCTATTCTACCAAGCAACCCGGGTTTAACGTTACCTCTCGTGTATATCTGCTGACGTTAGTATTAGGCTAATAACAACAAACTTAACACATCAGCGATCTTGTTGTGACACTAAACTTTCCGCTCTGTGGTAAATTGGGTTGATGTCGGTTTTGTTTCATCAATAAATGAGGCCGAATACACAGTGAATCCATCCTTTTCTGTTTATTACACTTGGTGCTGTCGCAAACAAATCCTGAATGAAATACATCCTTAGCGAGGCAGTAAAGATGGCGGCTTTCTGTTTTTGTTCAGAGACTCCAATGTGTGACGCGTCTCTCTTCTGACCAATCAGTGGTCTGCAATGTTTCACATGACTTTTCTGGTACCACTTCTACCCAATAGGGTCGCTTGGAACCGAGTAGGGTATATCTGCAGAGCCGCAAGTCCAACGTCTGGGCGCTACTTTATTATTATTAAAAAAATCAGCGGTGATGCGGTATTCAGCCCAACTCTGCGGTGGGCGTGATGCAACAGCGATACCGCGGTAATGCGGTTATCGCGGCAGCTCTACGTAACGCGCTATTCATATCAATCTACATCACATCAATATATAAATAACGTATTGTTTTCATCTCTCACATCAATAGTCCTCGCCCCCATTTCCTCGTATTGTTTTCATCTCTCTATATTAACGTAACGCGCTATTCATATCAATCGACATCACATCAATATATAAATAACGTATTGTTTTCATCTCTCACATCAATAGTCCTCGCTAGGGATGGGTACCTTTCACATTTGAACCGATACGGTACCGGTACATCGATACCGGTACCCAACGGTACCTTTTTTCGGTACTTTAGTCTCAAGAAATATAATTTACCTACCTCAGTTGTGAAAAAAAATATCCAAACTTCAAATAACTACAATTTCGACAGTTTTCGGCTTGCCATTGCTCCAACTGCTTTGTTGTTGAATCAAGTCAAATCCTAGGTAAGCATATATTGTGCGTGTGAATGTTGACATGAAAAGAAAAAAGGTAAAAGTAAAAAAATTAAATAAAAAAAGATTTTCCCCGGTATCTCACTTGAATCGATACTCGGTAGTACCGACGTGTTTCGGTTCGGTACCTCAAAAGTACCGAATTCGGTACCAATCCCTAGTCCTCGCCCATTTCCTCGTATTGTTTTCATCTCTCTATATTAACGTAGCCCATTTCCTCGTATTGTTTTAATCTCTCTATATTAACGTAACGCGCTATTCATATCAATCGACATCACATCAATATATAAATAACGTATTGTTTTCATCTCTCTATATTAACGTTAGGCTGTAAAAATCTGTTCTATAGTCTATATTTAGTCTAGTTGAGTGATAGTGAGTTGAGTGATAGTTAGTTTTAGTATATTGAGCGAGTGTATTGAGCGAGTAGTTAGGCGATAGTAGGGCTAACGCGATTGGGCGCTGAGAGAAGCGTCAGTGGCCAATCAGGCAGCGTAAACCGAACGCGGAAGGACAACTGCCTTGGGGAAAGTATTCACGCGACCCGGGGAACATTCTCCACTTGCACAACGTGAAGTAGGCACTTCCGGTATGACGTCCTGGCGGAGATGGTTCTTTCGGTCCCATCCAAATACATTGTTTTCAGTAACTTTTCTCCTGTTATTTAAACAACTTTGTCGTCACAGAGAGGTAATGAAACGTTTGTAATATTATATTATAGAATGTATTTAATAAGCAAACGTTTGTCAGCAGGGTTTTTGGGCTGTATTTCATGTAAAAACGTTTACTGTTAGTTTACCTGCTCAGCTGATGAAGGCTAATGCTGGCTAACAGAAGCTATTTGATAAACAGGCCGGATTAGCTTTGAGCTAACGATCTTTGCCGACCCATACTTGATGTATTCATTCCATTCTAAACCTAACGTTAGTTTACAAAACATTACCTGTCTATATAACGTTGAGGAACAAATTATAAAGTGTGTGGGTGTGTGTTTTGGTGAACACTGGACCGCAAAGCAGAAAATGCATTGCAGCTAAAGACAGTAGCTACATAGTTAGCTGCACTTCTTTCTCAAACCGAATTAATCACTCTAGTTTCCAGAGCCGATGTGATAGTAACATGGTCGTGGTGTGAATTACCTCTAAATTAAAGTATTTTTGAATGACACCACAGTAATAAGCATGGCAAGTGTATGATGGCATGTACAATAATGCTTAGTACAGATATGTAAGAGGATTATATGCAGGTATACATAGCTTATTATGCTGCATGCATGTATTTTCTCCTGTTTACCTGCATGTGCTATCTGTAATGCTAACTGCAGGATATCCACCAAGCTCACCAAGTCAAATGTACTTCTATGTGCAAGACATTGTACCTAAAAGAATGCAGCCTTCTTTGTGTGATTCTCAAAATAGACTGATTCTTTATGAAAATATAATCCTTTCACATCTATTTTTTGCATACAGGGACCTGCTGTGAGTACTAGACTAGAGCATTCATTCAACATCCCTGACCATGGCTCTTTTTTACACCAGATGCTTAGAAGAGCTACCAAGGATGAAAGTGACGGATGTCCACAGGATTGTAAAAGCGAGCAGTAAAACATCGAACTCTTTGCTGGACAAGGGTTTTAAACTATATGTGTCCAGCTATATCTTCGATTATGAAGGTGTTGTAAATTTGTCCTTGTTGTACATTGTCTTTCCCTCCTCCCCCAAACACTCACACGTTGGCGGACTTGATAGCCATTCCATTCGAAAAGCACAGGCAATGCTCCCTTTGTGAGATGATGACGTCCATCAGGAGTTTTAATCATGTCTTCAGTGAGGAAATGCCTGCTACACACCTTGCTATTAGAAGTGACGGTGAAGTCATCCCTTCTTATGTTGACAAGCCACTTTGCTCTATCATCAGCATCAGCTGGGAACTTATGAAAACTCATAGAACAGAAGGAAGCTGAGGTAGAGCAAAGAAGGACTGAACAAAACTTGTGAGAACTGGCCGCCCTCTTCATATATTTTACAGTGCCTTTCTTCATTCTGGAGCAGGGATTCTGGAGCAGGGATAGCAACAGTGGGAAGTTGAATGCTACTCACAGCAGGTCCCTGTATGTAAAAACGAGATGTGAAAGGATTAGATTTTCATAAAGAATCAGGTCTATTTTGAGACTAGTATAGTAGGTAAGAGATATATACAGATTAGGGCTGACCCCTATTAATCGATTAGTCGACTAATCGGTCGAAAGGGGCCGTAGTCGACTGGCCAACCTCTTAGTCGAATATAATAAAAAAAAAAATAATAATAATAATTCCTTTTTTTTATAATTTTTTTCAAAAGAAAAGAGGCATAGAAGCGTGGCTAACGCTAATGGCACGCATACCAGAGGCTAACTGCCTACGAAAACAGGCACAGAGGCACTGAAAGAGGATTTCACCCATCTAATGAACACACTAGACAAATATCAAGATGTATCCATCAGTGGACCAATTGCATGCTTTTGCAGAGGACAAGAAGCAGAGGACAAGTCAGTCGACTCCTTCAGACATTAAGCACCCCCCACAGCCCAAATGGAATGATAAAAAAATATATATATATATATATATATATATTATACTTTTTTTTTTTTTTTTCTTCTTTTTTAAGTCGACCAATAGTCGACTAACGGCACATTTTGGCCAATCCTAGTCGACCATCCAAATCCTTAGTCGGGGACAGCCCTAGTACAGATATAGATATAGTATTATTATGTACAGTGATACAGGTATAAAGACACTATGGTAGTACATTAGGTGCATTCAGTGTGTAGTGTACTGTCAGTGTGTAGTGACAAATTGTAAACTGAAGCACAATCTCAGGAGGCTCATACAGAACCAAGTGTTTCACTAATGTATATGTGTAGCCGGTGTGATCTTACTGCGTTGTGTTTGTTTCGATTCGACCCCTGTTAAGGGATTGCCCTGAGTGGGAGTTGAACCCCGGTCTCCCGCACCGGGGGCGACATCACAGACCACTGTACCAAGAGGTGAATTCACTTCTTGCTACTGGGTCTGTATGCCTCTGGGGAGTGAGTTTACTTGCAGTACCGCTTAACGTCCACAGCCACTTCACTACTTGCACCTCGTGACTGTGGATAGACTGCGGTACCTCCGTTACACATGTAAAATATATAAATCAGTACCACTGAGTAATAATGCTAGTAATCAGATGTATGTACAGAGTTGTAGTATTATGTACAGTGATATAGGTATAAAGACACTATGGTAGTAGTCATACTGGCCAGCAGCGTAAGAGTAGGTAAGGGATATATACAGATATAGATATAGTATGGTTATGCAATGCAACTGACGTTGTGCAAGTGGAGATGCGTATTTACCAAAGGTAGCCGCATTTCTGGCAGACGCTCTCTGATTGGCCGACGTCAGTTTCTACACTGGTTAAGCTTAGGCACTCTTCGAAGTTGGTTAAGGTTAGGCAAGTGAGCTGTGGTGTTCCACAAGGAAGCATACTAGGACCGCTACTATTCCTAATTTATGCAAATGACATGTCGTCAGCTTGTGACTGCAACTTGTTCCTGTTTGCGGACGACTCAGCCCTGCTGGTCTCTGACAAGAACAAGTTACAGGTTGAAAAAGCCCTCAGCTCGGAACTAGGCAAAATCTGCATATGGCTCGCCGACAACAAACTATCATTACACATGGGCAAAACAGAGTCCATTCTCTTCGGTTCAAATAACAAACTCAGCAAGACCGACGGCTTCTCGGTTACAGTGGGTGACAATATTATCACAAGGAAAGATGAAATTACCTACCTGGGTTCCATCCTAGAGGCTAATCTTTCCTGTGACAAAATGGCATCCAATGTAATAAAAAAAGTCAACCAACGAACGCGATTCTTGTACCGGATCTCCTCTCTGGTAAACAAGAATACCCTGAAGACTCTAGCAGGAGCACTCATTCAAGGGTACTACGACTATGCTTGCACCTCATGGTACCAAAGCACCTCAAAGGCACTAAAAAACTAATTACAAACATCTCAAAACAAGCTAGTCAGACTACTACTTGACCTGACTCCTAGAACCCACCTCACCCCTGCCCACTTTGACAACCTAGGTTGGCTTAGAGTAGACGACAGAGTACAGCAACTTGCAATGGGCCTGGTCTACAAGATACACTACGCGACCAAGGTACCCATGTACATGTCAAAATACTTCCCAAAGGTCAGTGAATACCACGATCACAACACCAGAGGGAGCTCCACAAATCATGTAAAACCCAGATTCAGCTCAAACAAGGGACTAAACACGTTTCGCAATTATGCCACATCAATGTGGAACGCCCTACCTAAAGCTGTAAAGGAATGTGAATTAGGGCTGCAACTAATGACTAATTTGGTAGTCGACTAATCTGCCGATTATTTTTTCGATTAGTCGACTAATCGAAAACCAATGTAAACAACAACAAAACAAAAAAAAAACATTTTTTTTTTTTTTTTTTTTTAATTACCTATCTTTGTAAAAGTGGCTTCTCAGCTCTGGTCCAGCTGAAGACAGAGCAGAGGAACAGATTGGACATTGAGCATGACCTCAGAGTTGCTTGTCTACCATCACCCCAGACTTTGAGACTCTTGTCAGGACCAAACAACAACATCATAACATGATGATCCCATAGCAAATTAAAATAATGACTCATGAAACATTTGAATTTGGATCTTTAAGCCACTTTAAATGAAAATGTATTTGAAGAACAATACAGCAATCACTCATAACAAGATAAATAAATTAAATAATACAAATTAAAGTGGAAGTGTACTTTAAATAACTTTTGTTTGCTGTGTGTGAGAGGAGTCCGTGTGTGTGTGTATGTGTGTGTGTCTTACTCTGATCGCTGTGTGAGTGAGAGGAGTGTGTGTACTGTGTAATTTGTGTGTGTGTCTTACTCTGATCGCTGTGTGAGTGAGAGGTGTGTACTGTGTAATTTGTGTATGTGTGTGTGTCTTACTCTGATCGCTGTGTGTGAGTGAGAGGAGTGTGAATGTGTCTGTCTTACTCTGATCGCTGTGTGTGAGTGAGAGGAGTGTGAATGTGTGTGTGTCTTACTCTGATCGCTGTGTGTGAGAGAGAGGAGTGTGTATGTGTGTGTCTTACTCTGATCGCTGTGTGTGAGTGAGAGGAGTGCGTGTGTAATGTATTGTGTGTCTAGTCTGATCATCATCTCCTGCAGGGGAACAATGTTTTCAATGTCCAAAATGTGCTATGGGATCATCATGTTATGATGTTATCTGGAACCCTGAGAAGCCACTCTCACAAAGATAGGTAGTGCACAAAAAAAAAAAAAAAAAATTAAATAAAGTTTTTTTTTTTTTTTTTTTATGACTAATCGACGCAACAATTTCTCGTCGACGATTTTTTATAATCGACGTCGTCGATTATGTCGACTAATCGTTGCAGCCCTAATGTGAATCACTACCCACTTTCAAAAACACTCTCAAAAAACACCTACGTGAGACTGCAATTCGAAACTGGCCCCTACAAATGTCCTAACCTAGTTGTACAGTAAATGACCAAGTAAGGCTTTGTCAGTATTCCAATGTACAGTTTAAAATGTGTGTGTGTCCCCTACCCAACCCCCCCACCTCCAATGTACAGCCCTCACCCAACCCACCCAACCCCACCCCACCCATCCAACCTCCTCCAATGTACAGTTTCTACGCCAAATGTATATACACTCCTTTTCTGGACACTTTTGTATCACAAACAGTACTGTATTTGCAAATCTGATATGTCATAAATGTATAGATGTAGCAGTACTGTCTATCTGTATGTCATGTATGTCATATATGTTATGATGAATTGAAAATGGGGGACCCTGATGTAAACAAGACGAAAGTCTTTCTCGGGTCTGCATCCCTTTAACAATGGACCTGTCTCAAAACCCTGCCCTCTTTTCTTGATCCTCCAATCACAGCTGTCGCTCACCTCTGACTTCCTCGTTTGTACGAGGAAGTCCGAGGTAAGCGACAGCTGTGATTGGAGGATCAAGAAAAGGGGCAGGGTTTGAGACAGGTCTATTGTATGTATTGAGCTGTACTGTACTGTACCCATTCTACAATCTGTTAATAAACTTTTCAATCAATCAATCAATCAAAGTTCTTTCGACGGTTAAGCTTAGGCACTTAGTTGGTTAAGGTTAGTGTTTGTCTTAGAGCATGGCGATAGAACGCCAGGAACTAGGCAAAATATGCATATGGCTCGCCGACAACAAACTATCATTACACATGGGCAAAACAGAGTCCATTCTCTTCGGTTCAAATAACAAACTCAGCAAGACCGACGGCTTCTCAGTTACAGTGGGTGACAATATTGTCACAAGGAAAGATGAGATTACCTACCTGGGTTCCATCCTAGAGGCTAATCTTTCCTGTGACAAAATGGCATCCAATGTAATAAAAAAAGTCAACCAACGAACTCGATTCTTGTACCGGATCTCCTCTCTGGTAAACAAGAATACCCTGAAGACTCTGGCAGGAGCACTCATTCAAGGGTACTACGACTATGCTTGCACCTCATGGTACCAAAGCACCTCAAAGGCACTAAAAACCCAATTACAAACATCTCAAAACAAACTAGTCAGACTACTGCTTGACCCGACTCCTAGAACCCACCTCACCCCTGCCCACTTTGCCAACCTAGGATGGCTTAGAGTAGACGACAGAGTACAGCAACTTGCAATGGGCCTGGTCTACAAGATACACTACACGACCAAGGTACCCATGTACATGTCAAAATACTTCCCAAAGGTCAGTGAATACCACGATCACAACACCAGAGGGAGCTCCACAAATCATGTTAAAGTTGAACCCAGATTCGGCTCAAACAAGGGACTAAACACGTTTCGCAATTATGCCACATCAATGTGGAACGCCCTACCCAAAGCTGTAAAGGAATGTGAATCACTACCCACTTTCAAAAACACTCTCAAAGAACACCTACGGGAGACTGCAATTCGAAACTGGACCCTACAAATGTCCTAACCCAGTTGTACAGTAAAGACCAAGTATGGCTTTGTCAGTATTCCAATGTACAGTGTCGTCCCCCCCCCTACCCTCCAATGTACAGCCCCACCCACCCACCCAACCTCCTCCAATGTACAGTTTCTATGTCAAATGTATATACACTCTTTTTCTGGACACTTTTTGTATCACAAACAGTACTGTATTTGCAAATCTGATATGTCATAAATGTATAGATGTAGCAGTACTGTCTATCTGTATGTCGTGTGTGTCATATGATGAATTGAAAATGGGGGACCCTGATGTAAACAAGACGAAAGTCTTTCTCTGGTCTGCATACCCTTAACAATTCTATGTATTGAGCTGTACTGTACCCACTCTGCAATCTGTTAATAAACTTTTCAATCAATCAATCAATTCAATCAATCAATCAATCAATCAAAGGTAGTTTGCAGGCTGTTTGACGTAGAAATGGGCAAAGACACAGCTCGTCACGCTATTGGGCGCACATGTCACATGACCAGAAACGTCTGCCAGAAATGCGGCTACCTTTGGTATGAATGAATGAATGAATGAATGAATGAATGAATGAATGAATGAAAACTTTATTTAACAGATTGCAGAATGGGTACAATACAGTACGGCTCAATACATACAATTGTTAAGGGGATGCAGACCTGAGAAAGACGTTTGTCTTGTTTCCATCAGGGTCCCCCATTTTCAATTCATATAGACATTTATGACATACATAACATACATGACATTTATGGCATAGGGACATATAGGTATTTAGTACTGATACATTTGTGACATAGGCGGTATTCAAATATACAGTACTGTTACCCCTATATCCTGACAGAGTATATACATATGATGGGGAGGGGACTGTACATTAGGAGGGGGTGGGTGGGTGGGAGGGGAATATACATACGGCGGGGAGGGAATATATACATGCGGTGGGGAGGAGACTGTCTATTAGGAGGTGGTGGGGGTTTTGGGCATTTACGGTGGCCAGTTTCGAATTGCAGCCTCCCGTAGGTGCTCTTTAAGGGCGGTTTTGAATGTGGGCAGGGATTCACATTCCTTTACAGCTTTAGGTAGGGCGTTCCACATTGTTGTGGCATAATTGCGAAACGTGTTTAGTCCCTTGTTTGAGCCGAATCTGGGTTTAACATGATTTGTTATGGACGCAGTGGAGAGAGATAGCAATCTGTTTATTCATTCATTCATTCATTCATTTAACAACGAGTGAATGGAATGCATGAAATGGCCGTAGCAATCATTGCGACATTTAACGTACCTATAAAACTAGTACTAGTGGTCAAATTAGCACAAATGTCATGAAACCATGTAATAAATTGAACGTTAAGCATTATGTATTACAAGTTCAAACTTAAATGAGTTACATTTAGCAGAAAATAGTGAAATAAGGGAGCTATATTTCAAAGAACCACCTACCGTCGGCAGATAGAGTGGGTACGGACCGGTGTTGTGCCTAATTCCGACCCGCCGCCACATTCTGACCCACCCCCCTCGGGTGAACGCGCATCCACCTCGTGAACGCGCATACACTCTATCAGCCTATCAGCGCAGTTTATAAGCCTGCGCAGCGATCGTGGACGCGCATACACCTCGTGAACGCGCATACACTCTATCAGCCTGCGCAGCGATCAGTTTGCCAGCCTGCGCGGTCTATTTACAGATTTCATTCACGGTTTTTGTGATACTAAATCGAGTGGAATGATTAGATTTGTCCCGATCCATAGATATGCAACATGGCTATAATAAGGGCATTTATATAGCCTGATATTCTATATTCTCTAATCTCTAATATAATGTGAACATGCAAATGTTTCAATAGCCATGTGTATACATGTGTGCGAATACACATTCCTTGTACTGTAGGCTATGTGTTTATGAGATGTACAGTACGGCTCAATCAAAAGGGGATGCAGACCAGAGAAAGACGTTTGTCTTGTTTACATCAGGGTCCCCCATTTTCAATTCATAGTGTGACATTTATGCAGTTCAGTTCAGTTCAGAGTTTTTATTTGCCACATTGAATCATACAATCATAGTTTCTTCATTACACAATCATAAACAGTCATTCCATGGACAAAAGGAGCAGGAAGAAGAATACACCTGCCCCTTATTCCTAAACTAACAAGTATTTACTTAATGGTCGGCGTACAACCTAATTTACACAAATAATAATTTATACCATTATAAAAGAAACACACAATCCACAGTTAAACAAGAAAAAATCAAATAATAATAATGATAAAGAATAAAGAAGAAAAGAAAGAGAAGAAAAAAAAGAAAAAAATCTCACTATTCAGATCACATTTGATTTTCATACTGACTAAATTTTTTTTTTTTATAAATTTTTTTGAATTGATAAACACTGTTACATCCCTTAAGCTCGCTATGGAGAGAATTCCACAACTTTACACCAATAACTGAAGGACACATCTGTTTAAGTGTGGTACGTGCAAACTGTTCGGTTTAAAATTATTTTCTCCTACTAAACTCACTTTCTAAATGAAAAAGATTTTGTAGTTTTTCTGGCAGTGTATTATTTCTTGCCCTAAACATAATTAACATTGTTTGATACTTAACCATGTCTTCAAGTTTAATTATTCTAGATTTAATAAATAATATATTTGTGTGTTCTCGATAACTCACTTTATGTGTGATTCGTACAGCCCTCTTCTGTAGTATATATAATGGTTTTATATTAGTCCCATAAGTATTCCCCAATACTTCAACACAATAACTGATATAAGGTGAGATGAGTGAGCAGTAGAGTGTTCTCATTGCCTCATACTCTAACACATCCTTTACTTTACATACACAACATACATGACATCATGACATTTATGGCATAGGGACATACATGACATAATTCATTTAATGTATATACAGTACTGTGTGTGTGTGTGTGTGTGTGTGGTCTGACTGGCCAGACCTGAATGACCTATATGCGGCTGGTCCAACGTGGCCCTGGAGTGGGTGGGGCCGGACTCAGACGCTGTTAATGTTTCTGAGGAGATCATCTCTGACCCTACCATCTCTGTGAAGGCCACCATTGACATCTGTGGAACGTGGCAGGAACTACCACTTACCAATGCCTGTGGCCATCTCATGTCGGCACAACAACAACGCCAACGTCAACACTGGACTGAGCTTAAACTGCAAGGGAAGCTTGCCTGTCTCCCTGCCGCTGACCACTCTGTCTCGCACGCAGTTTTAAAAAATTTAGCTATAGATGAGAGCATCATCATTTTTACTTTAAAAGCTAGGCTACAGGTTTTACCATCAATGCTCAACCTTTCCATCTGGTTCCCTGGCAGTCATAGTACTTTTAGATACTTTTTAGGAGTCCATAAATACACACCAAAAGGGGCTATAGAAGGGGACATGGGGTGGGATTCTTGCTTGGTCAAGCAAAAGGGTGAAATGGTGAGGTTATGGAACCGCCTGGTCCAGCTGCCAAATGGCAGGGTGACTAAAAAGATTTTTAATTGGGACAGAGCACACGGTCATCCCTGGTCAAGAGAGATGTCTATGATTTTTTCTTCTACTGACTTGAGTATGATTTTTATGAACAATTTGCAGTGTAAGGTTCACATAATTAAAACAAAATTATCAACAATCCATCAGGATAAGTGGAAGGTGGAGATTTTGAAAAAACCTAAACTTAGAAAATATATTGCAATTAAAAATGAGTATTTTACTGAACCTTATGTAATGTTAAACTTAAAGAGAAGACGGAGGTCTCTGTGTGCCCAGTTGAGGTCTGGCACCCTGCCATTGGCTGTGGAAGTGGGTAGATTCCAGGGTAAACCTGAGGAGGAGCGGCTGTGTGTTCTGTGTGATCTGGGAGTGGTGGAGGATGAATATCATTTTGTTTTTTATTGCCCTTTGTACACCACTTTGAGGAGGGCTTTATTTGAAAAAATTCAAATTGCAAACCCAGATTTGTTTTGGCAGTCTGAGAGCTGTATGTTGAGTTGTTTTTTTGTGGAGGACATCTTCGGTTTTGCAGGATTTTTGGAGAAGGCATGGCACCTGAGACAAAACACACTGTATCCTATATAATTGTATTTGAATTCACCTTGTTTTTCTGTTTTTCTGTTTATTTACATTGAGTACAGCTTGTGTTATATTACGTTTTATTGTATTTTCTTGTATTTTTCTTTTTTTATGGCCATCTTGGTCTATGTCATTTGTTAAGTAATTGGTAAAGTATATTATTATATACTTATTGTTATGTGTCTTGTAAGCCCATATGGGCTGGGCATACATCTGTATGTAAGACACGAAAATAAAAAATATCAAATCAAATCAAATCATAGCCCACACTGCATACACCATGGTCACGAACAGACAACAGAAACCATGTCTCACATACTCAATGGCTGTCATGCATACAAAGGGCTCTACATTTGTAGGCATGATAGGATCGTGGATCTGATTGCAGACAGTGTCAGTTCCACACTCGGGTCACCTGCAACATATAAGCACACCAGTGTGAAGCCATATATGCTCAATCTGTGTAGGGACAATTCATTGTTCTCTGATATTTCAGCAAACACCCCCGATGTTGTTATTGTTAATGAGAATAACAGAGAGGTTCTCATCCTAGAAGTTGGCTGCACGTTTGACTACAGTCAAAGCCTTTACAACCAAAATGTTAAAATATCTTATAATATAATATACTGTTAGACCATACCATATCACAACTCGGCTACAACTGTACACTTTTAGTCTTCATATTTGGAGGCCTGGGTCATGTCCATAAGTTGGGTGTTAGAGGCCTTCAGATGGCCGGTCTTCCGAAGAGAAGAGCCAAACAATTAGCAAAATATTGCTCAGTGTCAGCAATTATTGGCAGCCGGGCAATTTGGAGAAGACGCTGCTATCTGTATCCATGAGCTGTGTGTTGATTGTCAGGTTCATCATCCATGTGTGTGTGTGTGTGTAACTTTGGTTGCCATTGTCAATTTGGGCACAACTGTATCAGAATAACCCACAATGTACAAGTGCACTGATAATATTTGTGTCCTTTAAACATTGTCTTTATGTGGACATAAATAAAGATTCAAAATGTGTGTGTGTGTGTGTGTGTATTCACAATGGAGACTAATTGGTATGGACCAATTGCACATAAAACATCTTTTAGAAGTCCGGTATGACATATGGGTCTGGATGACGCCTTCATATGAGAAATAATGTAATTAAGGTAATCTGCTGAAATGGGCTAAAAAAAACATATGAAAAAGTAATCATTTTAATATTCTCATGTCTTCATCTGCTCCATTTCTGCGTCCAGCATTTTTATGTGGAAGACATATGACATACGTGAGTGAGATTTCTAGGACATGATCATGTAAAAAGCATTTGCTGAAATTCATAACAGAGCCCCAGTTGGGGGGGGGGGGCGGGGCATTTCTCTGCAAGGTTGCATAGAATTGACCCCCTCCCTTATCTTGGGAGAAATTTTTTTCACAGACACCAGAATGACTGTGGTGACACTTATAGGCCTCTGTATGATCATGTAAAAAGCATTTGCTGAAATTCATAACAGAGCCCTAGTTGGCCTACAAGCCTTGCAGAGAAAGGACCCCCCCCCCCCAACTAGGGCTCTGTTATGAATTTCAGCAAATGCTTTTTACATGATCATACAGAGGCCTACAAGTGTCACCACAGTCATTCTGACACCGTTGGCCACTGAGCAACTCCACTGGAGCAGTTGGGGGTTAAGTGCCTTGCTCAAGGACACTTCAGCGGTTGGTGTTAAGGGGATAAGAGAGTGTTATTAATTCACTTCCCCCCCAGCCCAGATTTTTTCCTTCCGGTCCGGGGGATCGAACCAGCGACTTTCCGGTCACAAACCCGCTTCTCTAACCATTAGGCCACCGCTGCCCCAAGTATAATTTCAGAGTGATCCGGGATAATTCCTGGGAAGCGAGTTATAGGGCACAACGTGAATTCTACTATAAGCGTTGGCGTTTCTTGCCTGGACACGCTACGTTTTTTTATGCTTTGATGGCCAGTAACGGCATTCGTGTAGAACACTACAGAAGCCGATCAGCTGGATGGATATGAAAACATTGTTGGATCAAGCTGATATTGATGTCAGATAGTCCTTACCTGTGGTCGAGGGTATTCCAAAAAGAGTATTCCAATTGTCTGATCGCGATTTCCAGTATTGGTGTCCATCTGGTCCCGGACATAATTTGGCACAATTTATGGATCGAGTGTGCCAGATGCGTTTCGAAGTGGTCGGATGAAGCGACTTACTCGGCTCACTGCCATCTGGCAGGATGCGGCCGGTATTGCACTTTGGCAATCTCAAAAATCTCAAAATGGCAACACCGAGGTCAGTGGATGAATAATGAATAAAAATATCGAATAAAAGAAAAAACAACCAAAACCCGAGATATCTCGGGTCTGGTGTCCAACGCATGGCGAGTTAACCCGAGATATCTCGGGCCTGGCAATTAAAGAGTTAAGATAATAATAATAACTATAATAATCAAAGTAATAATAATAATAACAAAAACAACATTAATAATTAGTCTAAACAAATTAACATGAAACTGTAAAACAAAGTGACATTAATGGTTTCATGAGATTGAAGCTATTCATTTAACAATGTATATTTAAGCTTGTATTTGAGTGATGAAATAGATGAGCAAATTTTTATTATGGAGGGTTTTGAATTCCAAATTGTAGGACCTCTAAATCTTATACTGTACCAAATACACTTTTAGACACGCCCCATTTGTTATCACTTGGCAGATAAGTATGGAAGGCCAAACGGCTCATTAATATGCCTCAATTTCCCCCGGCGTTACACGTAATTGAAACGCACGATGCCGGGGAACGCCTGATAAACGCGGCATGCGATAGAAACTAGCAGTGAAACTGAGAATTTTTTAATATATTTTTTATTTGTATACCCTTTTTCTCTAAAACAGAGCAAGACTGAACTCCACTGAAACATTGTCACAAGATAAAACTGATATTGAAATTCAGAAGATAAAATTTTGTTTATAAAAAATAAAAGGGAAAAAAAGACCTGTAGTTAGTTGCTAATAAATATTTCCCCCAATGAATGAGGAATGTATGGCAGGTACACATACGTTTTATGTCGTCTGTTGTGGCCTTTTCAGGATGTGTGAGTCACAAGTGCTTTCATGTAGTTTGTGGATTGATCCGATAGAAAACACTAGTGTTTACGTTAGGTAGTCCACAATTTGAAACCAAAAGTCTGACTGCCAAACCAGAAGTCTGCTAATCATTTTGTGATTTCTCCAAAAAGCGACGAGTGACTGACACACATCATGTACAATTAACACTGATTTCAATGGTGAAATACCATAGACACAATAATCATGCTGCTTCACACCTCATCCCTCACACATCACTATCAGTTGAAAATTTGTTTCATTTTGATACTGTATCACACTTCCCATTAAATTGCAGTTTATCAAACACATGATATTTCATACCGAAGCAGATACATCTGAATATTGTTTATTTATTCTTCCCATCTTGCCCATATATTCCTGATATATTTTCAAATAGACATAAAACACTGGGCCTCATTCATGAAATTGAACAAATGGATTGATTTGAAACCTTTATTTATTCTCAAAACTGGTCAGCGGATTTACCCTCATTTTCAATGCCGTCAAGATTACAAGTTCAAACAGTTCAGAGTACATATAAAAGGGACATTTGCATAAATATGACAAAAACACAGGTGAAAAGAGAAAAAATACAGTTACATACTGAGGTAGGGAGGTTTGTGATCATGATTTTAATTGGAACTTTTGCTTTAAAAGAGAGAGTCTGACTGGACACTGCTACTGGGAGGTAGAGACCAGGGGATATGCTGATGTAGGAGTGGCGTACGGGAGCATCGACAGGAAAGAAGAGCGAGACCTGAGCGACAGAAGCAGCAGCGACAAGCTCTGGTTCTGTGAGATTCATCCTGTCGGGGATGGTTCTGTCTTTACTTTCCATCACAACCATGGAGCAGACACCGTGTTTGTCCCGGGTCCCCCCCGCCCCCTCACCCTCTACAGACTCGGAGTGTATCTGGACTGGCCCGCTGGCCACCTGGCATTCTACCAGGTCTCCGCTGATGACGACACACGGACCCACCTTCACACCAACAACACCACGTTCACTGAACCCCTCTACCCGTGGTTTCACATCTATTATGGAGAGGTGACCTTGTGCAGAGTATACCAGAGTAATGACTCCTGGACGAGCTTCACACCTGACGTGTCAACTGTCTCTACAAGCACCGTATACAAGTCCAGGTTTTACCGATACCGATATACTGTACCGATATTGTCCAACTCTTAATTTCCGATACCGATATCAACCGATACCGATATATGCAGGGTTCCCCCCCCCCCCCAAAAAACTTAATAATTTCAGGTAATTAACATTACATATCTCTTGTTGTGGAATTAACACAACATTATGCATAATTTTGACAATAAAATCTGAATTTGTTCTTACTTGCTTGCCTGGGTAAATAAAGGTTATAGAAATGTATAAAAAAAAAAAAAAAAATTAAAACAGATACCGATATTTTCCGATATCACATTTTAATGCCGATATCGGCCGATAATATCGGTAGGCCGATAATATCGGACATCCCTACTTAAAATCATTGGTAAACAAACGTAGTGCTGAAAATATACACTTTGACTGCTGTTTTGATAGGGTTAGGGTCGTTACTCTTGGCTACATTTGAAAAAGAAAGGCAACATTAATTAATACGGACTGCATTGATCTATTTATGACGCAAAATAAATCTAAAACGAGCATGT
This sequence comes from Notolepis coatsorum, assembly GCF_963971535.1. Classification (NCBI taxonomy): domain Eukaryota; kingdom Metazoa; phylum Chordata; class Actinopteri; order Aulopiformes; family Paralepididae; genus Notolepis; species Notolepis coatsorum. The sequence goes on from NC_140171.1 coordinate 5,295,693, forward strand.
TACTAACGCATAAGCATTAACACTACTTTTTTGATGCATAAAAAAAAAATTGCAATTAATACGCGATTAATCACTGTTAACTATGGACAATCATGCGATTAATCGTGATTACATATTTTAATCGATTGACAGCTCTAGTTTGCAAATTGAGGTATTGAGGATAGTGAGGTATTGATCTTTAGTGTGAGTTGAAGATCATTACTGGAAGCTGGTGCATCAAAACAAAAGGCAGACTTGAAGTCGTGGGACCTTAAGTGTAAGCTGATCTATTTAATTGACCAACCCACCTTATCATACAGTATGCAGTACCGTAACTATCACCAGTTATGAATCCGAGAGAAGATTGATAGTGTCAAGGGGTAAAAGGCAGCATTTCCATAAATGACACCATAATTCAAAACAGACATAAAGACAGCTTCAACAATCCTCTTTCTACAAATCACAGGGAAGCTTGATTTGTTCCTGTAAAAGAACCCAACATATATATGTTCTTAACCTCTTAACACTTTGGGTGCCGTTCACGAGAATTCTCGTTTCTGTGTCCCAGCGGTTGAGTGCCAGAAACGAAGATTCTCATTGTTTTTCCTTTTTTTCGATTTTAATATCCTATTCAATGTCACAGAGCTGTATTTTTCCTGGAAAAGGCATATTGGGACTCCAAAGGTGCAGTACCGGCCAGATCCTGGTAGTGGCGCTGTCTCGAGAATGCAGTAACCCCTGTTACAGACCGGGTGTCACACTGAAAACGCTCCGGGCAGACATTTCTGTTAGCCTGAAGCGAGGGCTTCACCCGATCGCATGGAATACTTTTTGGGACGCAGAATTCATTATGCTGTAGAGGGTTATGGCGTGGGCCAAATGGACATATGATCTACCAGATGGCGATCAAATAATTGTAAAATTATTTTTGGAATCCAACCGGCCAAGGTAAGAGCAATCTGACGTCAATTTCAGCTTGATCGTGCAAGGATTTCATAGCCATCCCCCAGATCAGCGTATGTTGTGGTAATAACGAATGCCAATGGCAATCAATTAATCAGAAATGACCCCCCCCCCCCCTTTCATGCATTCATGATGGAACATAATACCGATCATATGAATTTGGTTTTTTAACTGTATCGTGTGTAGGGACGAAACGCCAATGGATTTAACGTTATTAGCGTTGCGCCTTATAAATAGCCTCACAGGAATTATCGCAGATCATTCCGATATAACACTCATACATTTACATTTACATTTAGTCATTTAGCTGACGCTTTTATCCAAAGTGACTTACAAGTTCTGTATGACAAGTCATCAGGAAGGGTACAACTCTATTCACCACAGTATAAAACGGGAACGTATGGATGGAAAAATTATTTCTTTTTTGCATCTTGAACGGAAGGTTCCTACTGTCAATTGACAATGATATTGGATCCATACTGTAGCTATAATATAAAATATTATAATAATATATATAATAATATATATAATATATAATATATACAAACAACGTGACGCGCACAGTGAAAGTTTGTAATGGAAAGCTGGCCTGACTACAGCGGGCCCTGTCTAATGGCTGGCACCCAATGTGTTAACAGGCAGGCAGAAAAGTGTCAATTTACTTTTTTTTTGCAAAGCTTAGCTTTATACTTTATACATATAGCACATGCATGAGCCTGGTCTCTTTTGAAGGATAACATTCTAAAGTTACTAATGCAAAAAAGGATAATCAGTGCTAATGAAATAGAGTAACAGAGGTTTGAACTTGAGTTGAACTTGTGTACTCACATTTCTCTTTAGTGGTTGCCAGATTCCAGATTCCATTATTCCAGCATAGAGGTATGAGCTGGAAAAGTCTTATGTAGTACAGGTCCAAATCTTTAAAAAAATCTGTTCAGAAATGAGTGCTTGAGAGGTTTTAGTAAACAGTGTTCTCGAGCGTATACAGTCTGACGTGGTCATTTGATGCGGCCTGTAAAAAGACACTCGCCTGACATATCGTCATGGAACTGGAGAACCGAGGCACGGAATTGGTTGAGTGAGGTGGCGTTCGAAAGGCGGCAAATTCAAGTTTTGAACGGTATATTACATGATCGGCGAAAAATGCAGCCCGAGCCGGTAGACGCTTGCAAAGTGCCGCGACGTAGGAACCAATGATGTGCATAAGAACATTTCATGAATGACGTCCATTGTTCCCAAAACAATACAACATCTGAAAAACCAAATGGCACTTCAATTTATAAAAGCACAGGAAAATATGAAATATCCAAGATGGATAAAGTGTTAAGGCTCGTGTTGCATAGTTCACAGCTGGCAAAGAAAACCAAAGCTAGAATACAGAAGTCACAGGTTTGTCTAATTTTCATTCCAGTGTAATATACTATATCATACATCTCTAGACCTCGGACACAGGACAGAGGTTAAACCTTGGATATACCGTAAACCTTTCTAACATGGTAACAACATGTATCGTATACTAGTTTCTAACATGGTAACAACATGTATCGTATACAATAGCACCACTGAGTCTTAATGATGAAAGGCCACATTATGTGAACAGACTGAGATGACCGGTTTCCATTCCCGGTAAAGAGAGTATAATAGGTTTTTTATCAACCAGTTATCGTTACATTTCTTTCTTGTCATCATCAGACCCAGTGGGGACAGTCACGTCCGGGACGGAAGGGGAGAAGAGGGACGTGTAGGACGGAGGCGGTTCGCTTGTTTGAGACAGAAAGTCCATCGAATCCATGTACGTAGGGGCGGCCGGGGACAGGTTGTACGTCGGGGCGGATGGGGACAGGTCGTACGTCGGGGCGGTTGGGGACAGGTCGTACGTCGGGGCAGTTGGGGGCGGGCGAAACACTGGAGCGGACGGGGGCGGTGGCTGAAACATCAGGGCGGTAGGGGGAGGAGGATGATTCACTGGAGATGAGGATGAAGATGAAAATGGAGATCCATATGGAGAGCGCTGCTGCGGCAGTGGGTTGCTATAGCCCCCTCCCATGGCTGAGGGTTGACCAGCGTATGCGGCTGGCTGACCAGGGTATGCGGCTGGCTGACCAGGGTATGCGGCTGGCTGACCATGGTACACAGGTGGCCGAGAAGAGTAAGTGGTTGACAGTGCCGGGTATCCTGGAATACCACTACTACCCGGGCCCGGGTACCCATAAGCAGCTGGAGCAGAGTGTGCAGGATATGGACCCATGGGCACGGCAGTGGGAGGGAAGTCGCTGCTACTCGGCCCCCCAGCAGGTGGGTATACGGGCCCCATGGCTCCACCAGGCTGAGGGAAGCGTCTGAAGCCAACGGGAATGATGACGAAAGGAAACTTCACCTCTGGATCGGAAGCGAAGCTGATGTCCAGATACACCTTGGAAACAGAATTGAGATACTTTACTTTAAATATCACTGTAATGTAGTAGGGCTGTCGCGCGGTAACCGCATCACCGCAATACTGTGATGTGTCGAGGCACCCGCGGATGGAGAACAAACAACCGCGACAACTGTGGTTGTTTAAAAAGTCCACCGACCAACGTGTCACTTCTCGCGTTTCCATGGGAGCACGCTTGAGACTTTGTTTATACTTTGGCATAAGAAAGATGACGTCGTGTCAGATTTACCCAATGGACTAAGAGCCGGTGTGACTTATACCCGTCCTTAAATTCAGAGTAGCAATATTCTAATATATTCTCGCCTCTGGTGGGACAAGTCACATGCTGATAGAAGTTCGGTAAAACTTTTAAGATTCTAAAAGTACATACCCAAGTAAATGGAAGATTGCTCCACTTCTACAAGGACAATTTGCATGTTCTCTGTATCTAGGGACATCTATGGACCTCAGGGAATGTATTCCCAGTGTCATAAATATTGTCTGTTACTAGGCTTGATTGAGTAAATTGTAATGAACCAAAAGGAGAATATCAATTATTATTTCTTTCATATGTGACGGTGAATCACATGCTAACATTGAGCAAACGTGAAGAAGCTCATTCAGCACCTTCTTGAGATCGAGTGTACAAATAATCTAAGCAAATTAATAAAGGGCAGATGATTTACAGGGATCTTTGTAGATACAGTACTGAATTTTGCCATCCGGACAGCAATTTGAAATATGAATATAGAATATCAGGCCTATAAATTACCTTATTATGGCCAAGTCATACATCTATGGATCGGGCCAAATCTCTTTTAAATCCCATGATCCAGTGGCAGCCTCAGAAAAGAGTCATTCATGAGCACTTTAATGCTGCTATAAACTCTTCAGCTTCCAATGTTATCTAACATGTTGACCACTTTAATGCTGCTATTCCTTCAGCTTCCAATGTTATCCAACATGTTGCCCAATATTTGAGAATGTCAATTGAAAATGTATTTAATTTTGATATTGTATCACACTTACACACTACCATGCAGTCCAAAATGAAAATGTAATGGATTATCTAACGTGATTTCCCTTGCCCAATCAGATAGTCCTTTTGAATATGGCAATTGTAATTTCTTTCTATTTTGCCCAGGCCTACTTTGATTTACTTCTTTGCAATTGTAAACAATTCATATTGCTAGGTTATTAAATGCAGGGTTTGTACACCTTTTCCAAGGCAAAATGCAAGCACTTTTCAAGCATTTTCAAGGTGCATTTTCAAGATTTTCCAGCATCTTATGCGGCTGTGGTAAATTAAATATTTACTCAAAATGATTATTTCACTTCTTCCATCACATTAAATCAGATGTTATTGTGCTATAAACAACCAAAATTATGTAGACTTGGCATCATATATAACCTGGCTGAGCCCATGTGTTATGCAGTAACGTACTGACTATCTGTATATCTGTATGTCATAAATGTCATGATGAATTGAACATGGGGGACCCTGATGTAAACAAGACGAAAGTATTGCTCTGGTCTGCATCCCCTTAACAATTGTGTGTATCGAGCCGTACTGTATTGTACCCATTCTGCAATCTGTTAATAATGTTAACTACCTTAACATTATTATCCATGTAATTAACTGTAAAGTTCACGTTAGCTGTTAGATTGCATATTCCATAAATAAACATGCTAAAATTGGCCTGGCTCGTTTTGATTGATTGATTGATTGAAAACTTTATTAACAGATTGCAGAATGGGTACAATACAGTACAGCTCAATACACACAATTGTTAAGGGGATGCAGACCAGAGAAAGACTTTCGTCTTGTTTCCACCAGGGTCCCCCATTTTCAATTCATCAGGACATATATGACATACATGACATACAGATAGTCAGTACTGCTACATCTATACATTTATGACATACCAGATTTGCAAATACAGTACTGTTTGTGATACAGAAGGAGTCAAGAAAAGGGAGTATATACATTTGACGTAGAAACTGTACATTGGAGGAGGTTGGGTGGGGGGGGTTGGGTACACTGGGATATTGACAACCATACTGGGTAATTTACATTGGAGGTGGCTGGGGGGGGGGGGGGGGCACACTGTATAGACAAGCAAAACTGTACATTGAGGGGGGGGAGACTCTGTACAAACAAACAAAATTGTACATTGGACTATTGACAAAACCATACTAGGTAAATGACTGTACATTGGAGGGGGTTGGGTTAGGATATTTACAGGGGCCAGTGTTGAATTGCAGTCTCCCGTAGGTGTCTCTTGAGAGAGGTTTTGAAAGTGGGTAGTGATCCACATTCCTTTACAGCTTTGGGTAGGGCGTTCCACATTGATGTGGCATAATTGCGAAACGTGTTTAGTCCCTTATTTGAGCCGAATCTGGGTTTAACATGATTTGTGGAGCTCCCTCTGGTGTTGTGATCGTGGTATTCACTGACCTTTGGGAAGTATTTTGCCATGTACATGGGTACCTTGGTCGTGTAGTGTATCTTGTAGACCAGGCCCATTGCAAGTTGCTGTACTCTGTCATCTACTCTAAGCCATCCTAGGTTGTCAAAGTGGGCAGGGGTGAGGTGGGTTCTAGGAGTAAGGTCAAGCAGTAGTCTGACCAGTTTGTTTTGAGATGTTTGTAATTTTGTTTTTAGCGCCTTTGAGGTGCTTTGGTACCATGAGGTGCAAGCATAGTCGTAGTACCCCTGAATGAGTGCTCCTGCCAGAGTCTTCAGGGTATTCTTGTTTACCAGAGAGGAGATCCGGTACAAGAATCGAGTTCGTTGGTTGACTTTTTTTATTACATTGGATGCCATTTTGTCACAGGAGAGATTAGCCTCTAGGATGGAACCCAGGTAGGTAATTTCATCTTTCCTTGTGACAATATTGTCACCCACTGTAACTGAGAAGCCGTCGGTCTTGCTGAGTTTGTTATTTGAACCGAAGAGAATGGACTCTGTTTTGCCCATGTGTAATGATAGTTTGTTATCAGCGAGCCATATGCAGATTCTGCCTAGTTCCGAGCTGAGGGTTTTGATTGATTGAAAACGTTATTACCAGATTGCAGAATGGGTACAATACACTATGGCTCAATACATACAATTGTTAAGGGGATGCAGACCAGAGAAAGACTTTCGTCTTGTTTACATCAGGGTCCCCCATTTTCAATTCATCATAACATACACGACATACATGACATACACATATACAGTACAGGGCTGTACGTTAACTTTTTTTGCACATAGCACTGGTGCTACAGAGGTTGATAGTTTTGTAGCACAGGCCAAAATCTTGTAGCACAAGTATAAAACATGTTATATTTGTAACAGTCACAAATGTGCCTATTGTATTTGTGTTATTTAGTTGCAGTGCCATGTTTGGCTGTCATTTAGTATATCGCCATGTGTTATTATTACTATAATAGTAATACTCTCATATGCTATTTTCAATTAATATCATAAACAACATAAGGAATATTAGCATAATTTTGAGTGGACTGAAGGAATGAGTCAGCGTTAATAGTTTTAAATGCAAATAATTTATTGAAACATAGAAGTGGGGTCGGTTGGGACACACACACACAATGGGGGACCCTGATGTAAACAAGACAAACGTCTTTCTCTGGTCTGCATCCCCTTAACAATTGTGTGTATTGAGCCGTACTGTACTGTACCCATTCTGCAATCTGTTAAATAAAGTTTACATTCATTCATTCACACACACTGTTTCAACTCACCACCCCTGCATCATATTGTAGTCTAGTCTGTCTTCAAACTTCCACTCCTCTCGACATTTTTTATATTTGAATATCAACATTATCTGTCCATCCTCAGTTTACTATAATATACTCCTGTCCTGAGTCCTGACTAGTGACTTCATCGTCTTTCCAAACGCACGCACGCACACACACACACACACAGGGAAGGGGAGAGAGTGCCCCCCCATTTCCCTTTCCACACTGTGTCTGCTGGCTCTGCCTGTGATCAGGATTAGCTTGTTAGCTTGCTAACGTTGTAGTGATTGTAATGGTACATAAACGTTAATTTCGGGCGATGTGCGCATAAAGGAATGGCGACGGTGCAAAGCATGTAGATGCATTTGACCCGTTGCGAGAAAAAAAAAACACCACGGACTTATTTCGGGACGTGTAGGCGCACTGCTGTGTTACGCAGCAGCAGTGCGCACCAACACGCTGCTCTGCTTGCAAGCACGGATAGGGCGGATATGACTCGTCGAGTTGTCACGGAGTTTTTTCAAAATAAGAGTATCATATGCACCTGAATGTTGCTAGCTGTCGAGCCTAGTTATTATAGCTGGAGCTGCGCGTGGGCAGAAATGAGACCCGCTACAGGATTTTCAAAATAAGAGTATCTATATGAACCGAATCCCTATCGCACCAGTGCTAGTGAAGTAAATCCATTCATCGCACAGACCGCTGTTGCTGTAGCACGTGCGATATATATCTCGCACTGTACAGGCCTGCAGTACGTTACTGCGTTCCAGACTACAACTGCTCCACAACAGTTCCACACCAGTCTCCGTAAATGTTCTGTTATAAAAATAAAATACCATTTCAATACACAACAAGTTTTCGTGTTTCGAAATACATGAAAGGAAATTAGCTAACGTTGATTCGCCTAACATTAAGCTAGGCTACATGCTGCCTATTTCAAAACACTGCGGTGAAAAACAGAGTCCGGTAAACACGAGTTTGTAATTCCAATAGTGTATTCTGCCTGTTACTTGACTATTTCGATTATTGAAGTGGTATTTTTATAACGAACATTTACGGAGACAAGTGTGGAGTCTTGTAGTCTCAAACTTAGTAGTACCTGGCGAGCCAGGCCGAGACACGTTAATAACATCCATGGCTCATTGGCTCACCTTTCATGTGGCTCTCCCCCATGGTAAAGATCTGCAGGTCCTTTCTGCATATGTTGCACACGGCTACTCTGGGATGTTGTCCTCTTTTTAACCATGACTTATGTTATATCTCCAAGCCAGAGCTCATTAAAACGACAGCCTCCCGGCATGTTGGCCACACGCGCGCGCACGCTGTTCTCAGATGGCACAGGTAAAAAAACTACGGGTAGAGCCCAGCCACATTTCATTTTGCGTGAAAGGCGAAGGCAAAATAGGCTCGCTCGAGTCGCTCCGACTTATTTTATTTCTTTGTCTAAAAACCAAACTATTCAGTCAGATAGCGATTTATTATTTAAGCATTACATCACACGCAGGAGTGGTTTGTGACCAATAAACCATGCCTAGGGGTGGTTGTTAGGCCCGAGGCGCAGCCGAGGGTCGTTAGACCCCCCTAGGCATGGTTTATTGGTCACAAATCACGACTGCACGTGGTGTAAAGCTTTTATACAACTGCCAGATTCATCCAACCTTATTTCTATACAATAAACACACATTAATCGAAGATTTATTGAAAAAACCATCCGCCAGAAAAAGTAGTTCCCACAACTCCATGTGGAAGCAGCTTGAAGTGCATCCAACCAAACTAACACATCCAACTGTGTATTATTGGAATGATTGAGAGAAGTTGCCTCATGTGGAAGCAGCTTGAAGTGCATCCAACCAACTAACACATCCAACTGTGTATTATTGGAATGATTGATTGAAAATTTATTAAAACGTTTTCTTTGCCCTATAGGAAAAAAACGTTTTCTTCGCCCTATTTTTTTATTTATTTCTTTTAGCCTAAACTTAACCAGTTGGAAACCAGGGGTACAGTAATAAAATTAGCAATCAACCAATCAATCAATTCAATAGACCATGCTCACTTAAAACAGCGCTGCTTCTCTCTCAGTCTGACTCCCCCGCTGTTGCAGACAGGAGTGTGTGTGTGTGTGTGTGCGTGTGTGTGTGTGTGTGTGTGTGTGTCACAGTGTGTGTGTGCGTGTGTGTATGTGTGTGTGTGTGTGTGTGTGTGTGTGTGTGTGTGTGTGTATGTGTGTGTGTGTGTTTGTGGGTACGCCAGCGTCGGACAGTGTGAGAGAGAACGCTGCAAGAAAGTAGGAAGGAAGAAATTTAAATCAATCAATTAATCTATCAATCAATCCGCGATTTTTCTTTTGTTCTAGATTGAGTCAAGACCCATCAATTACATCATCCAACATTGTTTAAAATACTAACACATTCCCCTTGACAGAATCGCTTCATATTTAGTCGTTATGGTGCTTTCAACATAACCATTTGATCTCCGCGATCCTGTTTTCTCCCGGAGTGAGCCGGGGAGGGTTATGTGATTTGGTTGTGGGCGGGTCCTGAGCCCAGGACCGTGGATTGTTACCAATAAAGACGTGTGAATGGCCAATCAGAATCGAGAAATTTGCATGCCGTTGTATAAGAAAGTATAAAGTGCAATTACAATTTCAATAACTTTCCAGCACTTTATACACAATTCAAGCACATTTAAAACCTTGAAAACAGCACATTGAAATACAAGCATTTTCAAGGATTTCCAGCACCCGTACGAACCCTGTAAATGGCTCCATGGATTTACATGGAGGCGACAGTGATTCAGGAGGTAGAGCAGTCGTCTGGTAATTGGAAGGTTCCCGGTTTGGCTCCCACTCCTCCCGGGCAGCGTGTCAAAGTGTCCTTGAGCAAAACACTTAACCCCTAACTGCCTAAGTGTTTTGGATAAAAACTGCTATATAAATGCACCATTTAGGATTTTATAATAGCCCTTACCTTTAGTTGGTACTCCAGGGAGATGATCTCACAGTTGTGGATGGTCTGGGGCAAGTTGGCAGGAATATCCATGGCACACATGAATGTTCCTTCTGTGTTGGGTACGATCACATCTCCGGCCACTTTGCAGATGACGGATTCTGTCAACTTGGTGTGACCTTGGGCATGGAACACGACCTTCTGCTTCAAGCTGAACTTGGGCGTCATGTCTTTAGAGGAGGCGTTGTTGACTTTTGCGACAACGGTCGCGCTCTCGCCTGTAGGGAGCAGATTTCAAACCTTCAGCTGTACGACCTCATGTGCAAGATTCTTTAACAACCGAACAATCTAATTTAATTTCAAACCTTTATTTAAACTCGAAGGCAACTGAGGTTTCCCTCATTTACGGTCACGTCGAGTGTACATACAGAAATAAGTAAAATCATAATGTGTATATAAAATCATCACAATAAGACAAGTAAGGATAACAATCAATTAAAACATGTCCAACTTGATTGACAATGGTTGGAGATCAAGGTTTTAAATTCTGCAACAGAGGGGAGAATCTCAAGCTTTAAGGACTGTTATAATAATAATAAATTGGATTTAAAGAAAAGAAGCGCCTTTCTCGGACTCAATGACACTTTACAAAGAGAGAAGCTATATAAAAGAAAGGGTAAAAATATGAAATATGAATATATAGTAACAAAACAGTAACAAAAAAACTAAACAAAAGCAACGGGATCAGTCGCTTATAAGAAAAGTGTCAGGGGGAAGGGGGTGGGCTACTTGGAAGCAGGGCCGTGTTGCGCAAAGGCAAATGTGAACAGGTGTGTTTTTAGGTGTGTTTTGAAGAGGTTGATGGTGTCAGAGCCTTGGATGGTGGGGAGAGGGAGTTCCACAGCCTGGGGGCAGCTACAGAAAAAGCTCGGTCTCCCAGTGTGGCACGCCTGGTGCGGGGGGATGGTGAGGAGGTCGGAGTTAGAGGAGCGGAGGCCTCGTGCTGGAGTGTAGGGGTGAAGTAGGTCGGTCAGGTAGGAAGGGGCCAACCCGTGCAGGGATTTGTAGGTGAGGAGGAGGATCTTGTAGGGGATTCGGTAGTTGTTGGGAAGCCAGTGGAGTTTTTGCAGGGTGGGGGTGATGTGCTGCCAGGGTTTGGTGCGTGTGAGGACCCTCACAGCTGAGTTTTGGATGTACTGTAAGCGATCCTGAACCTTCTTGGAGGCACCAAGAAGGATTCCGTTACAGTAGTCGAGGCGGGAAGTGATGAAAGCATGAATAAGTGTTTGCGCTGAGGTGTCGGAGAGTGAGGGGCGGAGGCGGGAGATGGTTCTGAGGTGGAAAAAGGCGGACCTGGTGACAGACTTGACATGAGGGTGAAATGAGAGGGTTGAGTCCAGTATTATGACCAGGTTCCTTACCTCTGTGGAGATGGAGTAGCCATCCACGGAGAGAACCGGTGTATGGCTGCTCGAGAACCGGTGTATGGCTGCTCGAGAACCGGTGTATGGCTGCTCGAATTGTCACTTTTGCTTTCCAGACAATGATTTTCATTGTCGAACATGCAGACTGAACCCACTTATGTTATCCAACGACTACTGACTGACACTCTAAATCAGGGGTAGGCAACCCTAGGCACGCGTGCCTGCATAGGCACGCGGGGGCATTTGCATAGGCACAGGGGGCAGCATAAAAAAAAATAAAAAAAATAAAAAAAGATATTATATTTTTTTTTTTTTTTTTTTGCTTTGACATATTATAGTGAAATATTTTGCACTGTTGTCGCATTTATCTTGTTGAAATCCTCCCACAGGTTCTTTTTACTACCACATATTTAATTGAGACCCTTTATTTGTTTATTATTTCAATTTAGCTGGAAATACATCGCTACATCATTCAGTAACATTTGCAGAGCCTTATAACAAAAACATTATTACGGTCACCATTGTGACCAGTGGGATTAATCAACACATTTTATTATTTATTTTTCTATTTCATTGAACATTGCACATGTTAAAAGCAATATTTTTTACTCAATGTGAGTATTACCAAGTCAACTTGTGTTCTTAAAACAATGACAATAAACATAGTTTTATTAGGTTGAAATAATGTGGTACTTATTTTTCTGTTAATTTATTATGGATTGAAAACTGAAAACCTTAATGCACAGTAACTGAACTCAATATTTTTAAGTTCTGGTAACTTATTATATTTTTTGTACAGTGTAGTCTTGCAATCAATCAAAAATTATTTACACGATATACCTCACATTCACCCTCCATTCACATCCTGGTGTTCTCCTGGTGTTCTCCATTAGGCCTGTAGGTGGAGCTATGACAGCACATGTACAGTACACACACCAATGGTATGTGATGTGTCCAATAATGAATGGGCAAATGTGAGTGAAATGGTCGCACTGTATGCACTATGCAGCTGTTTGTCTGCATTGCACCCCCCCCCCCCCCCCCAACTCAGATTTAGGGTTGATACAACCATCATAATAATATTGTTAATAATAACAATAACAATAATGATGTAATAATGTAAAAATGATCATTAACACTTTAATCGCCGGGAACGCCGTAACTCGTCTTTGCTCGCCATGCTCATTCTGCCGAAGACGCCGTAACTCGTCTTTGATATCAATATTTCAAAAATCTGTGATCGAAATCATAGTTCTCCTCCGGAGACATGAGATGTACTGGTGAGCTCCACTCAACTGTCTAACGGTTCAAGAGCGCCATCTGGTGGCCGATCGGCCAACAGGAAGTGACGCGCCAAACAGGACGCATCCATATTTCGTCCGGGCACTCGCGATCGTTAGCCGGACTCCATCTCAACACACTGGATAATCAATCGCTCGCCCTAACTCAATAAACAACGTTATTTGGACGTATATAGTATTATACAACCTGGAAATGGTTCATCTATATCAACATCCCATAATCGAAAACTGTCTACTCCAAGCTGATCGTCCAACGGCGCGAGGAAGATACGGTAAGATCCAGCGTTATTTTCTAACGTGTTCCATATAAACTGCTCTGATGACCATATGACCCACACTAGACGAATGATATAACGTTGCCCACGGAATTATAAACGACCCCCCGCCCATCCGGTCAATATCAGACGATACATAGTAACTTCTAGAAGTACCTCCAGTTGAAATTTTTCATCTGGCACCGATCGCTACCAAACTGTATTTGATCATCAATATAATGCATTTGGGGCTATAAATCAAGTTCTGGAGAAAGCTGCAGAAAACGATAAAAACATACTTATACTTGGGCGGCTACGTGGCGTAGTGGGCAAGGCGCTCGCCACATTGCTTTCAGTTTAGCTGGCCGACCATACTAATACACATTGGCCGTATTAGGGGGTGGGAAACTGATGGGTGGGGATCGGGCGTTGTGGACAGCGACTCCTACAGGTCGGTTGGTGCGCCTGCACAGTAGAATCAGGATGTGTCGGGGGCAGCGTGAGCCTCCCACGTGTTACTCCTCGCCACTGAGAGATCGAGCTGCGCAGGTGAAAAGATGCGACTGCTGTTACCTCAAGTACCGGAGGGGACTTGTGCTATGTATGACTTAGTCCACATTGCAGCCGGCTTGTGGGAGGTAAGAAACAGCGTTCGTGACAGGGGAGGGTTTAATTGGATGATACGAAATTGGGATGGGAGAAAATATAGAAAATGGGAGAAAAAGTGGATAAAAAAAAATAAACATACTTATACTTTAGACCATATTTTAGTATGAATAATGTGAATGAAAAAGTATAACGTTGCTACACCCTGAACAATGGATATAGGACATTGAATGGGCCATAATAATGTCAATTTAGCAATAGAATTTAAAAGGTTATAGCCCTGCAAAGAAGGGGAACTTCTCCATAGACAAATAGAGCTGGCTAGGGATGGTAAATTATGAATTTAACCATGGCGATCAAAGTGTTAAAAAGACCTGATTATGAGAAGAAAAAAAATTACGATGCATGGAATATTGTTGAGGCACACTAGTTACAACTATATTTCAAACAGGCACTCCATGTCAAAAAGGTTGCTGACCCCTGCTCTAAATCATCACACAAGTGTAACGGAGGTACCGCATGTCTATCCACAGTCACAATGGACAGTGTAGTGAAGTGGCTGTGGACGTTAAGCGGTACTGCAAGTAAACTCACTCCCCAGAGGCAGGTATAGCGGTCAGCGATGTCGCCCCGCAGCGCGGGAGACCGGGGTTCGACTCCCACTCAGGGCATGTCAAATAAGACCGGTTACACAAGCATACCCACAAAAGCACCCTAGTGACTTACACACTACACAAGCACACTCGTTACACGCACACACTGCTGCTAACATATACCTTGTATTGTACAAGTTTGTATAGATAGAATATACATTGTGTTTAGTTTCATAGTTTAGTAGTTAGTAGTTATAACGCGATAATTTGCTGTGCGGTAGGCCGATAATATCGGACATCCCTCAAAATCGTACTCAAGTAAAAGTCAGAGTATCTGGCTAAAAACACACTTGAGTAAAAGTCAAAAAGTTTCTACTTTTAAATGTAAAGTAAAAGTAAAAAAAAAATTCTGACTGTATTCTTCTGATAGCAGGTGTTTAATCAAAGAACCCCGCTTTCTAGTCTTGCACAAGGACCAATCAGCATGGGTATGGGCGGGTTCATTTTCCATTGATGGGGATTTGATTGGCTGTTTTTAAATAAAATGCTGCTGCAGGATTAATAATGTTAACGTTAGTTCGGCCAGAGAAACAAATATACTAATTCAAATAGTTGGACCTGCGAGATTTGTACTTTGTAAGTCTGCATTTTAAATGTAAGGAGTAAAAAGTATGTTTTTTTTCTCTGAAATGTAATTGAGTAAAAGTACAAGTATACAAACCTAATAATACTCTAGTAAAGTACAAATCCCCCAAAAACAGTACTTAAGTATTGTAACAAAGTACAATTACTCAAGTACTTTCCACCCCTGTAAATAACTAATAAAGAATCATTCAGTCAATCAATCAATCAATCAATCCTTTCTATTCTTGTAGTTATTGTTAAGTCATGCTGGTTTAGAATATCAGCTAAAATACCTAAATGGAGGCTATTGTTAAGCACTTTGAACTGCAACCTCTGTATGAAAAGTGCTATACAAATAAAGTTATTATTTATTATTTATATTGTAATACTGTTAATTACGTTACCTGGCGAATAAGCGGTCCTGTCCAGAGAGACATCCATGTGGACCTGTCCTTTGGAGAACAAGCCCATCTCTTTATCCGTTGACCCAACCTGACGGGACTAGAACACACGACAGAGTCATCAGAGAGGAGCAGCAATGTTCTCTGTATATTCAAGAAGTGCTTCATTCCAAGTGGCCATTAGCATCCTTAATTCTGCAAAGTGACCAACAAGACGAAAGCCACAGACATTACCAGTTTTTTATGTGTCTCTAATGTGTAACCCTGTCTATGTCTGTTTGTGTTTTATGTCGTGCTAGTTGCCTGCTGGCTTCTGGTGTTGATTTTCCTGTTTGGTGAGCCGAAGACAACACTGAGGTGTGATAGAGAACCTGTGTGGTGGGGAGGAGATTCAGTCCTCTGACTGACCCAGGGTCAGTGTTTTGAGCCAGTCAGAGGAGATTCAGTCCTCTGAATGAATCAGAGTCAGTGTTTTGAGCCAGTCAGAGGGGATTTAGTCTTTTGTTTTGATATCGTTGCGCACAATTCTGTCATCTAAATAAATGCTAACAATATTTGAGGGGATGTTATTTGAAGATAACCGAGTTTTGGTTATATATCCGATTCCCCACTTCGATTCCTGTTCTAAACGATTCTCGATTCCGATTCTTTGATGTGCAGGTCAAAACAGGTCACAGCTTATTTCGCAGGATTTTTTTTTTTTTTTTTTTTTTTATCTTTAATTTTTTCCATACTATTCACATTGTCAGTTGACTTGATACAGTTTAATTTGGTTGCTGTACTGTAACTAGGGTATTAATTAACATTTTTTTTTTTTTTATAATTGAAATTAAGAATCGAAATGCAAATATGTTACTTCCGGTTCCAGAACCGGAAGTTAGGAACCGATTCCTATTAGAACTGGTTCTCTGTGCCCAACCAGTTCAATGTAATGAACAGCATTGGGACTCATGTTGTTATTTTGCATCCTGTTTGGTTTACATATCGTGATATTTATTAATATCAGAAGAATATTCCACATGATTATCATAATATGAATTTATTCAACATGTAAACAACAACATTCATTTTGGATGTTTAAATTATAAATTAATTAATCAATATTTTCTTCTATAGTCACTTTAATCAATATCTCAAGAGAGATTCACATGGAGAATGTGACACAGGGACAGCAATCAAAAAGTATGTGAATGATTAAGCAAACGCTTAATGCTAATCCACGCTTGGCTCTGATTGGTAATCCATACCTTTACTGTTTCAATAACAAATTAGGCCCATGAATACTAAATAAGAATTGAGGAGCTCTCGTGAACTTTTAATTTCCAAGAGTAGCTCTTGTGAAAAGACTGGAAACCCGCTCGTCTCTTCAGGTTCTCACTCACCATCAGGTGGTCAATGTTGTGAATGTACGTGGAGACAAAGTTCAGCTCCTTCTCCGCCGTCTTGTCCATCCGCCAGCTCCTGGCGAGCTTCGCTTCCAGACTGTAGACTATCTTTCCATGAGCACCTCTGAAGGACGACGGCATGCTTCTGGAACGGAGAAACAGCAGAACCAGGACCGGACAGAAATATCAAAACACGGTTAATATCAGACAGTTTTACCTGGATTGTTGTTACGGCCTAGAATCTGCCTCAGCTCGTATCCACAGATATCTACTCATATCAACAAATATCATTATGCGGGTAGTTTGAGTGTGCTTGGATTGTTTGTGTGTGGTCACGGAGGGATTGGTGGGTTCTATGTTTTGCGGGTCGTGTGCTGCTCCCATTCAACGGGCCAAGCAACGCAGTCTCAACTTTTCCCATGATAGCCTACAACTGTCTGACATCACCCAATGCACACTGTGCAACTGTATAAACGGTATGCCTGGAACTCGTCCACTGAGAAACGTTCCGCTGTGTCTGGAGTACAAAAAAAAGTATAGTGCGATTAGTTAATTAATCGAAATTAATGCGATAAAGTCCCAGCCCTAAAAAAAAAGTATGCATTGAAATGTCTAAGTCTCGACGACATTGAAAATGAGGGTGACCTCAATTGTCCTTTCGAGAATAAAGAAAGGTTTGAATTGAATTATCAGGTATCTAAGATAATAATGAATCTGAGAAGCTTGTCGTTCAGGCATATTTTTAAGACCATCTCGTCATCACTAGTTTAAAGTAATTTGATCATTTTGCTCCTTAACCTTTTAAGCCCAATCGGCCCGGTACGAGATTTATTTCACGTCGTAATTAGATCAATAGTCCGTATTAAGTAATGTTGCGTTTCTTTTTGCAAATGTAGCCAAGAGTAAAGACCCTACCCCTATCAAAAGAGCAGTAAGTGTATATTTTCAGCACTACGTTTGTTTACCAATGATTGTAAGTAGGGAAGTCCGATATTATCGGCCTACCGATATTATCGGCCGATATTGGCATTGAAATGTGATATCGGAAATCATCGGTATCGGTTTAAAAAAAAATATATATATATATATATTTTTTTTTACATTTATTTAACCTTTATTTACCCAGGCAAGCAAGTAAGAACAAATTCTGATTTTAGTTATTGTCAAAAGTATGCATAATGATGTGTTAATTCCACGACAAGAGATATGTAATGTTAATTACCTGAAATTATTCAGTTTTTGGGGGGGGGGGAACCCTGCATACATCGGTATCGGTTGATATCGGTATCGGAAATTAAGAGTTGGACAATATCGGTATCAGTAAAAAAGCCAATATCGAACATCCCTAATTGTAAGTGTTATTAGTGAAATATGAGCTTATAAAAATGTCTGCGCATTGCACCGGACGGTTTAGACGTGAGAAGAAGCACTCATGAAATCGTTGTAGTCCTAAGAAAGAGGAGACCCAACACTGAAATTTCATAAAACTACACTACCCAGCTCACACCAGCTGCCGGCAACGCAAGTCCAACCATATTTTACGTCGTTTTTCTGACGTGGTTTTCGTGTTTATATCTCACGTGTCGAACAAACCTCAACGATATTGCCAGAAAATACAACGTATATCGTTTCTTTACCTTTCTGCAAACGTCTAGAAAAAACGCGTCGCAATCCGGTGAAAATGGCAGAGCTATGGACATTATACAACTATACTTACAGTAGATTTCATTCACGGTCTTTGCTGCCCTGTAACGGGCGCCTGGTGATACTATATCCAGATTTAACTCTGCCATTGGAAAGAGGAGATTTGGCCCGATCCATAGATGTACAGTATGTATGACCTGGCCATAATAAGGTAATTTATAGGTCTGATATTCTATATTCATATTTCAAATAGCATGTGTCCGGATGGCAAAATTCAGTACTGTATACAAAACCCCCTGTAAATCATCTGCCCCTTATTCTTTTTTTTTATCCACTTTTTCTCCTTATTTTCAATTTTTCTCCCATCCCAATTTCGTGTTTCTAATTCTCCCCTCCCCTGTCTTGAACGTTGCTCGACTATGCCCCCCACTGGTCGGTTGTAGAGAGGATAGAACCGTAGAAGCCTTGCATCACGTGTCCCCTCCGCGTGTATGCTTTACCCAACGCAGTTGTGCGATTTGCAAATCTGATTGGCCACTGACGTTTCTGGTCATGTGACATGTGCGCCCAATAGCGTGACGAGCTGTGTCTTTGCCCATTTCCGCGTCGAACAGCCTGCAAAGCACCTGGCGTTCTATCGCCATGCTCTAAGACAAACTCTAACCTTAACCAACTTCGAAAGAGTGCCTAAGCTTAACCGGCGAAAGAACTTGCCGTCACGCTCTAAGACAAACTCTAACCTTAACCAACTTCGAAAGAGTGCCTAAGCTTAACCGGCGAAAGAACTTGCCGTCACGCTCTAAGACAAACTCTAACCTTAACCAACTTCGAAAGAGTGCCTAAGCTTAACCGTCGAAAGAACTTGCAGTCACACGATTGGTGCACATGTCACATGACCAGAAACGTCAGTGGCCAATCAGATTTGCAAATCGCACAACTGCGTTGGGTAAAGCATTCACGCGTCCCCTCCGGTACACGAGGAGGCAGCCTGTCACATCTTTTCACCTGCCAGCGCAGACTCTCAGTGGCGAGGTGTAACGCATGGGAGGCTCACACTACCCCCGCTACTTCCCGTCTCTGCTGTGCAGGCGTCCCCCAACCGACCTGTAGGAGTCGCTGTCCACAACGTCCAAATCCCCACCCATCGACTTCCACCCTCTAACTCTGCCAATGAGTTAGTATGACGGCTGGCCCAAGCCGGAGGCAACGCCGACACCCGGATTCGAGACCGGAGTCTCTTGCATTGGTGACGAGCACAATCTCCGCTGCGCCACCCAGCCGCCATCTGCCCTTTATTCATTTGCTTAGATTTTTTGTACACTTCAGGGCTGTACGCTAAGCTTTTTCACTAGGGGCACACTTGCCCCTAAATGAGAAATTTAGGGGCAAAAAATATTTTTTAGGGGCAAATTTTTAAATAACAATTTTACCATTATTAAAAAAATATGTTCCTGCCTCATTACTGTGGTCCTTTTATTTAACATTTAAGTGCGTTTGTTTTCAGGTTTGTATCTTTTATAATGAACCAACCGAGAAAGTGTGTAAATCACTAATAGAACAAAAACAACAAACTGTGTGTGTGTGTGTGCGCGCTTGTGTAGTGCTCCTTGAATGAGATCACCACAACACACACACCATTGCATTAATCAGGAGGACAAGAAACTCTGCATACATTTGTTTCACAATGAAAAGTGCTTTAGAAATCAAATGAATTATTATTGTAAATAACCCCATGAAAGGTTTATTATTTGTATGGGTAATTACCTGCTTCATATTTGTGATGTTACTGGTTTCAGTGTGTGCCTAAAGTGATCAATGTGTTGGGCCGTTTATAGAGATCTATGCCAATTAATGTTTATGTATATCCGGGACTTTTTTTAGTAAGAATTGAGAGGTATTTGTATATGTGACCTTTATTTTGAAAACCGTGTTGCGACGCAACCTTATTTACATTTGCGCTTTTGACAGTGAAATGTTCAGTCCAACTTAGCTCGAAGGAAAGACTAATCAAAAAGGTTTAATTGACCCGTATGAGGCTCTTACGGTAGGACTTTGATTGTTTATAGAAGTGGAATGTAATACTATGCTAAACGAGAAATAAACAGTGATTTTACCAGCAGTAAAGTTGCAAGCCACTTTCATTTCATATACGGGGACACCGTGACAATTATTAGTATTATCTTATTTGCATATTGTCTCATTATTAGATGGATAGATAGGTTGATATTTTATAAATTTAAGTAGACAGTATTTCACGTCCTAATAGTGGGCTACTACTACTCACCAAATCGATGGCTGAACCTGAACGTTAGAAGTGTCCGTGTCCGACTCCCCTTCAATCAATCATAACATCATCACGTCAATCATCATCATCTTATCATCTCTCCACATCGGACGTGGTTGTCATAAGATGGACTGATATCCACTCCGTTGTTCTTGCAGAGCAAAATTTGCGTCTTAAATGTATTGAAATGAGGTGCTTCTTTGGCGATGCAATAGTCCATATTGAAAGGAAGAGGCCACATTCAGTTTCGTTTTGCTAGGAATTATGGGATTTGGTGTTGGATGTATAGACTACGCAGATAGGGACATGGTCTTTAATCGCACGATAGACTACAAGTACCAAGTATATAGCGTGACCCAGATTCATTCCACACGCAAATCTTTTTTTTTCACTCAGGCTATCGGTGATCGCAGTAAGTTCATTCATTGCCGACAAGATTCTTTCATAGCACCACGACATACACTGTGCACTGTACAGCCTTGGTTGTAGGCTAATGTTTTTTAAAAAATGTATCCAATTTGTATGGATTAATTTAGGAGTGAAATGCGAATGAAGGGTTGAAATCACAACTCGCAACGTTGCTCCCAAATAATATTTCCAACTCGCAACGGCCAAATTAAGGGGCAATTTGCGACGAGATCATCGCAGTGTACAGGCCTGCACTTGATCTCAAGAAGGTGCTGAAGGTGGTGCTCATTTTTCACGTCTGGTCAATATTAGCATGGTGTTATTCACCGTCAAAGATGGGAAAAAACAGACAATATTTCGGACACTGGGAATACATTCCCTGAGGTCCATAGATACCAAGAACATGCATATGGCCCTTGTAGAAGTGGAGCAATCTTCCATTTACTTGGGAATGTACTTTTAGGCTAATATTCTGAAAATAAGGCTATTGGCTAGGGCTTAACCCATTCTCTGCCACGCTTATATCCATCGCTGTTTGATCTCTGCCAGCACTGTAAGTCTATGGAGATGTTCACCTTCTTTGCAGGGCTATAACTTTTTAAATTGTATTGCTAAATTGACATTACTATGGCCCATTCAACATCGATTATCTATCGTTCAGGATGTAGGAACGTTTTACTTTTTCATTCACACATTCATACAAAAATACCGTCTAGAGTATAAATATGTTATCGTTTTCTGCAGTATTTCCCAGAACGTGAGATATAGGCACAAATGCATATATTAGATAATCAAATGCAGTTTGATACCGATCGACGCTATATTAAACATTTCAACTGTACATGGTCCTAAACGTTATGACTGATCATGCGCGGGTGAACAGAGGGGGGGGAGGGGGGTCGTTTATAATTCCGTGATAGTCGTTAGATGCTTTATGTAGTATGGGTGATATATTGAGCAGTCAGTTCTGGTTCAATTGATGACAGGCATAAATACTGTGCTTTACGCAATCAGGTGACAAAACTAAACAAGGTAAAAAAAAGGGACTATTTTAAACAAAGGTTATATGATGCGAGAAATGATAGCAAACAAAAAATGGGAAGAGCAATTGGTATTTCCAGGAAATGTGCTTCTTTTGTTGCCCGTCCCCTTTTATGTCGTGCAAAGTTTAGTTTTATGTCATCTTGACTATTGCTCTGCGATGTGGTCATCTGCTGCCAGTGGTGACCTCAGGAAGCTCCAGGTGGTCCAGAACAGGGCAGCACGGTTGGTACTGGGCTGCTCACTAAGGTCTAATGTGAGCCGTATGCATGCCCGCCTCTCTTGGCTTAACGTTGAAAATAGATTGTCTTTTAATATACTTGTGCTGTTCAAGTTGGTCATGAGCAGTAAAACTCCTGTTTTTATACATAATCAGGTTGTTTTTAGTAATACTGTGCACGAGCATTACACTAGAGGTTCCAGTAGTGGGCAGCTTGAATTGCCAGGTCCTAGAACCAGCGCTTTGGGAGATCTTTTATTTTTAGAGCATTAACTCTTTGGAATGGCCTGCCTCGGAACCTCTGCTGCATTTACAGTAGATTCACTTTTAAAAATAATCTTAAATAGTTTTTAAATTATTTTTAACACTGTAAAGTAATTTTTTGTTTTTGTTTTACACTAATGTAATTTTAGCTATCTTAATTGTTACAGTAGTTTCATTATGCATTGCGTGTACTGACTTTTAATCATTTTGTTTTTGCAATATAGTGATTGTTTTTGTATGTTTTTTTGTGTGTGGACCCCAGGAAGACTAGCTGGTTGCTATCGCACCAGCTAATGGGGATCCTAATAAAATAAAATAAAATCAAAGAGCAGTTTGTATCGATAATGATAAACACTCACGCTGAAACTCACGGCATCCTCCTCTTAGCGTTGTGCGATGATACTGGAGCAAACAGATCCCAGTTATGTGATGGGGATCGAGGCGATCTATTTCCGGTTTGTATAATACGTATACACGCCCAAATCATGTTGTTTACGGGTCAATGACGTGACGCCTAGTTTTTCTGTCCCACTGAATTTCTTACCTTAAAAAAAACATTAAAATTCATAAAAAGATTACATGTATCTCTAATACCTTCCCCATATACAGACCCACTCTAACTCCTCCAAACATTTGAGTTATTGGTAATTTTTCTGCTATCTGAAGTGTCAAATGTCCATGTGGGGCGACCGTCCAGCATTGACTTCTATTTGGACAACCGGCTTAAAATCACTTTAAATCTATTTAAATATTTCCCTTGCCCTATTTGGCATAATTTCAAACATGTTTTGCATTCATTGACAAAATTATGAAGCATTTGCACATATACTTCCATCATAATATACAAACGAATGTTGTCCGCATATGTTAATTTTATGAAATATCATCTGGGGCGACCATCAAGAAAACACAATTGTGGGACTTTTATTTTGAAACCACCTCAAGGACAGGATGTTGCATCAGCCAGTCACATGTGAGGGACCCAGAGAAACAACTAGCAGGTTAGTAAGTCTCTTTCATATTGGCAAATAAATCTCTTTTTAACTGCTGTAATGTAGTTGCCACTTTTGGATGTCTTGTGGGACGACCGCCCCAAAACTGTGAATAATACGTTTGATCTGAAAATCTATATTTTGATGATGAATTTGATAGTGACATGTGGTAAGAGCTAGCTAGTTTGGTTTCTGTAGCTAATGGTTAGCCTGTAATATTTGACTGACCTTAAAAACATCATCTGGGCGACCGAGTATCATGTGGGGCGACCACTGCAGAGTGTTTTAGATGATAGATATATGTCCTGTATTTGTGGTTTCTGTATATTTATATTTTATTCATGATTTATATACATAAAGTTCTTTGTTTTAGCATAACTCTTTGTATACTTTGACATATATTTTTCAACATTTCTGTAATTTTTCATTCCTATTTAGGAATTAATGTTTATTTTTTAGTATTGTACAATCTTACGAGATTCTTTTTTAAACGGTATAGCATGACATTCCATTTAGGTAATTGTACATGTATTAGTCATGTTTAACTAGTTTAACCTATTTTCTAGATGGCACAAACAAGCAAACAGAAGACTGCTCACTACAGACAGCGGGTCAATGCAGACCCTACAGCAAGAGCCGACTATCTTGCCAGGAAAAGAGAAGGTAAAAAAAACTATAGGTAGGTAACATGCAGTATATTTTTCTCTGGTGTATTTCAAACTGTCATGTTAGTAGGATTAGGAATGACCTTTTCTGTAATATCTTGAACTTAAGTTTGTATGTAATTTAGCCCACCAGAATCAGTATCACAGTATACACCATTGTTTCAGCTACCAGAGAAGAAAACAACAGGGCAAGATTCCATATGTGAAGTCAGATGAGCTATTGGAGAGGGAGAAGGTTGCATCCAGAGGTTACAGGGAGAAGGAAAAAGATGGAAAAGGCAATGCTGGACCTGACACCACCATCCATGGAGAACACTCCACCAGTTCTGGCTGGTGTAGAAGTAGAGAAGAGCAGCAGGGCAAGCTGTGGTGGATCCCCTACCTCTAAATGAGGATTTGAATCACTAACATTTACTTTGATTCTACAGTAGGTTTAACATCCCTTGAAACCATAAGTTATATATCCAGCTCATGATCAACAGTGACATATTTCAACAATAAATGTTCAGTGGATTGCACTGTGCAACATCTCCATTATAATCTGATCAAAGTTTGTTTCGTGTTTGATATATCTTTGGGGAATGTTGACTGTAGGAGCCAAAGCTATATTGTATTGTATGAATGTTTATGTTTATTTTTATAACCTTACATTGACACGGCATTAGGAATATTGATTGGATTTAGATAAAGTCATTGAACCATCTTATTTTGTCATAATAGAACATTCTAGAACATTTGTGATGTCACAGTATGATGTCATGACTGAACGTTCTATAACATTTGTGATGTCACAGTATGATGTCATGATCAAACGTTCTGGAACATTTGTGATGTCACAGTATGATGTCATGACCGCACGTTCTAGAACATTTCTGATGTCACAGTATGATGTCATGATCGAACGTTCTGGAACATTCGTGATGTCACCGTATGATGTCATAACCGAACATTAATCATTTAACTAAATGTAAAAAATATCAGTGTTTTGTTTTTTGGTGTGCTTCTTATTCTAGGTGTTCAGGTTGCCTGATTTGTTAAAACATGCACATGTACCTCAATTTGAAATGCCTGCAGTTTACCATGAGATAATATAAAAGGAACTAGGGATGGCACCAATCCGATACTCAGTATCGGTATTGGTCCGATACTGGCCAAATTCACAGGATTGGATATCGATCCGATACAGGCCGTAAAGCATGCCATCACGTGAACAGTAGTAGCGTGACAACAACGTTAGCAGTCATGAAATCGCTGTAGTCTTATTAACGTATTAACTAAATAATTTGAACAAAATAAAAAGCAGCAGCACTATTGCATAACTGAGTCATGTGTGGTATGTATTTCTTCCTTTAGGGGAGTTTTTGATGTTTTATAGATGGCTATGTTAAACACAGGTTTTTGTTTTTTAAGGGAGTATCGGATGGGTATCGGTATTGGCAGATACTCAAGGCTGTGATATCAGTATCGGACATGAATAAGTGGTATCGTGCCATCCCTAAAAGGAACTGATACAACTGTGTTGTAGTTGTTTAGCGTTGATTTCATCCATGCAACTATGTTGGTGGTTATTGTTTATTGACTCTATAGAACTGTATTGTGGTTTAATTTTTATTCCATACATACAACTCTGTTTACCTTTTATTATTGACTTAAATTGTTAATCCCTGTCCAATGTGACTACCATCACAAAAGTGATGCTACTTAACCCACCTTCTCGGTCTCATACATTGACAAAACCAATGATGATATGAGGACATGAAAATGGACATTTGTGAAATTTTCAAGTTCCTGAAGCATGTAATGTGTATTGCACTTAAACTTTTTGAATGTTTAATGTTTTTAACATTTGTGATATTTGAATGTTCCTGACGAAGCTTGTAACCTACCGTGCCAAATGATTGACGGAGCTAGAGCCCCGGGAGTCGGTGTTGTATTTGTACAACACTGTGTACTTCGGCGCACACCTCACATATCTGCATGTAACTCGAGAACCGCTGAACGGATTGTGTCACCTGAAATGGCTATCGACAGGCAACAAATAGGGCTTTAATTCGATATATATATTGTATTAAAATATATGCACACCCGAGCCGGTAGAGGTTGACAAAGTACAGGTGGGAAAATCTTCCTCAAGAGGGCCCACATGTGGGCCCTCGCATGTTAACATGTTTTACTTTTGTGATATTTGAATGAATTGAAGAATATTTTTGTTGACCACTTGAAAAGATTGTAATAAAAACATTGTTCAGTTTTCTTTTGTCTGAACTGCATTGTGTAACATTTTAAATAGACTTTTAACTACTCTCATCATTTGGGGCGACCATTTGTTATGCGGGGTAACCAATGATTGTCAATAACTGTACTAAATTCAAAATAGAATATCCATCAGTTTTGGCTCAAATATTAATCACTGGTATACTATGCTTAAGTGGATACTATCTGTACACATTTTAAATCAGTTTTATGGGTTTTAGAGCATATATGGGTATTGTAACTGCATTACGAGGGAGACACTGCCATTATAGAATAAACTTGTGAAATCATAGTTTACAAAAAATTAAAGGGCACACAAGCCTGTCTTTCTTAAGATGTATATTTAATTACTGATACCTGTTAAAATATTAGTAATGTTGAGGAAATATATAAATTTTGAGATAAATTATGGTCGCCCCAAATGACTTTTATTAATGCCATGTCCTATTAATTCAATTTTAAAAACACTAAAATCTCTTAATTTGGGGTTTTTGCATAAATGCATGTATACACTACATTCCAAATGTTTGAAAAATGGCCAAATATATCCTTATTTTTTGTATTTTAAAATTGGCCTATTGAAAAGTCTTATCCGTCAATGACCCTTATTGAGTTATGGCAACGATCCATATCCACGCCACGATGTGTGTATTGAGTCCCGCGACGATATACGAGTGGCCGGACGGAATAGGGAGACGCACCGGGATCACAAGAGATCCACTTCCGGTTGCAACTCGCCGATCAGCCACCAGGTGGCAGTATTGAAGCGTTGCAGAGTTGTGCTGGCTCAGACAGCATCAGACCAGCCTCCGTGATGGAAATATGAATACCATGGCGAAAATATGAAATATGATCAGAATAACGCCGTACGCCGTTATTGGCAGGGAAAGGGTTAAGAGGTTAACTTAAAGCACATTATGATAGGGGGTGTGACTAAAGTACAGATGGTGGGGATAACCTATACCAACGAAGAAGGACTCTCTGAGGCCTATACCAACGAAGACTCCGAGGCCAAAGATGCAAACCCCAACTCTCTATGATAGGGCTAACCCATACCAACGAAGAAGAACTCTCTGAGGCCAAAGATGCAAACCCCAAATCTCTATGGTGGGGCTAACCTATACCAACGAAGAAGAACTCTCTGAGGCCAAAGATGCAAACCACAACTCTCTATGGTGGGGCTAACCTATACCAACGAAGAAGAACTCTCTGAGGCCAAAGATGCAAACCACAACTCTCTATGGTGGGGCTAACCTATACCAACGAAGAAGAACTCTCTGAGGCCAAAGATGCAAACCACAACTCTCTATGGTGGGGCTAACCTATACCAACGAAGAAGAACTCTCTGAGGCCAAAGATGCAAACCACAACTCTCTATGGTGGGGCTAACCTATACCAACGAAGAAGAACTCTCTGAGGCCAAAGATGCAAACCACAACTCTCTATGGTGGGGCTAACCTATACCAACGAAGAAGAACTCTCTGAGGCCAAAGATGCAAACCACAACTCTCTATGACGGTTCACAAGTTATGGACGGTGGGTGGGTGGGTGGCATGGCCTATATATAGCATCCACCGGTTTACATGTTAGCTCCCTATTTCTTTGCAATCTACACATTTAGATAAATATCTAGTTTGGCCAAAGTCTACATTTAGTTAAATATTTTAAATATAATACTTCACCTACAACCATAAACACTACACCTACAACAACAACCATAAACTGTTCTGACCATCTCTGACTATGAATGAGCATGTCTGTCCCGTCCGTCCCACTACTCAAAGTGGTGCCAGGGAAGCAACCTCACTCTCAACGCTGACGAGACCCAGGAGCTGATCATCGACTACAGGCAGGGAGGAGTGGAGCATGACCCCATCATGCTACCCCGCAAAGAGACGGGACAGTAATATATATATATTTGTGGAAAAGGCTCCCTCTTGTCTAGTAATATTACACTCTTGTACTGTATACTAAACATGTAAAGGTACCCGTAAAAGTTCAGTACCCAACCCTACAAGGGAGTGCAGTGTCGAGTGTGAACTGAAGTCGATCGGATCGAAGAGGGGTTCTCAAGAACGCTGCAAGCAGCCATACTGTCTGTGGGTCTATCTGTATGTCATGTATGTCATGTTATGATGAATTGAAAATGGGGGACCCTGATGTAAACAAGACGAAAGTCTTTCTCAGGTCTGCATCCCCTTAACAATTGTGTGTATTGAGCCGTACTGGATTGTACCCATTCTGCAATCTGTTAATAAAATTATCAATCAATCAATCAATCAATCCTATAAGAATAAGAATAAAGAATATGTGTAATTAATTACTTACTGTCCACCTCTGGTTATTAATGAATGTGTCCACTTACCCCGCTGGGATTTTAAAGCTGAATTTATAAACATGGGCCCCGTGAGGAAGCACAGTCTCTGCAAGAAGAACAAATTAAGACCCATGACACACACCCGCAACCGAAAATATGAATGTGATTTGTTAGCCGGGCCCACATGCACCAAAACATCAACCATGTGCCCTTATTAAAAGGAACACACCAACATTTTGGGAAATTAGCTTACCGTCTTCTCCGGAGAGAGACAAGAAGATAGATACCCCACCCTATACCACCTACCCACAGCTCTAAAGGAATGTGAATCACTAGCCACTTTCAAAACCACTCTCAAAGAGCACCTACGGGAGACTGCAATTCGAAACTGGCCCCTGTAAATGTCCTAACCCAACCCCCCTCTGTGCCTTCAGTAGAAAGCTATCTGGCTGCACGTTAGCCTAGTTTAGCACAATGAATGGAAGCGGACACGATCGACCGCATAATTCTATTCAACATGTTGAATGGCTTATCACGGACTTGGGCGTGAACGAACTTCCCATTTTTCTCGAAACAACTTGACAAGAGTTATACGATTTGATTATATTAAAATGTGTCATCA
The DNA here is from genome assembly GCF_963971535.1 of Notolepis coatsorum. NCBI lineage: Eukaryota > Metazoa > Chordata > Actinopteri > Aulopiformes > Paralepididae > Notolepis > Notolepis coatsorum. Next base: position 5,325,038 of record NC_140171.1, read on the forward strand.
TCATACAGGATGACGAAAATATGCCTGGCATCCAACCAGAGTGCAAATGTACAGTAAAGTGCAATAGTAATACACAATGTACAGGTGGTTAAATGAGTAGGCCTACTATTGAGTAATAGTGCTAATCAGGTGTGTGCACTACATAATTGTTATAGTATTATGTTCTCTAACTCTGGTATGTCATAAATGTATAGATGTAGCAGTACTGTCTATCTGTATGTCATGTCAATTATGCCCACATCAATGTGGAACGCCCTACCCAAAGCTGTAAATGAATGTGAATCACAACCCACTTTCAAAACCGCTCTCAAAGAGCACCTACGGGAGACTGCAATTCGAAACTGGCCCCTGTAAATGTCCTAACCCAACCCACCCCCCTCCAATGTACAGTAAATGACCAAGTATGGTTGTCAATATTCCAATGTACAGTTTTGCTTGTACAGTTGCACAGTGTCCCCCACCCACCCCTCCTACCTAGCCCCTTTCGTGACTTTCGGTTTGCAAGCCTGGGGCTTTTGCAAACCGAAAGTCACGAAAGGGGCTACCTCCTACCCAACCCCTGCAATCTGTTAATACAATTTTTAATCAATCAATCAAAACACGGGGCCTATACCTTTGCTGTTTTCTGGAATCAGAAACTCCTTCAGTTTGAAAAACCTCCTGTGCGCGTTGTAAGAATAGTTTTTATCGTTTCGTCGCACCGTCCAGTGGACATTCGCGTCTCCTTTCGCTTTGACGAAAATACTTTCGACTTTCGTCGGTTTATCCAACTCCAGGGTGACTCTGCCGGTGACCGTGTCCCCCTCGGAGAACGTGCCGCCCTCGTTGATGGCATCGTAACTTAGTGATAGGTCTTTCATCGTCGGATGTTATATACAAATACAAAAAAATAAAAAACAACAAAGCGAAGCTTAATCGATAACTTGAAATTACAACACTACTGGTGGTGATAAATAAGGCATTTTTCTATTCCTCGGCGTTTTGCTGTGTCGACACGCCCCAGCAGGGTTGATGGCAGTTACAAAACAGCTCCACACACTCCTATGCAGAGCTGCCTCTGCTGTCTGGTGACGTCACCGCATGCCCCCCCCCCCCCCATCGGGTGGGGCTTCGAGAAAATAACGCGAGAGTACAGTGGTGGAAGAAGTATTGATTGATTGATTGAACATTTTAATGGGTACAATACAGTACGGCTCGATCAATACACACAATTGTTAAGGGAATGCAGACCAGAGAAAGACTTTCATCTTGTTTACATCAGGGTCCCCCATTTTCAATTCATGATTGATTGAATTGATTGAATTGATTGATTGATTGATTGATTGAAAACTTTATTAACAGATTGCAGAATGGGTACAATACAGTACAGCTCAATACAGTACTGCTACATCTATACATTTATGACATACCAGATTTGCAAATACAGTACTGTTTGTGATACAGAAGGAGTCAAGAAAAGGGAGTATATACATTTGACGTAGAAACTGTACATTGGAGGAGGTTGGGTGGGGGCCCGGGGGGTTGGGTACATTGGGATATTGACAACCATACTGGGTAATTTACATTGGAGGTGGTTGGGGGGGGGGGCACACTGTATAAACAAGTAAAACTGTACATTGAGGGGGGGGGGGGGGAGGAGACACTGTACAAACAAACAAAATTGTACATTGGACTATTGACAAAACCATACTAGGTAAATGACTGTACATTGGAGGGGGTTGGGTTAGGATATTTACAGGGGCCAGTGTTGAATTGCAGTCTCCCGTAGGTGTCCCTTGAGAGAGGTTTCATCATAACATAATATGACATATGACATACAGATAGACAGTACTGCTACATCTATACATTTATGACATACCAGATTTACAAATACAGTACTGTTTTTGATACAAGAAGAGTCTAAAAAAAGAGAGTATATACATTTGATGAAGAAACTGTACATTGGACGAGGTTGGTAGGTGGGGTGGAGGGGGGGGGGGGGTAGGGTATGTGGGGTGGGGGGGAAGTACACAGTTCCTTCAAGTAAAAGTACTTCTTCTTAAACATTACTGGTGTTTTCTTTTCATAGTGTGGACATTTGGGTTGTATGAAAATGAGCTAATGAGTTGCATAAGATAAGAGTGCGAAGGGGGTAGTGTGGTGGATTTTTGACGTCTCCAGGGATGGTTAAATGAAATACAGAGACAAGAGATTGGCCTTAAATCAGAGTGCAAACCACCAGGTTCTCCACGGACATCCAGCAGCCTAAAACAGTGTCACACTGCGAATTAGGCATTCTGAAATAATCAAACAGGAGCAGAAAGAGACAGCCGGATTACTCACGTTAAATGAATACAATACAGGTTTATTGGAAAAGAAAATAATACAGTACGCCCATACGGACGGACTTTCAGTCTGTCAGAGTGCATATTCACAGGTCTGTCAGAGTGAAAGTGAAGACAAAGCAATATTGTAATGGCTTAACACAGTGAGATAGAGACGCCTCTGTCTCTGATTGGGTTGGCTTTATATGGTCATTTGGGGAGTCGGATGGGATGGGCCCTTGCGGAGGGCTCGCTGCGGCCTTGGATGCAAGCGTTATCTGGCCTGCTCTGAATATAATGAATGGATAGTGTTTTAACAGTTTTTGAGAGAAGGATAACATGACTTCACGATCAACCCTGTTGTGGGGATTAAGAATGTGAAATTACCCTTCACATTTAAACAGAAATCCTGACCTCACAAATAGAGGAGGGGGGGGAGGAGGAGGAGGAGGAGGAGGAGGAGGGAAGGTGGAGGAGGAGGGGATGTGAAATTACCCTTCACAGTAGGAACACATAAGTAGGAACACATTAAGTTTACACTTCATCCTACTCCTTTTCGAACATTACTGTTTTGCTTGTGTTTTTTAATCCGTTTATTACATGTTTTTAATTTATGTTTCCGAAATAAATAAACTCATTCATTCATCCTTCAAGTAAAAGTAGAAGTTCAAGTTCAAGTTTTGTTTTATTTGTCACATATAAGGTACATGTACATTACAGTGAAATGCTTGGTTCTGTATGAGCCTCCTGAGTTAAAGTTAAAAGAATAAAGACCAAACACTATACAAAATATAATACTAATATTATACAATTATATTGTATATTATTATACTAATATAATATACAAAACTAAAGTACAAAATGCAAACAAAATGCAAGAATTAGTTAAGATGTAGTGCAAATCCTTTAGTAATAAATAGATCAAATAGATCACATATGGTGTAATGTTAAAAATAGTTTTAAAGTGTCTAAAGTGAATGTTAAAGGTGAATGTTAGTGTGTGCATGTGGTGTGTGTGCAATGAATGTAGAATAGATGGGTCACTGAGCATCCTGATAACACTGTAACACGCAACACTTTGATGAGCATTGTTACTCAGCTGATAGAGTTGTACCCTTCTTGCGGTCTTGTCGTACAGAACTTGTAAGTCGCTTTGGATAAAAGCGTCAGCTAAATGACTAAATGTAAATGTAAATGTAATGTGATGGCCTGGGGACAGAAGCTACTGTTGAGTCTCTCTGTACGGGCCATGAGACTCCGGTATCGCTTGCCTGACCGCAGCAGTGCAAAGAGGCAGTTGTTTGGGTGACTAGAGTCTTTGACTATTCTCTTAGCCTTTGCCCTGCAACGCCTGGTGTAAATGTAAATGGTGAAGAGTGGGAAGCCCACCTCCGATGGTGCGTTTGGCTGATCGAGCCACTCTCTGCAGTCTGCTGCGGTCGTGTGCGGTGCTATTCCCAAACCAGGATGTGATGTTACCAGGCAGGATGCTCGGATAAAAATGTAGTCTGGTAAAAGTAAGTCATCCATTCAAAATGTACAAGGTGCTCTAAGTGGCATTTCTTAGTTAAGCGAAGTCTTAAATAGCTCTACATTCTGACAACCATCACTGATACAGAGTGTTTGGTCAGTAACATGGGTCCCTCGGCTCTGCAGTAAACAGACGTTTCTTTTTCCTGGTATCCCATTCAACTTTATACAATCAGGAGAGGGATCCCTAGATATATTTTTTTATTATTATTATTTTTTTAACTTATTTCAAGAAATCTTGCCAAGCCAAATTTGCGTACTGCACTGGTAGATTATTGTACATGTTTCAAGGACACATTTGCTTAAAACTAGTTTTTATTGTGGGCGGTCAGGTGGCGTAGCGGAGATTGCGTTAGTCACCAACCCCGCTCACAGCTCCGGCGTTGTCACCAGCTTGGCTGGCCGTTCACACTAATACAATTGGCAGTATTAGAGGGTGGGAAAAGCTGGCGGGGTGGGTCCGGGTCGCTGTAAACAGCGACTCCTACAGTTCGGTCTGGGCGCCTGCTCAGCGCGGATAGGATCTAAGGGCGGTAGTGTGATCCTTCCACACGTTACACCCTCTCAGTGAGAGTCCGCACTGCCAGGTGAAAAGAAGCGGTTGACTGGCTAGACGTGTGTCGGAGGAAGCACGTGGTAGCCTCCACTCTCCAAGACCGACTGTGGGGGGTAAGTGCGCAGCGACTAGGAAGGGGATTGGGAATTGGCATACGACTAACATTGGGATGGGAGAAAATCTGAGGAAAAAGGAGATGGAAAAAGATTTAAAAAAAAAAACGAAAAAAAAAAACTAGTTTTTATTTCTTATTTTATTCAGACACATTTTGCAGTGTGTAGAGTTATCTCTCCTGATTGGAGAGATATGCATTTCCTGTTTACTGCAGAGCGGAAAGACTGAGAGACCCATGTTACTGACCACACACTCTATATCAGTGATGGCTGTCGGAGTGTAGAGCTATTATTTTCACACGTAGACCACTCATTTTAACAAACAAAAGAATACCACGTACAGCATCTTTAACCCTCCTGTCATGGTCTCGTCAAACCTGACTGATTTACAACGTTCATCTAGTTCAGTGGTTCTCAAAGCCGTCAGGCCCCCTTTGGCAGACCACTTTTCTTTAAGGTGCATTTTGAACAGAGGAAGCTGGTGCATCAAAACAAAAGGCAGACGTACCAAGTTCAGACTGAACTCGTGGGACCTTTAACTGTAAGCGGATCTATTTAATTGGCTCTCTGAGAGAAGACCAACCCACCCTATCATACAGGATGCAGTGCCGTAACTATCACCAGTTATGAATCCGAGAGCAGATTGATACACGGTGTCTAGGGGTAAAAGAGTGGACAAGGCAGAATTTCCATAAATGACACCATAATCCAAAACCGACATAAAGACTGCTTCAACAATCCTCTTTCTGCAAATCACAGGGAAGCTTGATTTGTTACTGTAAAAGAACCCAACGTAGATATGTTCTTAAACATGTTACCCCACTTCTTAGAGAGCTGCACAAATCCGCTTCAAGGTCCTTCCAGGCCACCACTGGGAGTTACAAATAGCCAGGTTACAAATACCTCCAGTCTGTAAGACTAAATTGAGAGCCGTTTGTAACAATGATGTGCATAAGAACATAGTGTGTAGGAACCAATGGTGTGCAGAAGAACATAGTGTGTAGGAACCAATGATGTGCATAAGATACAAGTTCATTAATAAGAATGAGAACATTTCATAAATGATGTCCATTGTTCATAAAACAATACAACATCTGAAACACCAAATGGCACTTGAGATTATAAAAAGCAATAAAACAATAAAGTGTTATAAGGCTCGCGTTGCATAGTTCACAGCTGGCAAATAAAGCCAAAGCTAGAATACAGAAGCCACAGGTTTGTCCATTTTTCATTCCAGTGTAATATACTGTATCCTACATGTCTCTCAACAAGAGGTCTAGACCTCGGACACAGGACAGAGGTTAAACCTTGGATATCAGTTTGTCAGTTGGGCACGACCAACGGGCATTTGGACAGAGCCAGCACGTCATCTGGCCTGGCACGCGGCTCACTTCAGATGAAGTCTATTTTTACATCCACAGTTCTTTCTTTCACCTATATGTTGATGACCGTGTATACCTTTCTAACATGGTAACAACATGTACCTCTAACATGGTAACAACATGTATCGTATACTAGTTTCTAACATGGTAACAACATGTATCGTATACTAGTTTCTAACATGGTAACGACATGTATCGCATACTCGTTTCTAACATGGTAACAACATGTATCGTATTACGATAGCACCACTGAGTCTTAATGATGAAAGGCCACATTATGTGAACAGACTGAGATGACCGGTTTCCATTCCCGGTAAAGAGAGAGTATAATAAAGGTTTTTTTTATCAACCAGTTATCGTTACATTTCTTTCTTGTCATCATCAGACCCAGTGGGGACAGTCACGTCCGGGACGGAAGGGGAGAAGAGGGACGTGTAGGACGGAGGCGGTTCGTTTGGTTGAGACAGAAAGTCCATCGAATCCATGTACGTCGGGGCGGCCGGGGGCAGGTTGTACGTCGGGGCGGCCGGGGGCGGGTTGTACGTCGGGGCGGTCGGGGGCGGGTGAAACACTGGAGCGGACGGGGGCGGGGGCTGAAACATCAGGGCGGTAGGGGGAGGAGGGTCATTCACTGTAGATGAGGATGAAGATGGAAATCCATATGGAGAGCGCTGCTGCGTCAGTGGGTTGCTATAGCCCCCTCCTCCAGTGGCTGAAGGCTGACCAGGGTACTCGGGTGGCTGACCAGGGTACTCGGGTGGTTGACCAGGGTACGTGGCTGGTTGACCAGGGTACTCCGGTGGTTGAAAAGAGTAAGTGGTCGACAGCGGCGGGTATCCTGGAAAATCACCACTACTACCCGGGCCCGGCGCGGCTGGGTACCCATAAGCAGCTGGAGCAGAGGGTGCAGGATATGGACCCACGGGCACGGCAGTGGGAGGGAAGTCGCTGCTACTCGGCCACCCAGCAGGTGGGTATACGGGCCCCATGGCTCCACCGGGCTGAGGGAAGGGTCTGAAGCCGACGGGAACGATGACGAAAGGAAACGTCACCTCGGGATCGGAAGTAAAGCTGATGTCCAGATACACCTTGGAAACAGAATTGAGATAATTTACTTTTTAAAGATCACTGTAATGTCCAATCGGTTGGTTTGGTCTTAGTTGATCCAAGACATTTCCATGGTGAATGGGTTTCATGAAAATGGCAAGTACCATCTGGATAGATGTTTTATTTATTTATTTCCCGTCGTCTAATGTCTGTACTTAACTTCCTTCATCCTGTACATTTTTACTATGAACAATAGTAAACTCTGCAATACATTTGATATTTTTCTTCCCATTGTCTGGATTAACACTGGTGGTAAGCACATGTCTGATAAGCACATGTCTAAGCACATATCTGATAAGCCAGTGGTTCTCAACCTGTGGTACTCAACTTGGGCCCCCTGCTGGTGGTACTTGGGGAAAAAAATTATAATAAAAGATTTCCACAGTCATGCCACTGAACTTAGAAGCAGGCCAGGCCAGTGTTTCTAGTTGCGGCGGCACAATAGTTAGATAACCTAAGTGGGGAACAACCAGGAGATCACTGTGACAGAGAGTAATGCAGTCTAAACAGTGATAAATATTTTATTAAACTTCAGCCCCAGATTTCTATTTTTTTTTAATGTCAGATAAAAAATGAAATACTCCCACTTTTCTGAAAAGAGTTGTTGTTAAATCTGACATTACAAAACACAAAAAATCCATCAAAATCAGTGTTGTTGCTAATCATTGACACATGCTAGCCTGTAATAATCCCCCCCAGAAGAAGAAATATTTCTTCTATTAGCGATATCCATTCATTTTCATCCATCCAACCTGATGTTATCGTTGGGAATGGGTCTGAGCTCGCAAAAGGGAAAATACCGCCGCCTATCGTCTCCCGGATGGTATTGCACATCATTGGATTGGATTGGCTGGGAATGTGCATCAAGAAAAAAAGTCCGTCCAGGTTTTGTTTCTCGGGCATGCAGTATCGGTGTACCACGTTGACTGGGGGGACTGGGAGCAGCGTGGATTATGTGTTTTGGACTATAACGTTGGATCAATGGACGCGATAGATATTTTGAATGACGATCAGGAATTGGATTAATCTTATTGCAGAACATCTGATGTGAGGTAAGGACTCTATGTTACCAGTCTTGGGTTAATCAGATGTTTTTTTCATAGCGATCACAACGTGTCTGTGTGTGTGTGTGCGTGCCATTGGCGCTGAGCAAGGCACGGATAAGCGATTTTTCAGCCCGCTTTTGTATCGTGCATAAGGACACATATACTATCGATAATCTAGCGTTTATTTGAAAACGATTCATAAATCAGCCAAATTCCACTAAAGAGCTAAATCTCCCAAACTATACTCGTATTCAAAACGGTATAAAACGGACATGTACCGATGAAAGAACAATCCGTTTCGTACATGTTGACTGCAAGCAAGTCATTGATAAGCGACGGGTGTATTAGACCTATAGCCATAATTTAAGATATATTTTAAGCACTCGCAAATTTCCCCGTCCTCCCATTGATTAAAGCGCTGGCGTGCTAGCCCTAATTTGGTCATATGGGCGTGGCGGTCAATGAGTTAATTATCTCACTTGCTATGTGAGAATGTTAGTTATTATGTTCTCAATGCCCCTTACATCAGGGGTCTCAAACTCAATTTACCTGGGGGCCGCTGGAGGTAGAGTCTGGGTGAGGCTGGGCCGCATCAAATATTCCACAAAAAAAGGGTTTCAAGCATTAAAAAAAAAGTACAACTGATCCAATCTTCTCAATCCTTAGCAATAACATTTCAGAACATGAACAGTTCTTCAGAACATGAACAGTTCTTCAGAACATGAATGGTTCTTCAGAACATAGGCTTCTCAGTGGTGTCAGTGGACTCATCCACAGCTATGGAAATGCACTGTGCATTTTTTTTTATTCTATTACAAAGCTGTTTAATCAAATCACCAGCCAGTATTTCAGTTATTCTGGTTGCTGTGCGATCTGAGGGGGCTTTGCTTTTGTTTGCCTTCAAACATGGTCTCCATCACTCAGTCATACATTATTTTATACCGTTTCTTGGCATATAGTCACATTGGTTTGGTGCTGGGACTCAGGATGAATGCATATTTTTCAGTCCATTCACCATTGAATTGCAGTCGACTTTTCTTTTACTGACCATCTTTGAAAATGGCTAGAAACTAGGCTAGTAACTACATTTATCTCACGGAGATAAAACTGGGAGCGAGTTTACTGTAGATGCGCTGTCAACTGACTCGGGCTGAAAGAGAGAGACAACTTGCATTCCGTGAATACCCACCCTACTCCCCTACTCTGCATCTGATTCGCAGACTGTGGGTGAGGGGGGGGAACGCTGACAGGATGCTGAATGTGATTGGACCAGACCCGTACACAGACACAGACAGTGGCAGTGCAGCCAGCCGCTTATGCAGAGCACTGCTCGCAGTCAGAGGAGATAGCGAGAGGATGCATTTGCCTTCCACTTTACTTGATAGCACTCCGGAATCACGTTTCAACCAAGTCACTAACATAACGTTGCTGTCATGAGCCTGCGCTATAGTAGCCTACAAGTGATAAAATAAATAAAACTTCCAACTCTCGCGCAACGTCTCGGCAAACAGTAGCGCGCGGGCCGCATTAACACTACACTTTGATGTCAAGTAGGGGGCCGCAAAATATCATCCCTCGGGCCGCAATTGGCCCGCGGGCCGCGAGTTTGAGACCCCTGCCTTACATTGTATGAGAATTGTGTGGAAGAGTTTGCTAGTTCTTCTAGTGCTACCCCTTTGTACATTGTGGCCGTGTCTGACAAAAGTTAACAATAAATAATGTTATTAGGAATACATTTGCCTCCTGCGTGAACTGTGCATAGCTGAATAGACTGTATTTTAACGTTGGTCATATGGTGGTACTTGGAGAGCCAGCTACGTTCTCAGGTGGTACTTGGTGTAAAAAGGTTGAGAACCACTGTGATAAGCACATGTCTGATAAGCACATGTGTGATAAGCACATATCTGATAAGCACATGTCTGGTAAGTACATGTCTGGTAAGCGTCTGGTAAGCACATCTCTGGTATATACATATACATTGTTCTAAATGATTGCATGTGGGAAACACAATTCTATAGTCTTGTAAATTCTTGCACAATTTTGATGTCGCAATTAATTAACTTGCCAAGGAGCAGGGACTGGAAAATAATTCAGCAGCTTAGAGCGGCTGGGTAGCGCAGTGGACTAAGCACTCGCCTACCACCGCAGAGACTCTGGGATCGTATCCAGCTGTCAGCGGTCCCGCCGGCTTGGTCAGTCTTCCCTACTAACACAATTGGCAGTGTTAGCGGGTGGTAAGCCGGTGGGGTATGTGTCCTGGTCGTTGTAAACTGCGACTCCTACTGGTCGGTCGGGGCGCCTGTTCAGCAGGGGAGGGGATCTGGGGGAAATAGAGTGAACCTCCGCACGCGTCACGTTCCCCCAGTGAAACTCATCGCTGTCGGGTGAAAACAAGCAGCTGGCTGACTCCACATGTATCGGAGGAGTGGTAGTTCTACACCCTCCCCAGGCCGACAGTGCGACATGCGCGCAACGTCCAGGAAGGGAATTGGCATAACGACTAAATTGGGATGGGTGAAAAATACAGAAAGCCCAAAAATAAATAGAATAAAACATTTTAAATAAAAAAATAATTATTCAGCAGCTTTTGAGGCCAATGGATGTACTTGATTTACTTCTTTGCAATTATAAACAATTCATATTGCTACGTTATGAAATGGCTCCATGGATTTACATGGAGGAGACAGTGGCTCGGGAGGTAGAGCGGTCGTCTGGTAATCGGAAGGTTCCCGGTTTGATTCCCACTCCTCCCGAGCAGCGTGTCGAAGTATCCTTGAGCAAGACACTTAACCCCTAACTGCTCCCGATGAGCAGGTCGGCACCTTGCATGGTCACCTCCGCCGTCTGTGTGTGAATGTGTGAGTGAACGGGTGAATGTGAGGAACAAAATTGTAAAGCGCTTTGGATAAAAGCTGTTTATATAAATGCACCATTTAGGATTTTATAATAGCCCTTACCTTTAGTTGGTACTCCAGGGAGATGATCTCACAGTTGTGGATGGTCGGGGGCAAGTTGGCAGGAATATCCATGGCACACATGAATGTTCTTTCTGTGTTGGGTACGATCACATCTCCGAACATTTTGCAAATGACGGATTCTTTCTCCTTGGTGTAATCTTTGGCATGGAACACGGCCTTCTGCTTCAAGCTGAACTTGGGCGTCATGTCTTTAGAGGAGGCGTTGTTGACTTTTGCGACAATGGACACTTTCTCGCCTGTAGGAAGCAGAAAATTACATCGATTTCAAACCTTCAGCTGTACGACCTCACGCGCAAGATAGATCTTTTAACAACCGAACACTCTCATTTAATTTGCCGTCAGCATTCTTCAAAAGCCTTACTACGATCAAAGCCTCTTCCTTTCACCCCAAGATATTTGAGACCTTGGCTAAGAACCCCCACAAACACACTTCTTCAATCAATATCTGAAATGTATATCTGAAATTCAAAATTCAGAAGAACTAATGAAGAGTTTCCTATGGAACTAATGAAGAATTTCCTAAAGAACTAACAAAGGGGGCGCCCCAGTGGCACACCGCATACTGCGATGCAGACCTACGCGGTCGACCGGGGTTCGCCTCCCGCTCCCGGACGGATTCATCGCATGTCCTCCCCCACATCCTCTCCCGTTCTCCCTCTCCTCTGTTGGTCCTGTGACCATAATAAGCTGCTAAAAATAAATCACAAAAAAAAAAAAAAACTAACAAAGAATCATTCAGTCAATTAATGAATCCTTTCTATTCTTATATAGTTATTGTTAAATCATGCTGGTTTAGAATATCAGCTCAATACTGTTAGTTACGTTACCTGGAGAATAAGCGGTCCTGTCCACAGAGACATCCATGTGGACCTGTCCTCTGGGGAACGAGCCCATCTCTTTATCCGTTGACCCAACCTGACGGGACTAGAACACACGACAGAGTCATCAGAGGGGAGCAGCGATGTTCTCTGTAGTATCGTCATCTATTCTGCAGCCATCCTGCTACTCATACTCTCTGCTAATGGAGGTGCGTCAGTAGTACCCAGATTTGATGACGTGCACTGAGGTGTGATAGAGAACCTGTGTGGTGGGGAGGAGATTCAGTCCTCTGACTGACCCAGGGTCAGTGTTTTGAGCCAGTCAGAGGGGATTCAGTCCTTTGATTGACTCAGAGTCAGTGTTTTGAGCAGATGCATGCCTGTTGCTACTGGCGTGGGGTGATAATTCAATATTATCAGTATTGTGTCGTATCAGTATCATAATAAAAAATATGATATGGTGATATTGTTGCGCACAGTTCTGTCATCTAAATAAATGCTAACAATATTCGAGGGGATGTTATTTGAAGATAACCGAGTTTTGGTTATATAGATCACAGCATTGGGATTACTTATGTTGTTATTTTGCATCCTGTTTACATATCGTGATATTTATAAATATCAGAAGAATATTCCACATGATTATCATAATATGAATTGAAAAAGTATGTGAATGATTAAGCAAAACGCTTAATGCTAATCCACGCTTGGCTCCGATTGGTGAAATTAGGACCATGAATACTAAATAAGAATTGAGGAGCTCTCGTGAACTTTTAATTCCCAAGAGTAGCTCTTGTGAAAAGACTGGAAACCCTCTCGTCTCTTCAGGGCCCTGTTCCTCGTACCTGGCTAACTGAGTTAGCCGGATAATTTTCAGCATAGCTTGACTTAAGCTAGACCTTTCGGTTCCCCGACGTCGGCTTGTCTAAATCGCTATGGCAACATATCAAAAAGTTTGAACCTGCTCCAGCGCAGGGTTTAGTTCTGTTAGCTGGATAAACCATGGCCACGCCCTCGCAAAGAAATGCAGCTCGCTTCCTGAAATAATTCTCAGAGTCTAGATCCCATTATACCATTCTGAATTATGTTTTTGTGCTTCGTTTTTCTAGAGGGGGCTTTTGAAATGTAAAATAATATACCTAAAATGCTGATAATAAATCATATTCAGCCTATAGATTTACTTTGTCGTAAATAATGCACGTCATATATGTTGGAGGGAGTGTGGACAGGAAGGGGCGAACCATACACACATATTCTGGGGATGTCAGAAGATAAGGCACTACTGGGAAGAGATAGGAGGGATAATAAATGAAATAATAGGATACGAAATACCCCAGGGAGGCCAAGTGTTGTATTTGGGGAATCTGTCACAAGAAGGAATCCAAGGGGAAGACAAATACTTGATTAAGATATTGATAGTGGCAGCCAAAAAAGCTCTAACTAAACTGTGGTACAAGGTAGAAGTGCCGACAAAGGATCAATGGATAGAGTTGGTAGAGGGGATACAGGAAATGGAGAGAATCACACATCTGCTGAGGCTGCAAGAAGAAAAGTTTGAATGGAAATGGGGAAAATGGGAAGAATACAGGAGGGGAAGTAACGGAGGCGGTTAGGTGGCCGAGCGGAGATTGCGTTCGTCACCAGCCCCGGAGCTGAGCTGGATTTGCCTGTTCGAATCCAGCTCACAGCTCCGGGGTTGTCACCAGCTTGGCTGGCCGTCTGCACTGATACAATTGGCTGTATCAGAGGGTGGGAGAAGCTGGCGGGGTGGGTCCGGGTCGTTGTAAACAGCGACTCCTACAGTTCGGTCGGGGCGCCTGCTAAGCGCGGATTGGACGTGAGGGGGATAGTGTGGTCCTCCCACACGCTACGCCCTCTCAATGAGAATCCGCGCTGCCAGGTGAAAAGAAGCGGTGATTGGCTGGACGTGTGTCGGAGGAAGCACGTGGTAGCCTCCACTCTCCCAGATGATCTGACTGTGGGGGGTAAGTGCGCAGCGACCAGGAAGGGACTGGGAATTGGCATACGACTAACATTGGGATGGGAGAAAATCGGAGGAAAATGGAGGGGGAAAAAGACCAATAAAAAAAAAAAAAGGAGGGGAAGTAACGACATCACAGAGGTTTGAAAAGGATACAAGGAAATGAATGAAAATGTAAATAAATAATGCAAATATAGAATGGACCGAAGGACCCATGCCACACTTTTTCTTTACTCATTTTTTGTCTATTTGTTTTATATGTATGTACTGTTGAGATGTTGAAATGTATTGTCTATGAATGTTGTCTATGTATGTTGTTGAAAAAAATTTAAATAAAAACTTAAGTTTAAAAAAAGAAAATGGAGGACCCTTATGTAAAAAAGCCGAAAGTCTTTTTCTGGTCTTCATCCTCCAGTCCACTGTTGTTGTATTGAGCTGTACTGTATTGTACCCATTCTGCAATCTGTTAAAGTTTTCATTCATTCATTCATTCAAACGGCAAAACATAATTATTTTGATTGACAGTCGAGTCTGCCAATTACGTCACACCGCTTGCACCCGCCCTGCTGTTCTTAGCACCAATCGGCAAGCGCGTATTCATTTTTTACTTCCGCTATGTCCGCCATTGATTTTGACGAGAGCTCAACAACAACAACAACGTTAGCTCCCCGCGGCCGACGTTTAGCTTTTAGCTCCGCAGGATGACTAAACAAGGCATAATGATTTTACTGCAACAAATGTTATAATAAAAGCCTTTCCATACATCTGTCTGATTGAAAACTTTATTAACAGACCGCAGAATGGGCACAACTCAGCACGGGCTGAGATATGAACGAGTAATGCTTGCTATCTATCTAGGTCGTCCTCGGATGTTGCTATGTTCGGGTAAATACGCTGATGTTATTGAACGTGTAACTATATAACGTTAATGCCACAAAACGAATGCCTTTGTTAATCATAAGTAGTAACTTTGATGCAGTAGTGTGTGTGTGGGGGCGGCGTTGTTCAAAAGTTTGAACGTGTTGCGACGACCCTCCCCCACACTGTGTTGTCTTCCTCTGCTCTGGGGGAGGCTCGTCAGCTAATTGGTGCACACCTGGGCCGGTGTGTCCCAGCAGGATATCAGAGAGAGGCTGCCTCTGATCTCTGGCGAACTCCCCATTTGTTTTTGGTTCTTTGTTTGTCTGGTTGCGGTTTGTTGATTATTTGGTTCTTTGGTCATTTGGATGTTACTTTTGGTTCATTTGTTTTGGTTGCTTGTCTTTGCTTTTACACCTACACATTCATGCTGCACATACACTCATCCACACACTGCTGACACACTGATACTCATATATATTGGCTGCTCCTTTATATTACTGACAATAAATTCTTTGTTATTTCTTAAATTGTGCCTGTGTCTCCCTATTCTTGTTGCGAGCTTGAGCCAGCTCGTAACAGTGTGGACCAGATTGACGCGACACAATCCTCTTGGGCAAAACATCAAGATATCCATGATACGTTTAAAAAGTGTATCGTTAATGAACTGTACCCGAAATTTATATAATATCGTCATATCGCCCAGCCCTAAATGAAACCCATCGGGCGTTTGGCTCTGATTCGTTTCATATTCTTCGCTGTTGATGTATTTGCGCCCGGATTGTGTTTCATTCAAGCATAAATTGAAGCGTCTTTATGCGTGGACTGTGGATTATGAATTACGAGGAATCTGAATCTGGATTGTTGAATTGTATCACTGTCACACACGTTATTATGATATTGTAACTGGGATTAAAATGTCTGATGAGATGCGCTATTTGAGAAATGTAATGAGTCGTTGACGTTTTGAAGAATGAATTTGCGAAAATGCATTTATCTGTTCAAGCACGGTTATCTGATGATGAACATGAGGTGTCACTGGTATAAATAAACCAAAGGTTAATAAATTCAACGCATGTATGGATGATGTCCGAAACAGATTAAAACCTGATTAATAGTGCAACTGTATAGCCTCCAAGCCTCTGACACCGTTATTTCGGGGGTCGCGCCTTGAAAACTTTGGGCACCATGTATTTATATATAAAGTACATGATACCTAAGCACATACAGTACAGATATCCTCATAAGTATCTATCAATTTGTGGGCGGCTACGTGGCGTAGTGGGCAAGACGCTCGCCACGAATGTGGAGACGCTGGGATCGCCTGTTCGATCCCAGCGCTCCACATTGCTTTCAGTTTAGCTGGTCGTCCGTACTAATACACATTGGCCGTATTAGGGGGTGGGAAACTGATGGGTGGGGATCGGGCGTTGTGGACAGCGACTCCTACAGGTCAGTTGGTGCGCCTGCGCAGTAGAATCAGGAAGTGTCGGGGGCAGCGTGAGCCTCCCACGCGTTACTCCTCGCCACTGAGAGATCGAGCTGTGCAGGTGAAAAGATGCGACTGCTGTTACCTCAAGTACCGGAGGGGACTTGTGCTATGTATGACTTAGTCCACATTGCAGCCGGCTTGTGGGAGGCAAGAAACAGCGTTCGTGACAGGGGAGGGTTGAATTGGATGATACGAAATTGGGATGGGAGAGAAAATATAGAAAATGGGAGAAAAAGTGGATAAAAAAAAAAGTATCTATCAATTCGTATCAATTAGATACTCTTTGGGCTTGTTTGTATCTACTTATTCTGAAAGAGTTGAACAAATTATTTTCGCTAGCAAATTAATAGATCTCATTCTATTATTCATTCCATTAAGCCTACTGCCAGCAGGCACATTTAAAGAAATATAATCTGATTGATTGGGGTAATGAGGGACTTAAAATGTGCCTATAGATATGCATTTAACTTGTCTGCGAGACTATTGAGCCGTACTGTATTGTACCCATTCTGCAATCTGTTAATAAAGTTTTAAATCAACCAATGCCGTTAGAAAATCAGGATTTCTGCGATCGACATCTGCTGTCTTTTCAACTGAGGCGGCCGCGCGCAATTATCCTGAGTATCAAGTCTGGTTCGAATTAACGAGACTGAATCAGCGTTCGAGGAACAGGGAAAGCGCGGATCCAAACATCGGGTTAATTGAATCTGGATAATGGGACTTTTGATCGACTTAGTTGAACCAGGTACGGGGAATAGGGCCCAGGTTCTCACTCACCATCAGGTGGTCAATGTTGGGAATGGACTTGGAGACAAAGTTGAGCTCCTTCTCCGCCGTCTTGTCCATCCGCCAGCTCCTGGCGAGCTTCGCCTCCAGACTGTAGACTATCTTTCCATGAGCACCTCTGAAGGACGACGGCATGCTTCTGGAACGGAGAAACAGCAGAACCAGGACCGGACAGAAATACCAAAACACGGTTAATATCAGACAGTTTTACCTGGATTATTGTTACGGCCTAGAATCTGCCTCAGCTCGTATCCACAGATATCTACTCATATCAACAAATATCATTATCAGGTATCTAAGATAATAATGAATCTGGGGGGGGAGGTGACTAAAGTACAGATGGTGGGGCTAACCTATACCAACGAAGAAGGACTCTGAGGCCAAAGATGCAAACCACAACTCCCTATGATGGGGCTAACCTACACCAACGAAGAAGGCCTCTCTGAGGCCAAAAATGCAAACCACAACTCCCTATGATGGGGCTAACCTATACCAACGAAGAAGGACTCTCTGAGGCCAAAGATGCAAACCACAACTCCCTATGATGGGGCTAACGTACACCAACGAAGAAGGACTCTCTGAGGCCAAAGATGCAAACCACAACTCCCTATGATGGGGCTAACCTACACCAACGAAGAAGGACTCTCTGAGGCCAAAGATGCAAACCACAACTCCCTATGATGGGGCTAACCTACACCAACGAAGAAGGACTCTGAGGCCAAAGATGCAAACCACAACTCCCTATGATGGGGCTAACCTACACCAACGAAGAAGAACTCTCTGAGGCCAAAGATGCAAACCACAACTCCCTATGATGGGGCTAACCTATACCAACGAAGAAGAACTCTCTGAGGCCAAAGATGCAAACCACAACTCCCTATGATGGGGCTAACCTACACCAACGAAGAAGAACTCTCTGAGGCCAAAGATGCAAACCACAACTCCCTATGATGGGGCTAACCTACACCAACGAAGAAGAACTCTCTGAGGCCAAAGATGCAAACCACAACTCACTATGATGGGGCTAACCTATACCAACGAAGAAGAACTCTCTGAGGCCAAAGATGCAAACCACAACTCTCTATGACGGTTCACAAGTTATGGACGGTGGGTGGGTGGGTGGCATGGCCTATATAGCATCCACCTGTTTACATGTTAGCTCCATATTTCGTTTGCAATCTACACATTTCGATAAATATCTTAGTTTGTCTACATTTAATTCAATATTTCGTTTGACGATCTTGACAAAAAAGCTGCAATAATTATTTTGTGACCACTAAAAGGGAAGCAAGGAACCATTGTTTACAGAGCAGTCATTATTTTTCTTCCAACCAAGGATATTATAAAAGACTAAAATAGTTTATAGGCTTCCTATTGGCCCCCGAAATGAAAGCCTCGTCGTGTTTAGCCCAAATGATCATTGGAAATACGTCACGTACAAACACAACACTGCCTTGATGGCACAATGTTGTTGTAGAGATTACATGAAAGAAGAAAAAGATGTCATGCATGGATTACTAGATTTCAACTATACAATACAGAAAACTTTGTTGGTAATTTCCTGGTTGTTAAACAACAGTATATTGACCGAGGGGTGCGTCAGCAAGGCACACAGGATCCTGAGAGACCCCTGCCACCCGAACCACAAATAGATTGAGCTCATGCTGTCTGGCAGACGGTACCGCAGTCTCAGGTCCACCTCCAAGAGAACACTGAGCAGCTACTACAGTCTCAGGTCCACATCCAAGAGAACACTGAGCAGCTACTACTACAGTCTCAGGTCCACCTCCAAGAGAACACTGAGCAGCTACTACTACAGTCTCAGGTCCACATCCAAGAGAACACTGAACAGCTACTACAGTCTCAGGTCCACCTCCAAGAGAACACTGAGCAGCTACTACAGTCTCAGGTCCACATCCAAGAGAACACTGAGCAGCTACTACAGTCTCAGGTCCACATCCAAGAGAACACTGAGCAGCTACTACTACAGTCTCAGGTCCACATCCAAGAGAACACTGAGCAGCTACTACAGTCTCAGGTCCACATCCAAGAGAACACTGAGCAGCTACTACAGTCTCAGGTCCACCTCCAAGAGAACACTGAGCAGCTACTACAGTCTCAGGTCCACCTCCAACAGAACACTGAGCAGCTACTACAGTCTCAGGTCCAACAGAACACTGAGCAGCTACTACAGTCTCAGGTCCACCTCCAAGAGAACACTGAGCAGCTACTACAGTCTCAGGTCCACATCCAACAGAACACTGAACAGCTACTACAGTCTCAGGTCCACCTCCAACAGAACACTGAAAAGCTACTACAGTCTCAGGTCCACATCCAACAGAACACTGAACAGCTACTACAGTCTCAGGTCCACATCCAAGAGAACACTGAGCAGCTACTACAGTCTCAGGTCCACCTCCAACAGAACACTGAGCAGCTACTACAGTCTCAGGTCCACATCCAACAGAACACTGAGCAGCTACTACAGTCTCAGGTCCACCTCCAACAGAACACTGAGCAGCTACTACAGTCTCAGGTCCACATCCAACAGAACACTGAACAGCTACTACAGTCTCAGGTCCACATCATCCAACAGAACACTGAGCAGCTACTACAGTCTCAGGTCCACCTCCAAGAGAACACTGAGCAGCTACTACAGTCTCAGGTCCACCTCCAAGAGAACACTGAACAGCTACTACAGTCTCAGGTCCACATCCAAGAGAACACTGAACAGCTACTACAGTATCAGGTCCACGTCCAACAGAACACTGAACAGCTATACTTCCACCGGGCAAACAGACTACTAACGGATACTCTGAATTATTACATGATGAGCACACACACACAAAACCACCTTACTATATATGTGACTTACACACCACACAAGCACACTCATTATCAATAAGGGCCTTAAAAATGAACAAGTAAGTGTTTGTTGTGCCTCTCCATCAGCAAGGACAAATCAACCTTCTCATAAAGGACACAGTGATGAGTGTCGTATCTGTCATTAGTGATGAATCTGAGGGCAGAGTGTACAGAGTCCAAGGATTTAAGTGCTGAGGTTGCAGCAATGCAGCGTGCCTATATAAATTACATCACTATAGTCCAAGACTGATAAGAAAACTGTCTTCCTACTAATCAAAAGGAAAGCTGGTTCTGTTTCTGTATAGTAAGCCCATTTTCTGTCGCAACTTGGGGAGGCAAGGTTGTCCACATGGAATTTAAATGTAGATTATTTCTCATTGAGCCACACATCAAGTTATTTACATTCAGTGGCTCTCTCAATGCTAGAACCACTTACTGTACAGATATGTAAACCATAATATTCAGTGTTTGTGTGGCTCTAGAAAACAGCATACATTTAGTTTTAAATAGCATTATGAATCTATTTAAGTTGAATAAGAGCTTCCTGGATGGTAATAAAAGGAGAATAAAGAATATGTGTAATTGATTAATGACTTAACTTTCCACCTCTGGTTATTTTTAATTTAATGAATGTGTCCCACTTACCCCGCTGGGATTTTAATGCTGAATTTATAAACATGGATCCCGTGAGGAAGCACAGTCTCTGCAAGAAGAAGATGAACAAATTTAAGACCCATGAATGACACACACACCGCACATTTTCCTCGAAACATCCCCGACAAGAGTTATTAATAGATTCGATTAGATTAATTAAAATGTATTGTCATCATGATCGATCATACAGCACAAGTGCAGTGCAACACAAATAAAAGTCTGGCATGATCCAACCACCAGAGTGCAAATGTAACGGTACAGTGCAGTAACAGTATACCACAATGTAGGTGATTAAATTAGTAGGCCTGCTAGCTACTGTGTACTACTGAGTAATAGTGCTAATCTATGTACATAATTATTGTAGTATTATTATGTTCTCTATAACACGGGGCCTATATAATATACCTTTGCTGTTTTCTCTTTCTGGAATCAGAAACTCCTTCAGTTTGAAGAACCTCCGGTCGGCGGTGTGCGCGTAGCTGTTGTCGCCGCTCTGCACGGTCCATCGGACGGTCGCGTCTCCTTTCGCTTTGACGAAAAGACTTTCCACTTTAGTGGGTTTATCCAACTCCAGGGTGACTCTGCCGGTGACCGTGTCCCCCTCGGAGAACGTGTCGTCCTCGTTGACGGCATCGTAACTCAGTGATAGGTCTTTCATCGTCGTATTTCAAATGTATTAAATGTATTAAATAAATAAAGCAAAGCTTAATCGATATCTTGAAATTACACTACTGATGATAACAAGGCATATCTGACTATTCCCCATCCCCATGCAGGCCTAGATCGATTCCTCGGCGGTTTTGATGTGTCGCTGCATTTGAGCCCAGTCAGTGGACAATGTTCGACACGCCCCAGGGTTGCAACAACAGCTCAAAATAACGCGAGAGTACAGTGGTGATTGATTGATTGATTGATTGATTGATTGATTGATTGATTGATTGATTGATTGATTGAACATTTTATTAACAGATTGCAGGATGGGTAAAATACAGTACGGCTCAATACACACAATTGTTAAGGGGATGCAGACCACTGACCAGAGAAAGACTTTCGTCTTGTTTAAATCAGGGTCCCCAAGGGCGGCTACGTGGCGTAGTGGGCAAGGCGCTCGCCACGAATGCAGAGACGCTGGGCTCGCCTGTTCGAGCCCAGCGCTCCACATTGCTTTCAGTTTAGCTGGTCGTCCGTACTAATACACATTGGCCGTATTAGGGGGTGGGAAACTGATGGCTGGGGATCGGGCGTTGTGGACAGCGACTCCTACAGGTCGGTTGGTGCGCCTGCGCAGCAGAATCAGGAAGTGTCGGGGGCAGCGTGAGCCTCCCACGCGTTACTCCTCGCCACTGAGAGATCGAGCTGCGCAGGTGGAAAGATGCGACTGCTGTTACCTCAAGTACCGGAGGGGACTTGTGCTATGTATGACTTAGTCCACATTGCAGCCGGCTTGTGGGAGGCAAGAAACAGCGTTCGTGACAGGGGAGGGTTGAATTGGATGATACGAAAATTGGGATGGGAGAAAATATAGAAAATGGGAGAAAAAGTGGATAAAAAAAAAATCAGGGCCCCCCATTTTCAATTCATAATGACATTTACGACATACACAACATACAGATACAGATATATATCATGACATTTACGACATACATGACATAGGCCTACAGTACTGTTACATTTATGACATACAAGATATACAAATATACAGTACTGTTTACCAGAGATCCTAACAGAAACTATATACATTAGAACATTTAGAGGGGGAGGAAACTGTACATTAGGAGGGGGTTGGGTGGGGGGGGGGGGGGGGTGGACATTTACGGGGACCAGTTTCGAATTGCAGCCTCCCGTAGAGGTGCTATTTAAGAGCGGTTTTGAAGGTGGATAGGGATTCACATTATTTTACGGCTGTGGGTAGGGCGTTCCACATTGATGTGGCATAATTGCTAAACGTGTTTAGTCCCTTTGTTTGAGCCGAATCTGGGTTGAACATGATTTGTGGAGCTCCCTCTGGTGTTGTGGTCGTGGAATTCACTGACCTTTGGGAAGTATTTCGACATGTATATGGGTACCTTAGTGGTGTAGTGTATCTTGTAGACCAGGCCCATTGCAAGCTGCTGTACTCTGTCGTCTACTCTAAGCCATCCTAGGATGGGCAGGGGTGAGGTGGGTTTTAGGAGTAAGGTCAAGCAGTAGTCTGACAACCAGTTTGTTTTGAGATGTTTGTAGTCTTGTTTTTAGTGCCTTGCTTTGGTACCATGAGGTGCACGCATAGTCGTAGTACCCTTGAATGAGTGCTCCTGTTAGAGTCTTCAGGGTATTCTTGTTTACCAGAGAGGAGATCCGGTACAAGAATCTAGTTCGTTGGTTGACCTTTTTGATTACATTGGTTGCCATTTTGTCACAGGAAAGATTTGCCTCTAGGATGGAGCGCAGGTATGTAATTTCATCTTTCCTTGTGACAATATTGTCACCCACTGTAACAGAGAAGCCGTTGGCCTTGCTCAGTTTGTTATTTGAACCTCTCTGCAGTCTGCTGTGGTCGTGTGTGGCGCTATTCTCAAACCAGGAGGTGAGGTTACCAGTCAGGATGCTCAGGTAAAAAAGTAGTCTGGTAAAAGTAAAAGTCAAGTGGTATTTCTTAGTTAAACTAAGTCTTATTAAATAGCTCTACATTCTGACAACCATCACTGATACAGAGTGTCTGGTCAGTAACATGGGTCTCCAAGTCCCTCAGCTCTGCAGTAAACAGACTTTTGTTTTTCCTGGTATCCCATTCAATCAGGAGAGGGAACCCTATATATAATGTTTTCTTTTTCTTTTTCTTTTTATACTTATTTCAAGAAATCTTGCCAAGCCAAATTTGCTTACTGCACTGGTAGATTATTTTACTTGTTTCAAGGACACATTTGCTTAAAACCTTTTATTTCTTATTTTATTCAGACACATTTTGCAGTGTAGAGTTCTCTCTCCTGATTGAATAAAGCGGGAACGGGATACCAGGAAATGTATTTCCTGTTTACTCCATAGCGAAAAGACTGGGAGACCCATTGTTACTGACCAGACACTCTATATCAGTGATGGCTGTCGGAGTGTAGAGCTATTATTTTAACATGTATTTTAACAAACAAAAAAATACCACTTACAGCAGGTAAGTGGTCGGCAAAGTGGCATCGCGAATTGTCCACATGTGGGCCCTTGGATGTTAAGATGTTAATGTTTTTTTTTTTTTTTGTAGCCAAGAGTAAAGACCACAATCCTATCAAAAACAGTAGTCAAAGTGTATATTTAAATGTTTACCGGAAATACGAATTTATCGAAAAAATGCTAATTATCGTAAAACCGCAAGGAAATTACTAAATCCAGATTCAACCCTGCCATTGGAAAGAGGACCATTTTCCCTATCCATAGATGTATGATTTGGCCATAATAAGGTCAAGGTCAAGTTCAAGGTCAAATATGAATTATTGAACGATTATCATTTATTACTGTATCTACAAATCCTTCTGTTTAATCATCTTCCCTTTATTCATTTGCTTAGATTTTTTTTACACTTGATCTCAATAAGGTGGTGAATGGGCTCAGTGAGCGACCTCGGTTATGGCACAATTGTAACATGGTGTTATTCACCGGCACAGATGCAAAAATAAATCATAATTTATATTCTCCTTTTCTTCATTACAATTTACTCAAGCCTAGTAACAGACACAATATTTCTGACACTGGAAATACATACCCCCAGGTCCCTAGATGTTCCGATACCAAGAACATGCAAATTGACCTTGCAGAAGTGGAGCAATCTTCCATTTACTTAGGCATGTACCTTTAGGCGAAATAGGCCCTCCTGTCATGGTCTCGTCAAATCTGACCAATTTACAATGTTCATCAGTCATAAATTCATAAGTCATGTATTAATTTTTTTATTTTATTTTTTTAAATCTTTTCCCCCCTCCTTTTTCTTCCGTTTTTCTCCCATCCATTGTCCATTGTTAGTCGTTATGCAAATTCCCAATCCCCTTCCTGGTCGCTGCGCACCTACCCCCCACAGTCGGTCTGGGAGAGTGGAGGCTATCACGTGCTTCCTCCGACACACGTGTAGCCAATCAACCGCTTCTTTTCACCTGGCAGCGCGGACTCTCACTGAGAGGGTGTAACGTGTGGAAGGATCACACTACCCCCCTTAGATCCTATCCTCGCTGAGCAGGCGCCCCATCCGAACTGTAGGAGTCGCTGTTTACAACGACCAGGACCCACCCACAAGCTTTCCCACCCCTAACACTGCCAATTGTGTTAGTATGAACGACCAGCCAAGCTGATAGCAATGCGGAGAGCTGGGCTCGAACCCAGCGTCTCCTGCATTGGTGGCGAGCGCCTTGCCCACTACACCACCTAGCCGCCCCTGTCATGTATTCATTTTTAATTTATGTGTTTTGTTTTATTTTAATGTGTATTTTTTTTTTGTACATTTGTATTGTATTTGTTTTGTCCAGGACCCCAGGAAGACTAGAGGCTCTTTCATGTGTCTCTAATGGGGAACCTTTAATAAACATAAACATAAATATTGTGTCTTACATTGCAACGTTCATCAGTCATAAATATTGTGTTTTACATTTGACTGCCTCGAGGCCTCATGACATCCTCCACACTATGGCATTTGAACATAGAGAGCCTTCAGCCTTGCCTTTATTTACCCAGGGTAGGTTCGCTGAGCACGGATGCTCTTTTTCAGCTACGCCCTGCTTCACGTTCACACAGTTCCATTCACACCTGGGAGCTGCTGCCCAGTACAACCACAGTCTGCCACCGTTGGCCACTGAGCAACTCCACTGGAGCAGTTGGGGGTTAAGTGCCTTGCTCTCAAGGGCCCTTCAGCGGTTGGTGTTAAGGGGATGGGAGAGAGTTATTCATTCACTTCCCCCGCCCAGATTTCTTCCTGCCGGTCTGGGGGATCGAACCGGCGACCTTCCGGTCACAAACCTGCTTCTCTAACCTTTAGGGGTTTAGGCCACCGCTAGTCGTCTAGTCGTCTCTCTGTCCTCTAGTCGTCTCTCTGTCCTCTAGTCGTCTCTCTGTCCTCTAGTCTCTCTGTTCTCTAGTCATCTCTCTGTCCTCTAGTCGTCTCTCTGTCCTCTAGTCATCTCTCTGTCCTCTAGTCTCTCTGTTCTCTAGTCATCTCTCTGTCCTCTAGTCGTCTCTCTGTCCTCTAGACTGATTGATTGATTGATTGAAAAGTTTATTAACAGATTGCAGAATGGGTACAGTACAGTACAGCTCAATACTACAATTGTTAAGAGGATGCAGACCAGAGAAAGACTTTCGTCTTGTTTACATCAGGGTCCCCCATTTTCAATTCATCATAATTCATAAGTCATCTCCCGGTCCTCTAGTCTCTCTGTCCTCTAGTCTCTAGTCATCTCTCTGTCCTCTAGTCTCTAGTCGTCTCTCTGTCCTCTAGTCATCTCTCTGTCCTCTAGTCTCTAGTCATCTCTCTGTCCTCTAGTCGTCTCTCTGTCCTCTGGTCTCTCTGTCCTCTAGTCGTCTCTCTGTCCTCTAGTCTCTCTGTCCTCGTCTCTCTCTCTGTGGCTCTGCAGATATACCCTATTGACCGGTAGTCGAATGCGCGTAGCAGCAAGTGGCCTCTAGGGGGCAATAGGGTGCACGAAGCTTTTCTGGTCTGCCGTGCATCGCTAACTAAAAGAAGAAGAACATCTCTGCACTGTAAACAAAGCCAGGAGCCGACATGGGATCTGTTCTTTAGAAGCTATCTCCCGGGTTAAATGTAATATATACTTGTCCTTATCGTCGCTAGCATGTTTTCCATTTTAACCAGTTAAACGTTAGGTGTCAAACGTACAATCATACAAGAGATAAGCTTAACTATTTTCGGTAAGGCTTCTAAGCTAGCTAAATGAGCTGCCACGGTTTAAGCTAACGTTAGGTAACAGTTATTATTATTCGCCAAAACGATAAACACTGCTAAATACAAGTTAGCTAGTCATGCAAACTGTTAACGTGGTTACGTTGAGTGACGAAAGGCACGTAATTACGTTAGATTTGCTGCCTTTTTTGAGTGTGTTAAAATGTGTTTAGCCAAACTGAACGTTAGCCAGTTTAAAATGTTATCTAAACATGTAACGTACTACTACTAGAAGTTACTGATTATGATGAATTGAAAATGGGGGACCCTGATGTAAACGAGACGAAAGTATTTCTCTGGTCTGCATCCCCTTAACAAGTGTGTGTATTGAGCTGTACTGTATTGTACCCATTCTGCAATCTGTTAATAAAGTTATCAATCAATCAAACTGATTGGTTTGTCCCTATGTGCTCACAGGGCATTGTGAAGACACGGTCCACTTCATGAACAAATAGCTACTTTCTGGGCTTCAAATCTGTCATGATCACACCCGAGTTCTGAAAGTGGGTGAAAGATGGCTGGAGAGCTTTTTCCCACAAAGAAGCTGGCCCCATCTACCTCAGCTAACACTGCCACACAGCAATACCAGCATCGGAATCTGAACAACAACACTGTCCAGGGCTGTAATTGGCAAGGGCTCTACCCTACCATCCGAGAGAGGTGAGTCAACCAAATCGCAAGGGGGGAATGCCAACCTAGTTTAAGTTCAAGTTTTGTTTTATTTGTCACATACAGTAAGGTACATGTACATAAGACAATCCTTTATTAATCCACTTGGGGAAATTCAGGTGTCAAAGCAGGGTGGGGGGGGGGGGTACAGAGCGCCACAGTCCGATAATATACTATAAGATACAAAAAGTACAAGATATAAGATAGTACAAGGTAACTTGTTCCTTGTACAGGAACTGCAACTTGTTCCTGTTCGCAGCAGCCCTGCTGGTCTCTGACAAGAACAAGTTACAGGTTGAAAAAACCCTCAGCTCTGAACTCTGCAGAATCTGCACCTGGCTCGCTGATAACAAACTATCATTACACGTGACCTGGGCAAAACAGAGTCCATTCTCTTCGGTTCAAATAACAAACTCAGCAAGACCGACTGCTTCTCAGTTACAGTGGGTGACAATATTGTCACAAGGAAAGATGAAATTACATACCTAGGTTCCAATGTCAAATCTTTCCTGTGACAAAATGGCATCCAATGTAATAAAAAAAAGTCAACCGACGAACTCGATTCTTGTACCGGATCTCCTCTCTGGTAAACAAGAATACCCTGAAGACTCTGGCAGGAGCACTCATTCAAGGGTACTACGACTATGCTTGCACCTCATGATACCAAAGCACCTCAAAGGCGCTAAAAACAAAATTACAAACATCTCAAAACAAACTGGTCAGACTACTGCTTGACCTTACTACTAGAACCCACCTCACCCCTGCCCACTTTGACAACCTAGGATGGCTTAGAGTAGACGACAGAGTACAGCAACTTGCAATGGGCCTGGTCTACAAGATACACTACATGTTTCGCAATTATGCCACAACAATGTGGAACGCCCTAACCATAGCTGTAAAGGAATGTGAATCACTACCCAGTACCCACCTTCAAAACCACTCTCAAAGAGCACCTACGGCAGACTGCAATTCGAAACTGGCCCCTGTATATGTCCAAACCCAACCCCCTCCAATGTACAGTTTCCCCGCCTACCCAACCCCCCCCCCCCCCCACCCCACCCACACAACCACCTCCAATGTACAGTTTCCCACCCCACCTACCCAACCCCCCCACCCCACCTACCCAACCTCCTCCAATGTACAGTTTCTTCCCCCTCAAATGTATATACTCTCTTTTTAGACTATTTTTGTACTCACAAACTACTGTATTTGTAGATCTGGTATGTCATACATGTCTAGATGTAACAGTACTGTCTATCTGCATGTCATGTATGTCATATATGTTATGATGAATTGAAAATGAGGGACCCTGATGATCATACTACTTATTGTTAGCATTCTTGTATTCATTGTTGTTTCTTAATTGTGCACTGTTGAGTCTGAGCTCGAAACACAATAATGTCATTACCTGCAATGCCCGCTGTATTGTTGTGTATTTGACAAATAAAAAACATTGTATATTAGTGTTGCACTTTACTGTTACATTTGAACTCTGGTTGGATGGCAAACTTTGTTTCGTTGTACTGTACTTTAATCTAATCTTTGAATCCAATCTAATTGAATGAGGATAAAATAATGATCATGTTGAACTATCGTTCCGGCTCCAGCTTCCATGTTGTCTTCCTCTCAGATAAACAGGGTTCTTTCTCATTGCAGGAATTCAGTCATGTTCAACAACGAGGTGATGGCAGACGTTCACTTCGTGGTCGGCCCACCTGGCGGGACTCAGAGAGTACCAGGTCACAAGGTACGTCCCTTCAGAGTCACAGTTAGGCCTGCCGCGATAAGCAATAAATCGATTAATTGCCGCGATAATTAAAATTAATGCAATGATTTTGACGGGCGCGATTAATTGCTATTTGCGCGTTTGTTTTAATGAGGCGGAACCAGTGCCCCTTGTCAGTCACTGTCCGTGTTGGGAGGCGGGCCGCTGGCTTTACTACAGAGCAGAGAGCACAGCACAGGAGCTCCGTGGGGCAACACCACATAGCTTAACTACATTTCTCAATAGTGTTGCTCCTTTTAACCAAGTAGCGTTATTTGTAGTGTAACGTTAGCGTTTTAACGTTAGTAGATAACGTTAAAACTAACTTAAAGTTAGTTGTTCACCAACAATCTCAACATTTGTTTTATCATTAGCTCATGTCGATCTACTAGTAGCATCAGCAAGCTAACGTTAGCTGGCCCCAGTCCACTAGCAGCATGTCGATCTACCAGCAGCATCAGCAAGCTAACGTTAGCTGGCCCCAGCCCATTAGCAGCATGTCGAAGTAGTAGTAGCATCAGCAAGCTAACGTTAGCTGGCCCCAGTCCACCAGCAGCATGTCGATCTACCAGCAGCATCAGCAAGCTAGGATAATCACAACAATACTTCCGGTCCGGTCGGTGGGCTTCAAAATAAAAGTCTAAAACACCGGAAAAGACGGAGCGGTGGGCTTCAAAATAAAAGTTTTGGGAAATAAATTTCTCAAAAAAAAATTCTCTAACCGGTTGCAATAATATCGCTTATCGCGATATTTTCGGGGGCAATTAATCGCCCAGCAAAATTTGTTATCGTGGCAGGCCTAGTCACAGTCCACTAAAGCAACTAGGGAGTCCCTTCAGAGTCACAGTCCACTAAAGCAACTAGGGAGTCCCTTCAGAGTCACAGTCCACTAAAGCAACTAGAGAGTCCCTTCAGAGTCACAGTCCACTAAAGCAACTAGAGAGTCCCTTCAGAGTCACAGTCCACTAAAGCAACTAGAGAGTCCCTTCAGAGTCACAGTCCACTAAAGCAACTAGAGAGTCCCTTCAGAGTCACAGTCCACTAAAGCAACTAGGGAGTCCCTTCAGAGTCACAGTCCACTAAAGCAACTAGGGAGTCCCTTCAGAGTCACAGTCCACTAAAGCAACTAGAGAGTCACTTCAGAGTCACAGTCCACTAAAGCAACTAGGGAGTCCCTTCAGAGTCACAGTCCACTAAAGCAACTAGAGAGTCCCTTCAGAGTCACAGTCCACTAAAGCAACTAGAGTCCCTTCAGAGTCACAGTCCACTAAAGCAACTAGAGTCCCTTCAGAGTCACAGTCCACTAAAGCAACTAGAGAGTCCCTTCAGAGTCACGGTCCACTAAAGCAACTAGAGAGTCCCTTCAGAGTCACAGTCCACTA